>NC_060138.1:533408342-533717684 GCF_021461385.2 Schistocerca piceifrons
ACTATGTGAGTACTGGGATGGTACCCATGTCCCGCCTCAGTTACGCGATATGCAAACATTTCACATGGGCACACACTAGTAGCTGACAGTTGAAGTACACAAATTCCGTCGCGGGATGGGTTGGGGGGAAGGTGGCGACAGGAGGGGTATCCGACCATCCTCTACCATTAACACTGCCATATCCGAAAATTAACATGCCGATCTTATGTAGATACGGGGAAAAAGACCAAGAAAAAGAACTTTTCAATTCTGCTTTTGAATTTAAAGGGAACTGTCACTAGGAAACCACCAATCCCAAGTCAAGGTCCAGTCATTGCTATACTAGGAGATGGCATAGAAATTAAAAAGCACGAAAACCACTTCAACAGACTGGAAGACGGACTGCAATAAAATCAGCTGTGGGCTATAGAGATAAATGAAGTAACTAGCACCAAGTCTTGTCCGTATAACATAACACAGATCGGCGCGATTCCGCTTACTTAGACAACGGTCTGACGACGTCACGACCCGACGAACTTGTTTAAGATGGAAAATACCAACCGCAATTTTATAGACTCCGATGATATCCCAGCTTTAGGGGTCGAAACGCTAGGCACGATAGCATGCCTTAGATCACGGCCTAGTGCCCGTACGACAAAAATCATCAAGGATGCACTACTCGAAAGTATACTCATTGACACAGTCGCGTTTAACCAGATTGGAAAGCGAGAAACGGCCGCTGGCTGTGGGACCACGAGCTGGTCTCTGGGCGGAGTCAGTGACCGGCTTCTAATTCTGACACCTGGCGGCCCGCCGGCTGACCCAGCGCTTCTGCCATCGCGACCTCCGCTGCAGCACAAAGAATCACACTCTCCTAACATTCTCCGCCTTGTCCAGGGCCCCAGACGGCATTCCTAAAGCCTATACTATTAACTGTTTGCTGCTTCCGGCATGGTCCATTGCGGGGCCACAGTACAAGTGTTTGAGAAAGAAGGGTAGGGGTCGGTTGTGTGATTAATTTATGCAATGTAGGCCTCAAACCGCTCTGTTCGTAATGTCCATTTGTGGTTAGGTTTGAGCCAGTAATTTGTATCTGCCGTATTCTCAGCTCAAACATAATGAGGTATCTCTAACTAACCACCCATCGACCTTGTAAAACTGAACTTGATCTTCTATCACGTGTCATCCTGAAAGCCATAGGTCAAGGAAATCAGGTGGATGGGGTATTTCTTGTCTTACGAAAAGAATGTAATTCGGTAACACGCCAGGGATTATTAGCAAAACTGCTGTTAAAGAGGGTGTCACACATAATTTGTGTTTGTATTGAGGGTTTCCTAGTAGGGTGGTCACAGCATGTTAGCTTGGATGAAGAGTCATCGACAGAAGTACAAGTAACTTCGGACGAATGTCAGGGAAGTGTGTTGCGTCCCTTGCTGTTCATATTGTGTGTAATAACCTGACATGCAATATTAATAGTAACCTGATGAAGTTATCTGTAGTCAAGTACTATGTGAAAAAAGATTCAGAAATGTCCAACACAGATCTTGTTAAGATTTGAAAGCGGTGGAAAGACTGACGACTTGACTTAAATGTTGAGAAATGTGAAATTGTACACTTTACAAAACGAAGAAAAATGCGAGGGACTTTCAGTTAGTAATGAAACACACATTTTTCCCTTCCAATACACCATATTGTTCCCCACTCTTTTGGCTACAAACCCAATTTTTCAACATAATCTCTCTTCAATGCGACGGCCTTACGCCACCTTAGTGGGAGGGTACCACTGGTACTACTCGACGCCGCCCCCGAAGCCTTGTTGCATCAGTGTCCTCCCCACCATCCACATACTGCGTCCCGCTGAGTGCTTCCTTCATTGGGCCAAACAAATGGAAGTCGGTAAGTGCGAGATCCGGGCTGTAGGGTGAAAGATGAGGAACAGTCCAATAAAGTTTATTGAGCTCCTCTCGGGTGTACGGGCTTGCGTGATTCCTTGCGTTGTCAAGCAGAAGGAATGTTTGATTGTGAGCCATCGATCAACTCGAATGAGTGTCCGCAAGTTCCAATATTGCAAGTGTCACAGCAGTGCGCGTCCGGCCGGCACGCGGGAGATCAGACAGGTTTGCACAACCTTCTTGCGCTGATGACAGACCCATCGCCCAACGACTCACCGTGCTTTCGTTCACCACTAGGCCTCTGTAGATATTCTGCAAGCGCCTATGAATATCTGCGATGCTCTGGTTGTCTACCAAAACAAACTCAATGACGGCTCTCTGCTTGGAACGCACCTCCATTATAGAAGCAATTTTGAAGACTATGTATAGTGCCGCCAGCTATCGGAACGTAGGTGCCGAAGCGAGAATATTCAACGATGTTCCATAATAAATTCCGAATTTTTTCAACCGAAATTGTCTGAGAAAAACAGTGTTGCATTCCTTATCGAGCGCCTATCTTAGTAGCTTATGACTACAACATCGACAAGTCACAAATGGAATCAGTCGACTCGTACCAATACCTGGATGTAACAATTTCTAGGGATAAGAAATGGAATGATTGTGTAGGCTCAGTAGTAGGTAAAGCGGGTGACATATTTCAGTTTATTTGAAGAATACTGGGAAGATGGAATCACTCTTATACCAGCTGTTCCAAACGATCCGTCGCGATGCACCAGTGGACGTTGTTGTTGCCATCTTGGAAAAAGGGAGTGCCCGCAACATGCTCACCATAAAGATGTACAACAAAGGGTAAATCTTAGCCACCGGCAGTTTTGAAATAAACATAGATCATGTTCATGGTGACTTAAACCAGTAATCCCAAGTCATGGTACGGAAAACAGCCCCACAGCGTCATAGTTGCATCCACAACGAGAGCTATACTCACTACACACCGCGTGTTAATCGACTCAGTAGGTCTCCGGTGCTCTCGACGCCTGGCATAGTTTGAAAACAGGCGGAATCGGGACTCGTTGGACCACACCAAATGGCTTCAGTCTACTGCTTCTCAGTTTCTGTGTCGACTAGTCCACTGAGGATGTGCAAGTTTATGTAACGCTGTAACCAGTGACCTTTAGTGAGGTATGTGACCGCAAATGAGCACTGCATGCGGTTTCCTTCGCAGTGTTCGCTCGGAAACTGGTTGTGATGGGTCTGCATTCACCGATATCAGCCCCCCCCCCCATTTTTTTCTCAGAACATATTTGTTGTTGTCAGAATTTGGTGACAATATGCATCAACATGTCTTGTCCCTGTCCTATTTTTCTACGTAGTCTCCATCACGTTCTACGGCCGTACGCCAACGTTCTGGAAGAGCATGTGTTCCCTGCTGGTAAAAGCTCTTGTCCTGTAGGCGTACCCATGTTTTCACTGTATGACTGACACTCTCGTCATCTTCAAAGTGTGTTCCCTGTAAAGAATCTTTAAGCGGACTAAAGAGATGGAACTCCGAGGGTGCCTGGCCTGGACTGTAGGGTGGATGAGGCAATGATGTCCAACACAATTTGGCGCTGTGTTCCCGGGTTATCAGACTTGTGTGTGGGCGTGCATTATCGTGTTGGAGCAAGATTTCTGCTGGATTCTTGACCGATCTAACACGTCGGAAACGGTTCTCAAGTTTATTCAGAGCCTTCACGTATGTCTCTGAACTGATACTTGACCCTCTTGGCATCACATACACGAGAATGACGCCATCACAATCTCAGAAGGCTGTCAACACGACTTACCCAGCAGTGAGGGGTGTCTTGAATTTCTTCTGTCGTGGTGTATGAGGATGGTGCCACTCCATGTACTGCCTTTTTTGTTTCTGGCGCAAAATGGTGCACCTAGCTTTCGTTTCCAGTAACGATCCGTGACAAAAAGGCCTCTCCGTCGGTCTCAAAACGCTCCAACAATTCAGATGAAACGGCCTTTCTTTGAATCTTGTGGTCCGCTGTGAGCATTCGTGGAACCCACCGTGAGCACCTCTTTGAATATCTGAGAGTTTCGATCATTTGCAGACGCACTTCTAATGCTGACCGACAACTGTAGAACCAATTGTCGAGTTGTGATGCGCCGGTCGGCACGAATAATGGCATCCGCACGATTCAGCATATCTGGAGCAGCGGCTGTGACACCACGTCCCGGCCGTGGCTGATAATGGAGCTCTGTTTCCGCATTTCCTGAGGCTGCAACTTTCTTTACCATCGTCCAGCTGTACTATCAACTTCAGCATCGCCATACACTGCAACTAACGTTTATGGATGTTCACCACGGTTTCTTTTTTTGCACACAATGTGTGGGATTTTCCCGTACGACCATTTCACGAGTGTACCGTCAATATCAGGAATCCGGTAAAACATCAAATCTCCGACATCGCTGCGGTTGGAAAAAGATCCTGCAAGAAAGGGACCAAGTATAACTGAAGAGAATCGTTCAACGTGACAGAAGTGCAACCCTTCCGCAAATTGCTGCAGATTTCAATGCTGCGCCATCAACAAGTGTCAGCGTGCGAACCATTCAGCGAAATATTATCGATATTGGATTTCGGAGCTTGGCCGGGCGTTGTGACCGAGCGGTTCTAGGCCCTTGAGTCCGGGACCCCGCTGCTGCTACGGTCGCGGGTTTGAATCCTGCCTCGGGCATGGATGTGTGTGATGTCCTTAGGTTATCTAGGTTTAAGTAGTTCTAAGTCTAGGGGACTGATGACCTCAGATGTTAAGTCCCATAGTGCTCAGAGCCATTTGAAGCATTTTTGAACTAAATAGGAGCGCTGGGTTTTGCTTGGAGTGGAGTTTGCGCTGGGGGGTTGTGCAAGTGTGGACTTTTATTACAACAGCAGTCATTAACAAAGAAACAAGGGCAGTCGAATGAAACCCAGACAGATGGAATAAAATAAATAAACTGTTTATTATTTCAAACTGATAGAACTTTTACCCCACTGCGAGACAAGATTTTCAATGCCTTCACGGAAAAATGTTTGCAGTTGCCTACCAAACCACGACTGTCCTCAGGCGTGCACCTCTTCGTTTGAAGCAAAGCGAGGGCCACGAATGTCTTTCTTCAGGTCTCCACAAACATGGAAATCGCGAAACAACCTTGGCAACATGTGAGCCCGCCCACGCTGCAGACGATCCGCTGGGAAGTCCTCCACATGCTCCATACAGTCCCGATCTCTCGCCATGAATTTTACATATTTTTGGAGCTCTAAAGGAATACGTTCGTGACCGTCGATTTGCTTCGGACGAAGAGGACCACGTCTGGGTACAGTCTTGGTGCCGTAGGCAACAACCAACATTTTCCCATGAAGGCACAGAACGCCTTTCTCATTGTAGAATAAGTGTATTACTAGTTATGGCGATTACTTTTAAAAATAACAGAAAGTTTACTTACTTTTTACCATCTGCCTTGTTTCCATTTGAATGAATCTTACGACATAAAACTCAAATGACATTAATAGAAATGCTTGGTAGTTAACATCAACATGAACAGTATTCTGTCCAGAAACAATTCTTACGTAAACAAGGGCAAAGGAAGCAAATAATAAATTCATACTAAGCAGGTACACTATTTTCAAGCAATAATCGTATTCGGACCCGATGACACATAAGCTGGCACCGACCCACAATCAACGAAGTGAAATTACAATAACCATAATACCACGCCGTAGTAACTTTTTTTGAGTTCTCATTCTTTTGACTAGTATGATGCAGCCTACGACGAATTCCTTGCCGATGCCATATTCTGTCATCCTGTCCCTTCTTTTTGTCTCTGTTTTCCATATATTGCTTTCCTCGAAAATTCTGCGGAGAACATCCTCATTTCTTACTTCATCGGTCCACCTGATTTTCAACATTCTTCTGTAGCACCACTTCTCAAATGCTTGGGTTCTCTTCTGTGCCAGTTTTCCCAGTCCCCACTCACTACTGTACGATGCTGTGTTCCAGACGTATATTTCAAAAACTTTCTTCCTCAAATTAACGCCTATGTTTGACACTAGTAGACTTCTCTCCATCAGATAAGCTCTTTTTACGTCCTTCTTGCTCCATCCATTATCGATTATTTTGCTACGTTGGTAGCATAATAACCTAATTTCCTCTACATCGTAATCCCCAATTATGATGTAACATTTCTCGCTTTTCTCATTTCTGCAACCTCTCATTACTGTCGTATTTCTTCGCTCTGCTCTCAGTGCATATTTTGCACTCAGTAGATTGTTTATTCCATTCGGCAAATCCTGTAGTTCTCCGTTTCCACTGAGGGGAGCAATGTCAACAGAGACTCTACCATTAATATCTTTTTATCTTGAATTTTAATACCACTCCTGAATCCTTTTTTCATCTACACAACTGCTTCTTAGATGTAAAGATTAAACAGTAGGGGCAAAGACGACATCCCTGTCTTGTACTCTTTCTAACCTGAGCACTTCCTTCTTGGTGATCCAGTCTTATTGTCCCCTCTTGGTTTTTGAGCATATTAGACATTACCTGCTTTTCCCTATAGCGTACCACTATTTTTCTCAGAATTTCGAACATCTTACACCATTTGTCGAAAGCTAAATCCAGGACGACAAATACTATGGAGCGTCTTTATTACTTTTCGGTCTTGCTTCCATTATCAGTAGCAACATGACAACTGCATCTCTGTTGCCTTTACGTTTCCGAAAGCAAATCTGTTCGTCGTCTAACCCATCCTCAGTTTTCTTTTCCATTCTTCTGCATATTATTCTTGTCAGCAACTTGGATGCATGAGCTATTAAGCATATGGTGTGGTAATTATCGCTCTTGCCGGCTCTTGCTCTCTTTAGAATTGTGTAGATAATGTTTTCCAGAAAGTGTGATGGTATATCGCCATTTTCATACACTCTACTCACCAACGTGAATAGTCGCTTCGTCGTCATTTCACCCAGTGATTTTAGAAATTCTGATCGGATGTTATCTATCGCTCCTGCCTTATTTGATCTTAAGTCTCTCCAAAGCTCTTTTTAATTCTGGTTCTAATAGTGAATTCGCTATCTCTTCGCCGTCGAGTCCTGTTCCTTGTTCTACCACGCCACCTGTAACTTTATAAGCAGGCAGCCAGAATAATAGAATATGTTAACTGAACAAATACCTCAACAAGGGCTACTCTCTACTACCAAGAATCTCCGTCAGCTATTCTTACTACGGACAACACGACTACACGGAGCTACGTAATGTGCTGACAACAACAACTGCATAACACAGAAAAGCTTATGGCTACGTATTGTACAATGACTGGAACAAAGTCTCTGCGTGAATATAAAACACAATACTGGAATCTATTTCTTAATGCCCGCACGTACACATCGAGCAGTACAAGTTTTACAGTTACACCATGTTTGCAAACACGACAACAGCCAGTGGCTTCGTCCGGTATTGTGAATACTCGCAGCGTAATAAATTTACGTTGACAATGCCTGTCAGCTGCCCGTCAATACGTGAGGGTCACAGTTGTACAACACTTAATGCTCTGCACAGTACAGCAGTAATCAATCTCCAGCGTTCCTCGTCTCTGACTGTGTTTGCTGTCTTCTTCTGGGCACGGGGAAGATACAGCATCTGCTCTCCATGTGGGAAACGTAGACGTACGGCTTGGCCACGCCCCGTGTTGACCATTGTCACTCTCTGCACGATACCCGATCCCACAAAACTCCACGTTCCAGACTCTTAATGTTTCCCCCCACTTGCTGTCCATCAACGAACTCACTCTCCTCCTAACTGCGGCCTACGGCGACTGTCAGCACTTGGTCCAGCAACGCCGAACCTAAAACAAGTGCGGCCAGCACCACAACACAACCCGGCGCCGAGCAAACATCAACGCCTGCGCGACTCGAGTTACCCAGCTGCCCAGTCTCCTGCCTGCTAACAGCTGCGACTCTAGACGCCGTATTGGTTTCATCGTATTTCGTTGTTTTTGTATTACAACTTGCGGTACGCCATTCCAAGGAAATGGTACATTAAAACATGAACAACACAGAAGTTGACATTTTGTAGTGTAGTGTAGTGGTTGATGGCCTGAATTGCGAAGTCGAAGCTAGTAGTTTCTTGTCGCGCTATTTGCTAGTATTTTTCCCCCTCGGAACTTTTAGCGCATTGTGGTATTTTCTTATAAATATAATACAGGTATGTTATACAATGGTCGACGTTATCTGCAAATATGTGGGCGCTCTCTCACTAAGTTTCTTCCATTTTGTGACTTCTTTCTGATTAGAAAACGAAAGTTGAAATTGTTTACAGTGAAACGACCAGAAGTGATATAAATATTCCCGCTAGTTGAAAATACACTGACAGGAAAACTCGCAACACGAAGAAGGAGTTGTGCGACGTAAACGAAAGTTGGCAGGCGTGTTTCTATATCTGAAAGATAATCTGTGTTCAAATTTCGCGCCAGTTGCATAAGAGTGGCACTAGTAGCACCAATATGAGGATATAAATCAGGTTTGCTTTAAATCCTCTCTGTAATGGTCGTGAACGTTAGATACCTTTGAGATTGACAAAGATGCCGTAATCAACACCTCACTGAGTTTGGACGAGGTCGTGTAATACGGTTTTGAGAAGCTCGATGTTACAGGAAAACTCGACAAGAATGTAGCCACTGTATACAATTGCTGGCAGCGGTGGTCGCGAGAATGTACGGTAGGAAGACGACATGGCTCCCGACGGCGACATGGCGCTGCCGAGAGGGAAGTATGCGGTGTTCGGCGTATGGCTTTGGCGCATCGTATTGTATCTACACCAGCACCACAGTGGCACAAAAATCTGTTACAAATCGGTTACTTCAAGGACATATATGAGTCAGACATACTATAAGTGAGTGTACGTTCTGCTGACCCCAAACCACCGCCAACCGAGCGCATATGGCGCGTTGTCGGACGACAGTACTAGCTCCGTCCACAGACAGCATTAACCGTCCCTGTATTGACCAAGTGCAACAGGCATGGAACTATACCCCACAAACTGATGTCCTGCACCTGTACAACAATGCATGCACTTTTGCATGCTTGCATTCAACCTTTCTGACGGTAAGCCGGTTATTAATGTACCAGCATTTTAAATTTGCAGTGGCTTATCTGGCGCTTGCTTTAAAATGTAACCTTGGAATATTCATCACTTAAATATGTTACCTAGACAAATGTACTCCAGAATTTTCATTACTCTTCATTATTTTTTGGTGCTGCGATTTTTTTTCCCGTCAGTGTATTTCGCTGTTTATTTCCGAACATGTTGCGATTTCCGGGGGATGGGGGGTGGGGGGGTGGGGGGGGGGGGGGGGTGGTTAGGCAAGAACCTAAGAGGACGGCTTCAAGTGAAATAGTTAGCTGTTTTTATGTGATTCCTAGGGTCCACTAGTGCACAGGAGAACCTGGTGCCAATGTCACAATCGGCTTACTTGAAAAGTACTACTGGACAATCGCACGTGATTTTGATGTCACTGTCGAGTAAGCCGAGCGTGTGAATAGCTTCTCCTGCCCAGCTAACCCCACTGTACCCTCTTGAGCTCCGCAGGCTTTAAACTCATATATGTACTAAGATGGTATCTGTTCTTTCGGACATGTCCGAAAGAACAAATGATTCAAATGGCTCTGAGCACTATGCGACTTAACTTCTGAGGTCATCAGTCGCCTAGAACTTAGAACTAATTAAACCTAACTAACCTAAGGATATATATATATATATATATATATATATATATATATATATATATATATATATATATAAGGCTCACCGGCCACTTGAGCATCTTCTTCTTCTGTGGGAATGCACAAACAGTGCCCGAACTCTTACGGGAATCGGCAACGCGCCGCGAGTAATGAGTATAATGGGTGGGGGCACTACGAATGTAGTGCGGGACAATACGTTGAGAATGTGGGTTTCGCGGGAGGCGTGCCAGAGATAAATCCCTGCAATCGCGCTATCCTCTGTGTCCTCGGTGGCTCAGATGGATGCCGGCACGGTAGCTCACCGTGTGCGGTCAGAGGGTTAGTTGCCCTCTGTAATAAAAAAACTGAGTTAATGGATAAACGACGAACTGAAACGGGTGTCTTGCGACGTACACCCTGAGCAGATGCAACGAACTAAAACGAACAAAATGAGATTAAAAAAAAAAAAAGATGGGTAGAGCGTCTGCCATGTAAGCAGGAGATCACGGGTTCGAGTCCCGGTCGGGGCACACATTTTCACTGTCCCAGTTGACGTATGTCAACGCCTGTAAGCAGCTAAGGGTGTTCATTTCATTGTAATTTTAAGCTCATGTCCGGCTCCACTCCACGTCTTGTCAGCCTCTGGACACCCCGACCTCCGGCGGTAGCTCAAGTTGTTGTCGCCGAGTCTGTTCCGTGCCGCTGACCGCACATCAAGGGCCAACCTCCCACAAGCAATCACGGCTCGCAGAACTGTCAACTGTCACCCACTTGCGCAACAGCCACGGCACTGTGTTCCATATATATATATATATATATATATATGCGCAGTACGATATAAGCACTCCGTATATATATACAAGGAGTGCTTATATCGTACTGCGCATGTCCTCAATATCAAACCGGGCTTGTCACGTGATTTTGGGACGATGCTGCTTGTCTACGATTTGCGGTAATAGCGAAACTTGAATATTACACGTACACGCCTTGTTTTCGTTCGTTTCTGCACGTTTGCGTTTTAGTAACAGCTACGGTGCAGTTTTATCGTTGCTCCGGATGCAAAGATAAGTATGTGAAAGAAGTACGAATTATACAGTGGGTGTACAATTGTAAACGTGATATCCATATGAGGCACTTTGCATGTGGAAAAATACCTAGACACGGCATTATAAAGTCTTGCATTGTAGGGATAATTTCTGCGATTTTATGGCCGTGTGTTTACGAGATAAGTGCTAGATAAACGTATAAGTGTGAAAACTGCCAACGACTGTATACATATTAGTGGCGTGTTCATGTGCAAACAAAATATGTAGATGACAGTTGAGTATTTCCCTCCAATTTATGCAGGTTCTCAAAATTTTGTGTGTATCTAAATATTTTTGCGTGAGACAGATTTTTGTACAGTGTCATTGTGACGTAGGTAATTAGAACAGATTCGGCAATTCGAATCAGTGCAATAGCGAACTTTACAAATATTGTTGGCTATCACTTCTTTTATTATGAGCCGCCGCCTTAGCTGAGTCATCAGTGCATCGCATCTAACTGCCATGCAGTGGGCCCAGGTTCGATTCCCTGACGGGCTGGAGATTTTGCTACGGTCGGGAAATGGGTGTTGTGTTTCCTCACCATTATTTCACAACTGTCGACACGCAAGTTGCCCAGTGTGACGTCAAACGAAAAGATTTGCAACTCGGCGTCGGATCTTCCTCAGGCATTAATGGCATACGATCATTTCATTTCATTTAATTTCTTTTCTTTTCTTACCTCAGAAATCGAGTATTGATCGTGTATTTTTTATTTTTTTGTGCCTAGTGTATGGTTTTATTTTTCTGATAAGATGGCGAAAAAATGTGACAGATATTCACTTGTCTATAAAAAGCAGAAGGGTAAACAAAAACATGAAAATAATGGACAAGCAGATGGTGCAAATCACTTATCGTGTTTACTGGAACAATTTCATAGCATTATATGGAAATGAATCGTGGTCTATGGCAAAACAAGCGAATCGTGGCGTTCGAGATGTGGTGCTTTGGAAGGATGTTGAAAATTAGGGGGACTGATAACGTATGGAGCCTGCCTTCGCAGGTGAGTGATCAGCGCTGCTGGCTGCCATACGGTGGGCCCGGCTTCGATTCTCGGTAGCGTCAGATGTTTATCCACGGTGGGAGGACTAGAACTGGGTGCAATTCAACCTCGTGATGCCAGCTGAGGAGCTACTTGACCGAGTAGCAGCGGCTCCAGGTCACGAACACCAACAACGGCCGGGATAGTAGTGTGCTGGCCACACGCCCCTCCACACCATATCTGATGACACCAACCGCAGAGGATGACACGGCAGTTGATCGGTGCCGATGGCCCAGTCAAGGCCTATGGACGAATTTTATGTTTACGACAAGATAGAGACTGACGAGATTCTTCTCAGAATCGGTGAAGAAAGAAGCATATGGAATACACTGACGATAAACAGGAACAGGATCATAGGACTTACGTCAACGCTTGGGAAGATCCATGGCGACACAGTGGTGTGTGATAAAATTATTTATTTACAGCCGGTTTCTGTCGTAGACCATCTTCACGCCCAAAAAGAGCTTTAGAGTGTCAACAGCATATGGTATACACGGTTTCAAGTACGGTCAAATCAAAGTGTGAGAAACATTTAATATAGGTATACAGCAGCAAAGCAATGGCTCGATCAACATCTATTTTTCCACATTGAAGATGGTCTATGACCAAAACTGGTTTAAATAAATAATTTTATTAGAGAACACTGTGTCATCATGCATTTTTCCAAGCATGCCGATGTTGTTAATGGCTGCCTGAAAAAAAAGTTTGATATGTTAAATTCTGTATAGGTCATACGGGACGAAATTTTAGAATTAGATTCAAAGGATACACAAGAAATTGCGGCAGCAGTCAATCAAGCTTTTTACTTGCATCTCAAAAACCACAACCACAAAGCAGAACATATGGAAAACGCATTAAAAGTTATACACAGAATATCAGACAAGCGTACCATGAACATATTGAAGATTTGAAATATACTCTCTCATAAAAAAATCAACCAAACTATATCGCTAATGCCGGCCGCGGTGGCCGAGCGGATCTAGGCGCTTCAGTCCGGAACCGCGCTGCTGTTACTGTCGCGGGATCGAATCCTGCCTCGGGCATGGTTGTGTGTGATGTCCTTAGTTAGGTTTAATTAGTTTTAAGTCTAGGGGACATGACCTCAGATGCTTAGAGCCATTTGAACCATTTGACATCGCTAATGAAGAAGTCGTCTCAACTATAAAAATTAGCTAGAAAATTTGATCCACAATTTGTAAAACGAGAACTGAGTAAAAAAAAGCAATAAAGAAAAAACGAAAGATAACGTTATATACAAATTACAATAAAATTATAATTTCAATGAAACGCAACTACCATCACACTGAACATTACACTGTAAACATGAACGAGAATAAACTGTCAAGCCAGCTGTCAAAATTATTGCACGAAAACATTCTATGCAAATAGTATTCACGTAATATATAACAATCTGGCAACGAAAAGGTAGTCAACAGCTTACTCGCTCATGAAATATGGGCATTTATGCTAACTATATAAACTGAGCTTTACGTACAGCTATTGTAAAAGTAAGTCCGCTCACCAAAAGTAACATCTACAGGTTTACTTTAGAATGGAGCTATATCCGAAACAAGCTTGTAGGAGAGAAGAAGCATTACTAATCAAACTATTGCAGTTCACCTGGAATTATTCGTTACAAAATGTCATATTATGACGTATTCTATAGTGCAGGCCCGGCCAAAAAGAAAATATCAGGGAATTACTTCTATGCCGCTTGACGGATCTATAGAGGACAAATGGTTCAAATGGCTCTGAGCACTATGGGACTTAACTTCTGAGGTCATCAGTCCCATAGAACTTAGAACTACTTAAACCTAACTAACCTAAGGACATGACACACATCCAGGCCCGAGGCAGGATTCGAACCTGCGACCGTAGCGGTCGCGGTCCGCAGCTCGTGGTCGTGCGGTAGCGTTCTCGCTTCCCACGCCCGGGTTCCCGGGTTCGATTCCCGGCGGGGTCGGGGATTTTCCCTGCCTCGTGATGACTGGGTGTTGTGTGATGTCCTTAAGTTAGTAAGGTTTAAGTAGTTCTAAGTTCTAGGGGACTGTTATGTCCCATAGTGCTCAGAGCCATTTGAACCATTTTTGAACCGTAGCGGTTGCGCGGTTTCACATTGTAGCGACTAGAACCGCTCGGCCATTCCGGCCAGCTGTAGAGGACAAAAACTGTAGGGGAAAAGAGACATTGGAATACAGCCATCAAATAACTGAGAACGTTGTATGAAAGCGCTACTCTAGAGGAATTCGTGGCAGAAAAAAAAGACCTGGCATGGAGACACTATCTTTGGACTGAGGACTTCAACAACAATGATGGAGACGACAACAAACACAGTAGGAGCATTTTGACCTATCGTGCCGAGAATGACCTCTTAGCAGGTGAGGATACAGACTGGAAAGGATCCCGTTTCATAAGACACTCTTGCAACCACAGCAGAGCAGACGTTGTGGAGCTGACACAGCCGTGCGGAAGGCTGTGGCACAGAAGACAGCGTTGGCCGCCTATCCCTGCCGGAGCAGCGCCGCCCTGGGCCCCCACCTGATAAGCAGTCCGCCAGCTGACGCCCGTTACGTAATGCGGCCGGAAGTCGCAGGGGCAGAGGGCGCAAGAAGCGCCTCTTCTTCTACCAGTTGCTGGCTGCCGTCGGTGGCACCAGCAGAAGCACAGCCTCACTGTCACAACAGTCTGCACTTTCATTAGGAGAAATGTATTGTTTAAGGGAAATCATAACTGTTTATTGCTGCTGTTGTATTCGGAAACGTAACTCTTTGGTGCTACAGTCCTTGTACCTCGTTTGCCTGCCAACAGGCCGATGACGTACATTCGTGTGCAAAACTTAAAAGACGAAAATACCTTTCTCGTGATGTGTCACTGCCAAGTAAACTCCGCTCGATGAAACTTGGGCCAAAGATAGAAAGAACTGACCGTACGTAGAAAGAACTCCTGCAGTATGGTACACATGCTAACTGAAGCCGGCCGCGGTGGCCGTGCGGTTCTAGGCGCGTCAGTCCGGAACCGCGTGACTGCTACGGTCGCAGGTTCGAATCCTGCCTCGGGCATGGATGTGTGTGATGTGCTTAGTTTAGTTAGGTTTATGTAGTTCTGAGTTCTAGGGGACTGATGACCTCAGAAGTTAAGTCCCATAGTGCTCAGAGCCATTTTTTGCTAACTGAAAGAAATACCCAGTGAGACGAATAGAAACGACACTTTTGCTCAAAGACGATTACACTGAGGTAACAGAGCTCAAGGGATGCCTCCTAACATCGTGTCGAACCCACTTTTGCCTGAGTAGTACAGCAACTCGACGTGGCACGGACTTAACAAGTGCCGGCCGGAGTGGCCGTGCGGTTCTAGGCGCTACAGTCTGGAACCGAGCGACCGCTACCGTCGCAGGTTCGAATCCTGCCTCGGGCATGGATGTGTGTGATGTCCTTAGGTTAGTTAGTTTTAATTGGTTCTGAGTTCTAGGCGACTGATGACCTCAGAAGTTAAGTCGCATAGTGCTCAAAGCTATTTGAACTTAACAAGTCGTCGGGAGTTCACCGCAGAAATATTGAGCCATGCTGCCTCTGTAGCCGCCCATAATTTCGAAAGTTTGGCAGGTGCTCGATTTTGTGCACGAACTGTTCTCTCCATTTTGTCCCATAAATGTTCGATGGGATGCACGTCGGACGACCTGAGTGGCCTAGTCACTCGCCCAAATTGTCCAGAATGTTCTTGAAACCAATCACGAACTGAAACTTCCCGGCAGATTAAAACTTTCTGCCGGACCCAGACTCGAACCCCGGACCTTTGCCTTACGTGGGCAAGTGCTCTACCATGTGAGCTACCCAAGCACGACTCACGCCCCGTCCTCACAGCTTTACTTCCGCCAGTACCTCGTCTCCCATCTTCCAAACTTTACAGAAGCTCTCTTGCGTACCTTTCAGAACTAGCACTCCCGGAAGAAAGGATATTGCGGAGACATGGCTTAACCACAGCCTGGGGGATGTTTCCAGAGTGAGATTTTCACTCCACTGCAGAGTGAAAATCTCATTCTGCAATAACGAACTATTGTGGCCCGGTGACATAGCGCATTGTCATTCGTAAAACTTCCATTGTTGTTCGGCGGAAAATGGTCTCCAAGTAAGCCGAACATAATCATTTCAATTGAATGATCGGTTCAGCTGAACCAGAGGACCCAGTGCATTCAATGTAAACACAGACCACACCATTGTCGAGCCAGTGCCCTGTTGGCAACTTGGGTCCTTGGTTTTGTGGGGGGTCTGCGCCACACCCGAAGTCTCTTACCAACTGAAATCGGGACTCGTCTATGGTCCAATCGGTAAGGTCATGAAGCAGGGGAGTAGCCGCAGGTTGGCCCCTGTGGCCGAGCGGTTCTAGGCGCTTCAGTCCGGCTCCGCGCTGCTGCTACGGTCGCAGGTTCGAATCCTGCCTCGGACATGGATGTGTGCGGAGTCCTTAGGTTAGTTAGGTTTAAGTAGTTCTAAGTCTAGGGAACTGATGATCTCAGATGTTAAGTCCCATAGTGCTTAGAGCCAGCCATTTGAATGTGAGGAGCTGCAGGCGATGTCGTGCTGGTACCAAAGGCACTCCCTTCGGTCGTCTACTGCCAAGCCCATTAACGACAGATTTTGTCGGACTGTTCTAACGGATGCGTTCGTGGTACGTGCCACATTATTTCACGCAATGCTGCTTGTCTGTTAGCATTGAGAACCACACGTAAACGCCACCGCTCTCAGTTGATATGTGAAGGCCGTCGACCACTGCGTAGCCCGTGGTGAGAGACAATGCTTGAAATTAGCTATTCTCCGTACTCTTTTTGTTATTGTGGACCTCGGAATACTGAATTCGCTAACGATTTCCGAAATGGAATGTAATATCCGTCTATTTCTAACTATCATTACGCTTTCAAAGTCTGTTAAATTCCGCCGTGCTGCCGTAATCAGGGCGAAAACCTTTTCACACACATCACCTGAGTACAAATGACAGTTCCGCCAAAGCAATGTACTTTTATACCTTGTGTGCGCAATACCACCGCCATCTGTATAGCCGCGCGGTCTGAGGCGTCTTGTCACGGTTGGCACGGCTCCCTCCTTCGGAAGTTCGAGTCCTCCCTCGAGCATGGATGTTTGTGTGTTGTCCTTAGCATAAGTTAGTTAAAGTTACATTAGGTATTGGTTAAGCTTAGGAACCGATGACCTCAGCAGTTTGGTCCCATAACATCTTAGCACGAATTTCCAATTTCCATCTGTAATGTGCATATCGCTATCCTATAATTTTTATCACCTCTCTGTATTTCTCTGAAGTCACCGCGATTCATGACGGTCCAGTGAATGTTACAAAAGGCGGGACGAGGTTCTTTATAGGGCGTGTGATCATCACGGACGGCAGTGCACGCTCTGTGGCATGCTCCCAAGCATGGTCGGTAAGAAGTTCTTGTGGTAGGGCGCTCCATTCGTCCAATGATAACCGCTGGATGGTTGTTGGGGTATGTGGACGTGCTGCAAGACGTCTCCCCAATGCATCCTACACAAACAGGCCAGTCTATTCGCTGAATATCCGGTCGTTACAAGAGCTGTTCCAACTGCGGTGCTCATGCGGTCGCGCACTCTCAAACACAAATTGAAGTTGAAAGGTGGCTACACTGAGCCACTGTGCCAGAGATTGCGCCAAAGAGTATTATTCAGCCGCCTCCACAGTGCTTGTTAAGAACTCGTAGTAGTCAGTGCCTGTCGAGGACTCGTCGTAGTCAGTGCTTGGGCAGATGTCGTAGTGAAGAGTGTTTGTTGAGATGTGCTAGTAGGCAGTGCTTGCTGAGATGTGATATTGGAGAGTTCTGGTTGAGATGTGGTAGTAGCGAGTCGGTGTGGAGATATTGTAATGATTAGAGTGCTTTTCATCAATATAAATTAAGGTAACAAACTACTTTTCTTTTTTTTCTCATTATTTCAATGTCCTGAATAATGAGTCATTACAGGTTCAGTCAACAAAGCATCTGGCTTGTGTTCTTGTATTAGAGTGTAATTCTGCTTTCCTTACGCAATTATAGTATTTCTATTTTTTAGTTACTTCAGTATAAATGGTATTTAAAATTTCTTGTCTTGTTGAAGAAGAACCGTGCCAGATGTGTACGTTGAGTCACACTCCCACACACAGAACAGTTACACTTGTGCTTTGGTTTAGTAGGTTTTATAGTTGCTGGGGACTTAATTAACTAACTGTGTTAACGAAAATTTTCTTTCATTGTTTGTTGTTATTCTATGCAGTCAGATTGCGTACAAATACTAGTCAGGGCCAACCGTTTACGAGACCAGCGTAATCGGACATACAACCACCAAAAATTAAAATATTTGCATTATATATAATTAAGCCCCCATGCACGTGGCGACCCTGCCAGGATCGTCCCTTGGAATTCTTCTGATTGTAAAAATAGTAGACAGTAGTATTGTTGTAGTAATCTGGAGTTTAGTAATTGTAGTCTATTTTGCATGTGTAGATTTGGTAATTGTCATTCTTCTAATGGTATTTTTTCTCAGAATTTGATTTGTTGTCTTGTATATGTGTTTGACAATTTAGTGCAATTATTTCAATTGTTCGATTAATCGTGTTTGAGGGAAACATTTCATGTGAATGGTATTGTTGGAGTTAAAGAGTCATTGTGTGTAATTTTCGTACAGTGACGAATTTTTTTTATGTTTTGTAAATGATTACGCGGTCGATGAAAAAGGCGAAAATGATGAATAGTGAGAATGACGAAATTGTTGACATGGCGAACTCGCCAACACAGGACAACAGTATGATGAATAATGGAGTTGAAAACAATTTAATAAGTCCGGAACCATTTCAAAATTTTTCTCAATCAGAAAATTCACAGAATACGATATTAACGATAGAAAATTCTGAAATAGTATTGAACACAGATAGCTTTACAGCTATGACGAAGGAAGCTGGTTTTGCAGGAAATGTTAGGGGCGAAAAGAATTTTGAAACAGTTAACATGGAGCAGTTGATGAGTGCAATATTAAATTTTGGATCACAAATGGGAACAATGGAAAAACGGTTAGACTCACTGGGATCACAAATGGGAACAATGGAAACACGGTTTGGATCTGAATTAAAAACAGAGATAGGAACAATTAAAACCGAGATGGGAACTTTGGGATCTGAATTAAAAACTGATATGGGAACAATGGAAACACGGTTGGACTCACAAATAGTAACAATCAGAACTGAGATGGGAACACTGGAAACACGGTTAGACTCACGAATAGGGACATGTTTCAAAAATATGAAAGATGAGTTAAAGAAAGAAATCAGAGAAGAAATACAACCGATTTTGAATTCTCACAATAATAGATTAATTGCAGTAGAGATTAGACAAAGGGAACAGGATAGAGAACAGGAAGAAAGAGATCGTGTGATAGTACAAAAATTTTCAGAGTTAAATTTACAATGTGCACATGATAAGGAAGAAATAATTGAAAGAATTGAGGAATCCGTACCAAATGACAGAATAAATAACTTAACGCAACAGTGTGAACAGTTAACTACTAAATATGAGAACACCGAAACCCGAGTCGCGACATTTACGGAAGACGTAAATAAACAGAAAGGACAATTAAGTGACTCATCGGAAAGAGTTGAGAAGATCTCAGATAAACTGACAAGTGTTAGTTTAGCAGAAGGGTTTGAAGAAAGTAATTTATTTCATTTACGAGAAGCAACAAGAGAGCGCCAGGCGCGCGAACTTGACAATAATCAACATTGGGACTGGGACAGACGCGGTAGGTCTTTGTCGCCACGAGGCGAAAACATTGACTATAAACACTTCTTATCTGTTCGGAAGATTAAGATATTTCGCAATTCTAAGAATGACATACATCCATGTGCATGGTTAGATCAATTTACGTACGCACTTCCGCCAGTTGTGCCACAAAGTCACAAACTGGAAATTATGTGCAGCTATTAATGTCCTCAGGGGATTCACTACTCTAAGTGAATATGTGCCGTAGCGAGCATAGGGCCCCGAGCTGTAGTGGTGCTATTTCCCTTTTAGTTTTCTGCACCGCTGCCTACTCTTTTACTATTCTTTGCATCTGTCAAAACAACTCTTCGACTATCAATCTATCTAGAGAGTAAGTAAACAATAACCAGATATGACTATTTTACCTAAAAGTGATTTCGGAAATTACCGTTTGGACTTACTGTATCTTCAGCAGCATTCATTCGTGGTTTGAACGAAATCTTGCCTGTTTATCTTCGTGACAATGTTACTTCATATGTTGACGACATTCTTATTGCTAAACATTCTTGGAGTGAGCACAACAAAATTTTGGATTCATTATTACGTATTTTTGCAAGAGTTGGCATTACAGCGAACTTAGAAAAATCTGAATTTGGTTGTTCTCAGGTGAAATTTCTCGGTCACATTATTTCTACAGAAGGTATTCTTCCTGATCCAGAGAAATTAGACGCTATTCGTAACTATGCTGTTCCTACCACAAAACGTGATGTTCGTAGTTTCCTTGGTGTCTGTAATTTTCTTAGACGCTTTGTTAGATTGGACGATTTGGCCACACCTCGTTTTTGCGATCTATCTGGAAAGTTCTTTTTAAATGAAAATCGCTCGACAACTCTGTTTGGTTAGTTTGTATTCCTGATGAGTGGGTTAATAAGCTGATTTGGTATACGCATTTCAGTTATGCACTTTGGTCCCAGAAAATGCTTTCATAAATTACGGGAAAATTGCTACTTCAGTAATATGGAAAAACGTATTCGATCTGTTCTGGCCAAATGCAAATTATGTCAAAAGGCTAAGCCGCCAACAATTTCTCACAGAGCACCGTTGTTTCCTACCATTCCAGCGAAATTAAAGGACATGGCTGCAGTTGATTTGTTTGGTCCAGTGGTTCGTTCTACTAATGGTTTTGCGTACATTTTCGTAGCAGTGGAGTTGACATCAAAATATGTGTGTTTTACACCGTTACGCAAAGCAACAGCTCGTTCAGTATCTAATGCTTTCATTAACCATTTTCTTAAAGAAGTTGGTCATGTTGATAAGGTTATATCAGATAATGGATCACAGTTTCGCTCTAAAATTTGGCTTCATACTCTACGACGTCGTAAAATTAAACCAATTTTCATTTCACTTTTTCACCCTCAATCTAACGCTTCAGAGAGATGGATGAAGGAAATCAATAAATTGTGTCGTCTTTATTGTCATCAGAATCACAGAACTTGGGATCAGTATCTTCATATTTTTCAAAACATCCTGAATGAACTTCCTAATGACTCAACTTCTTTACCGCCTATACTGATACTAAAAAACAAGCACCGACAAATCGCATATCTGAAATCGTTCCTTTTCCGCCTTCACGGAAACTGCGGCATTCTGAAGTTGTCAACCTGGCTCTACGAAATATTGAATCTGTGGCTGCTAGAAGAGAGAAATCAGCAAAACGTCCTGGTCGTTTAAAAACTTTTTCAGTTGGCCAAAAGGTATTAATTAAGTCTCATCGTTTGTCTCACAAAGGAAAAGGTTTGTGTCGCAAATTTTTTCTGCTTTATAACGGTCCATATAGAATTCGCAAAATTATTCATGATAACACTGTTGAAGTAGAAACTCTTAAATCTCGACGCTCTAAGGGAATACATCACATATCGAACGTAAAAATTTTTGTGGAATGACATACTTGTGAGAAACTAACAGCTAGATGTAAACATGCGGAGAGTACAAGGGTACCGCGCTGTGTTTTGGCGGCGGCATATACTCAAAGCAACAGTCAAGTCTGCGCGCCGCACAAGACAGTCGTTGACGGCAAACAATTACTTCATACGTCACGCGCCTACAGCTGATCGAGTGCTCACTGCGAATACACTGACAGCCGTAAACAAATACACAGTTTAATTTCTCCGATTAAATTCAGTAAAGCTATAGTGATTTGATGAATTATGTTATTAACATTCAATATTTTTCAGGATACGGTTGTATAAAATATTTAAGACCTTCAGGTAAATTCTGTGTGTCTCCGACGTTAAGAGGACTTGCTATCGAGAAAATTTCAGAAAGAATGTAATTTCCAAGAAGAAACTAATAAACCAAAAAGGTAACTATTAATTGAGTTTATTTTTTCAGTTAACATATTTCCACTTAGGTACGTACTTTAGACGTAATTTGCTGCTCGCGATTACGTGATTCATACTTTGTGCTAATTTTATGTTCTATGAAATTACTTGTGAAGCGACGTGCTTGCGTACGTTAACTGATTTTGACAATGATTATTAATGAACTGGGTTGTAACTTGTGTATATTATGCATCGCTTGGCTGCACTGCTTTTTCACTGATGTCATATTTTTTAATTATGTGCATGCTGTGCTTATTTATTTAGATTATAATTGTCACCTGATTTATTGTGCTGATGTGGTTAGGTATGTAAGTTATACTTTGTGATTTATCTGCTTGCGCCTTCATGTTTACTTATTAAGATGACATATGAACATTTATTTGCTTATGCTGAAATGATACTAATGACCTGTTTATTACGTAAGATATATGTTTACTACTATGCGTATGGATTGCATATTTATGCATTTCTGTTTGTCGTCACAACTACTCTTTAATTTGGTATATAGCAATACTGATGTACAGTGTACGAACATAGAGTTTAGGTTACACTATGGTATAGGTTACAGATTGTTCGCTTGGCAGAGCCTCGTTGTAGGAATTGTGCTGCATCCACTTGTTGACATTCTGTTCTCTACTGGTATATTTACTCGCTATTGCATGTTTTGCTTACGCTCAGTGCCTTATATTTTTAAGATAGGAAAATGAACTGCTATAATTCGACATCAACGACATTAGTACAAGAAACTTCATAGAAGTCACATGAGCTGAGGTTTTATGAAAGCTGTATAAATTTATGCTAATAGGAAGGAAGCTAACGACATGACATACCAAAACTAGGTTTAGACCATTGACAGTTATTACACTGCATTTTTCGTGAGCAATTGAAATAGGAAGTGACACTAGACACAAGAAATACTCCACATGTTTGCTTCTGCCATAATTCTTGAAGTGGTGTACACACTGTGAAATATTATGATCATTCACACTCCGTAATCGTACTTAATTACTGAAAGTTATTCGAACTAAGTCTGTTAGAGGTCATGTATGCTTTATAATTCATAATGAGTAGAAGATTTGGGTCAGATGGATTACACAGAGGTTGTGTGTTGACAATGTGTCTTCGGATTGTATAGGATGATGAGGTTTGCATTAGGATTTTATCTGTACTTGTTCGAGGAGACTGACTAGAGGAAAGAGTTGTTATGGAAGTGAAATGATATTGGCAATAAGGTTTATATGTGTCGACGTATTGAAGAGGTATTATTGAGGTATTGAGATTATATGAAGTTGATGATTATTGGAGTTTTTGTGGACAAGAGGTAAGGTAAATGATATTGATGATAAGATTTATATGTATCGACGTAAGAGGTATTATTGAAGTATTGAGATTATGTGATGCTGATGATTATTGGAGTTTTGGTGGATAAGAGGTAAAGTAAGTGAGGTGCATATTTTTTTTTGTTGGTCTATATGGAACAAGGAGGATGAAGATAGCAGACTAGAACACTAAAGTGGAAGGAAGATTCTCTACACACAGTTTGTTAAATCACTAAGCAGTATATACTTTTTTTTTGGAGAGAGGAAGTAATTGCATATCTTGGCTCACTGACAGTTGTTCAGCAACAGTACATTTGATCTGGCTTGGCAAACATTGGTCTTGACATGGTGACTATGACGTTGACTTAACTATTATTGACTGTTATACATTGCTGCCACTACTACTTGATACACATGATGAACATCAAATTTTGACAGAATTGCATTTACACAGTTAACACTATTCAATTACACAGTAGTACTTAATGTGGATGAAAGATGAGTGAGTGTGTTTTGTGTGTTTTCCTTTCCTAATCCTACCCACCTATCTCCTAAATATTATTTTATTTGTATGTAGTGGCTTGCACTGACACCCATAAATATTATAGGTTTACTGATATTTGAGTATTTGTAATAGTTAATATGACAATTATCTGATATCATTTGTGTGTTTATTAGAATTTGTATGTAACTGTTACCTGCACTTGTTCAACATTGATGTGTGACACTTAGAAATGTTTAATTTCTGCTGATGAACTGTGTGATTAGTGATAGTGAATATTATGGACTGTTACTTGTACTTTTTCTACATGATTGGTGCCACTAGGACATGTTTAATTTCTGCTAATAAACTCTGATGAACAGTGTGATCAGTGATAGTGAATATTATGGACTGCTGTCTGCACCTGCTCGACATTACTGGGTGCCACTGATGAACTGCTTCTACTGAAATAATGTCACTTGTTGCTGTGTGTACCTGTTCAACATTGCTGGGTGCCACAGATGGAACTGCTTCTACTGAAATAATGTCACTTGTTGCTGTCTGCACCTGCTCAACATTGCTGGGGCCACTGATGGACTGCTTCTACTGGAATAACGTCACTTGTTGGTGTCTGCACTTGTTCAACACTACTGGGTGCCACTGTTAGAGCTGTTTCTACTGAAATGATGTTACTTCTTGCTGTCTGCACCTACTCAACATTGCTGGGTGCCACTGATGGACTGTTTTTTACTGAAACAATGTGACTTGTTGCTGTGTGTACCTGTTCAACATTACTGGGTGCCACTAATGGAACTGCTTCTGATGAATGATGTCACTTGTTGGTGTCTGCACCTACTCAACATTGCTGGGTGCCACTGATGGACTGCTCCTACTGAAATGATGTCACTTGTTGGTGTCTGCACCTGTTCAACATTGCTGGGTGCCACTAATGGAACTGCTTATACTGAAATAATGTCACTTCTTGGTGTGGGTACCTGCTCAACACTACTGGGTGCCACTGATGGACTGCTTCTACTGAAATGATGTCACTTGTTGGTGTTTGCACCTGTTGACCATCGCTGGGTGCTACTACTGGAACTAATCATTGAAAGCATTTTATGTGAACATTTGTATAAACTGATTTTTTGTGTATTGTGTGAACTATTATGTAAAGTCACATGTATGAAAGAAGTTGTATTGCTTACTGTATTTCATATATTAGGTTATTGAAAGGTCAGTGCAAAGCCAAAATTTTAATAATTATGTGATATTTAGGTATTAATGTTATCTTTTATTTTTGTCTGTATTTTTGTGGACGAATTTGGTGGTATTTTCACCACCAATGCTGGCAAAAATACCATCAAATTCTGGCCTGTGGAGGAGGGGCATATGAAAGGTGGCTACATTGAGCCACTGCGCCAGAGATTGCGCCAAAGAGTATTATTCAGCCGCCTCCACAGTGCTTGTTAAGAACTCGTAGTAGTCAGTGCCTGTCGAGGATTCGTGGTAGTCAGTGCTTGGGCAGATGTCGTAGTGAAGAGTTTTTGTTGAGATGTGCTAGTAGGCAGTGCTTGCTGAGATGTGATATTGGAGAGTTCTGGTTGAGATGTGGTAGTAGCGAGTCGGTGTGGAGATATTGTAATGATTAGAGTGCTTTTCATCAATATAAATTAAGGTAACAAACTACTTTTCTTTTTTTTTCTCATTATTTCAATGTCCTGAATAATGAGTCATTACAGGTTCAGTCAACAAAGCATCTGGCTTGTGTTCTTGTATTAGAGTGTAATTCTGCTTTCCTTACGCAATTATAGTATTTCTATTTTTTAGTTACTTCAGTATAAATGGTATTTAAAATTTCTTGTCTTGTTGAAGAAGAACCGTGCCAGATGTGTACGTTGAGTCACACTCCCACACACAGAACAGTTACACTTGTGCTTTGGTTTAGTAGGTTTTATAGTTGCTGGGGACTTAATTAACTAACTGTGTTAACGAAAATTTTCTTTCATTGTTTGTTGTTATTCTATGCAGTCAGATTGCGTACAAATACTAGTCAGGGCCAACCGTTTACGAAACAGCGTAATCGGACATACAGCCACCAAAAATTAAAATATTTGCATTATATATAATTAAGCCCCCATGCAAAGTCAGGGGCCAAAGCGCCCTAGAAAATACGTACGTGGGGAAGGAGTGCAGTCTCACAATAAAGTTGACCGATGAGTGCACAGTGTTAGAAGATTTGGCTATCAATACGCCCATGCAACATTATACCTCCCTACACTGGACCACCAAAACGGTCATGTTCGACAATTGTCGTGGATGCATTATATAGTCAGAGATGGGAGACACAATGACCTCCCTGTCAGCAAGAAATGAGTCATTATTCTTCCTCATTCCCTGCATTAATACAAGCAATAAACTATCTGTCTTTCACTTTAACATTACAGGTTTGTGGCTGTTATCGACAAGATGGCATAAGAGTTTGTGCTGGGACTCGACGTCGGACAGGTGAGGTCGAGTTCATTCGCCCCTAATTGCCCTGTTGTCAACGGAATATTAAAATGAATGAGTGTGTGCAGGTTGGCTATGACACTCTCTAGCGGCGGCCGCTCGTAAGATCTAGCGAGCTGCAGGTGTCAGCCAAGATACACAATGTGTCAGCCGCGTCCGCCGACTTCAAAGAGCGGCGGGGAACGTTAGCCCACCTGCCGCCATGACTCCACGGCTGGCGTCGACATAGCCAGCGTCCAGCGTCCACTCACCTCATGCGTGAACTATGCTCGACGCCTGACTTCTCGCTCCCGTTGCTGAGAGAGACGGTGCAGAGATTCACCCGACCCTACTGGGATGTAACGCGACTTAAATACCAAACATGTCATCAACATTTAAGAGTAAATAAATGTCGTGTGACTAAGGGGCCTCCCTAGACCGTCGGGTGCAAGGCTTTCGATATGACGGCACTTAGGCGACTTGCGCGTCGATGGGGATGAAATGATGATCATTAGGACAGCACAACACCCAGTCCCTGAGCGGAGAAAATCTCCGACCCAGCCGGGGATCGAACCCAGGCCCTAAGTATTGACATTCTGTCGCGCTGACCACCCAGCTACCGGGGGCGGACAACATTTAAGAGTGTCTTTTATAAATAATGCCCACATTTCCTCTTTATTTATATAATTATTGTTTTACTGTCCTTCAATGCGATCACCTTGCTGCTCAATGACCGATACGAAGTTTTGTCTTTTCACTCCACCCATATTTGCTTGCTGAATGAGATCAAAGTAGCGTGATAGGGCCGATGCTGTTCAGGACACAAGCCAAAACATTATGATTCCCGGGTTGATCCATATTCGGAGCGCAATAGAGCAATGATCCTGCATGGCATGTGTTACACGAGTCCTTCTTAGGTTTCCGAAGGTATGCGGCGCCCGATGTCCACGCGTAGGCCACGGAATTCTTGGAAATTACGGATAGCTGCTTTAAGCGCGCTGAGCTCATACTCTATAACGTCACAAATATATTCGTTTGCGTTCATATCACGCGAATCTAGTGGCCAAGACATCAGCACGATACGATACTGTAGTGCATGTTTCGTTAAGACATACGATGCAATGTTCCTTCTTCAGACATCCGTACACGACTCACAGCCAGTCCCAAACTTCCATATGTCGTGATTAATGCGTCATAACATGCACTTGTACACATCTACAAGGTGCGACAATAAAGTAATGAGACTGATTTTCTTTGCAAGATGTGGCAACCCTGCAGGCTTGCATAGGCACAATATCTTTGACCTTGGTCTATAAGCTGCTTCTAGTCCAAGCGGCACATCGTTGCAACTGCTCAGTCGTGAGTTGTACTGTAATAAGTTAACATGTGTTTGTGTCTCTCGTCGTGGAAATGGAACCGCATAATATTGCGCAACGGTATGCCATTTCTTTTTGTGTTAAATTGGGTGAAAATGCGGCGACAACTTACGGTAAGCTTCAGAAGGCTTTTGGAGAGGAGGTTATGTCAAGAGCTCAAGTTTTTCGTTGGCATAAAATGTTTAGTGAGGCCAGAACGAATGTTAAAGATGAAGACCGCAGTGGACGACCATCAACCTCACGGACGGATGTCAACATGGCCAACCTGCGTGAACCCGTACGATCTGATCGAAGATTATCCGTGAAAATGATTGCAGAAGAACTGAACATCAATCGAGAAACGGTTCATCTAATAATAACTGAAGATCTTGGTATAAGAAAGATTTGTGCAAAAATTGTCCCCAAAAATCTCACACCACAACAGCGAGAAACTCGAAAAAATGTGGCAACCTATCTGTTAGAGCAAACGGAAATCAATCCAGAATTATTGAGCCGTGTTGTCACTGGCGATGAAAGTTAGTTTTTTCAGTTTGATCCAGAGACAAAACGCCAAAGTTCGCAATGGTGCTCAAAGAGACCAAAAAAAGCTCGCATGTCAAAGTCAAAAGTGAAATGCATGCCTGTATGCTTATTTGATTCCAAGGGAATTGCTCATAAAGCGAGGGTGCCTCCTGGACAAACAGTTAACCAATATTACTACAAAGAAATTTTAGCAAGACTTTGTAAAAGAGTTCTTCTATTCCCAGTCCGGTACAAACTGTCATTGTCGTCATTCCATTATACAGCTGATGGTTGTCCGCGTTCGCAACTGCGAGTACATTTCATGTACATCAGCCTGAGTTCACTGCCATGCATCTCAGTCTAGTGTAGCCCAACTCACGCCTTGCGATATGGACAATTATCGAGCTGGAAGTTACCATGGTCGTCGAGGAAGGATGGAGGTGGTTGACAGTGATGTTCACGTAGCCAACGCCTGTCAAGTTGCAAGCGATTACCACCCACGTCACATGGAAGCCTAATGATTGTCCCCACTGACCTCCGTCCATGCGCGGTGAATGTTTCGAGCAATCGTACGCCTGGTTGATGGCATATCTGGACACGACCACCTACCTAGTGAAGCAAGAAAGTAATTCAGCCGATCAGACGAAACACTTATAATTATCCACGGTGTATCTTTATGATCACGTGCCCATTTCAGTAGTGATTTACGAAGGTCAGCGTGGGTCTTTTGCTGCTAAGCACTGTGTTCAACAGTGTACGCTGAACGGTCTGCTATGAAACACTTGTGCCTTTTGTCAGAATCTGCTACAGATCGCCGACTATCCTGCTTTGCAGAACGGGAAATCCCCCCCCCCCCCCGACCCCTACGATCTGTGATGAAGCGTATAAGTACAACATCTTGTCTCCTGTTTCGCCCTCCTTCAACTTATTCCCGTAGATGTTTTTGACAGCAGCTTGCAATCAGCCGACCAACTTCGTCGTTTCCGGGACGCTCATCCCCAGGTGCCGGGCTGTAGCAGTGGACCAGTTGTTAGAGTCGCTTATGTTAGAGCACTTCCCCATTTGTGGCCCTTACCGTCGCTAGAATGTTTCTCCATTTACCTCTGCACCACTCATGTGCCTTCCATACCGTGTCACGTTTTTACTAAAAATTAATACTTCTCGCGTTTTCTCGTGTAATGTGGCTACTACACCTTGTCTCGTACAAAATCTTAAGATCCTAGGTCAACTGCAAGGCACTTCAAGTGGTCAGTACTTGCTTTTTCGATAACTAAAACATGACCTGTAATACGGCTTACTTGTCGATTGTATTAACTTAGAACCTTCTGTTTTGTACAGAACGAGGAGACTGGATACCTCAGAACGTGTCATAAATTTCCAGCCGATGAATGTAATCTTTCCCGAGTGAAAGGCAAGTAATGTGATGTTCTGGCATTACGTCAGTACGAAAAAAATCACAAAAACGGGGGGTTTTCTCACGTTTTTACTACAAATTATTACTTCTTGTGTTTTCTCGTGTAATGTGGCTGCTACACCCTGTCTCGTACAAAATCTTAAGATCCTAGGTCAACTGCAAGGCACTTCAAGTGGTCAGTACTTGCTTTTTCGATAACTAAAACATGACCTGTAATACGGCTTACTTGTCGATTGCATTAACGTAGAACCTTCTATTTTGTACAGAAGGAAGAGACTGGATACTTCAGTACGTGTCATAAATTTCCAGCCGATAAATAATCTTTCCCGAGAGAAAGGCGAGGACTGTGATGTTCTGGCATTACGTGAGTACGAAAAAGAATGACAAAAACAGGAGACATTCAGTCTCGTGGTGGGCAGCGAACATAACCTTTCGGCTCATCATTGTATATAATGACCTCCCAAATAACGTTTGGTGCTGCACCGGGCCAATAGCTGAGCGATGAAGTTCTGTTCATCCATGTGACATCGCCAGACACGCAGAGAGATTGACATGTGATGAGACATAGTGCAAACATTGAAAGCTATCCCTAGACATTAATAAAAGTACTGTAATGTGAGTAAATAGACGAAATGGTCCGACATTTTCAGAATGAATTTACACTCCGCAACGGCGTTTATGCTTATTTGGAACTCAATGAGAGATAAAACTGAATGCCGGTTCGGTACGCGAACCTGGGTCCTTTGCCTTTCCCGGGCAAGCATCTAGCGACTGAGTCACCGGAGCACGACTCACGATCCGATATTGTTTGATTACGGGATAGACGTTCAGTCGCTACATTCAAGTGCCTAGACTTTCTGATGGGAACGACTTTTAACGTGGAACGACCACATAATTCCGGTCGTGCGAGGGCAGATAGCCGACCGGGGGGGCCGAGCGGTTCTAGGCGCTTCCGTTTGGAACCGCGTGACCGCTACGGTCGCAGGTTCGAATCCTCCCTGGGGAATGGACGTGTGTGATGTCCTTAGGTTAGTTAGGTTTAAGTAGTTCTAAGTTCTAGGGGACTGATGATCCGAGATGTTAAGTCCCATAGTGCCCAGAGCCATTTGAACCATTTTTTGAGGGCAGATACCAAATTCAGATTTACTGGGAGATTCTTAAGGAAGCGTAATTGACGGAAGAAAGAGGGCACTTTTCAAGACACACGTTCGATCAGTTCTTCAATATTCTTCTTTACTCTGGCTTCCTTACAAAGTTCCATCAGCGGAAGAGACAGAAGAGGTTTAACTTTTACTTTAACAACAGACAGCAAAAGGTTCATTTTTCATAGTATTGATAATGGTTATGATATGGAGTCTGACTGGGGCATGGTCAAATGGGGGTTGCTCCAGGGATCAGTGCTAGACCCACTCCTAATTTGTATAAATGATATGCCCTCTAGTATTACAGGAGACTCTAAAATATTCCTGTTTGCTGACGACCCTAGCTTGGTACTAAAGGATGTTAAAACACTGGCACTGTTTCAAATAGTGCAATACATAAGTTCATGGCTTGGGAAAATAAACTGATGCTAAATCATGGTGAGACTCAGTTTTTACAGTTTCTAACACAGAATTCAACAAAACCTGACGTTTCAAATTCACAGAATGGGCACATGGTTAGTGAAACTGAACAGTTCAAATTTCTAGGTGTTCAGATAGATATTAAACTGTCGTGGAAAGCCCACGTTCAGGATCTTGTTCAAAGACTTAATGCTGCCATTAATATTCGAACGGTTTCTGAAGTATGTGATAGTTCAATACGAAAAGCAGCCTATTTTGCTTATTTTCATTCGCTTATGACGTATGGTATTGTATGTTGGAGTAACTGTTTCCATTCTCAAAGGATATTTTTGGCTCAGAGACGGGCGGTTCGGGCAATAAGTGGTGTAAGTTCGTGAATCTCTTGTCGATCCCTGTTCATTCGTTTGGTATTCTGACATTGGCTCTCAATATATATATTCTTTACTGTCATTTCTTCTTAACATTATCAGCTTATTCCCAAAATTTAGCAGTTTTCACTCAGTTTATACTAGGCAGAAATCCAATCTGCATTTGGATCGCACTTCCTTGACTCTTGTGCAGAAAGGTGTGCAGTATACTGCTACATCCATTTTCAATAAGCTATCACAAGAATTCAAAGATCTTAGCAGTAATCCACGCGTTTTCATATCGAAACTGAAGAGTTTCCACAGGGGTCACTCCTATTCTGTCGAGGAGTTACTTGAAAAACTAGGCTGATTCCTATTTTATATGGTTGACTGCGTTTACGTAAACTTATGTATTCTCTTTTTTGGGTTCATAAACGTTTTGTTTTATATGTTATTACTTTTATGTAGTAATTTCATGTACTGACATGTTCCATGACTTTGGAGCTGTGCTCCTCAATTTGGTCCTACGGAACTAGACGTGTGAAATAAAATAAAAATAAAAATGATGATGGTCCATACGACTCGTCATGGGTATGTTTACATAGTGTGTCACGGACATATTCAGCAAATTGCAGTAGCATGTGCAACAATAGAGACGATGTTCATTGTGAAGTGTCTTACAAAATTCCAGGTGCCCACATTCCAAAACGTGAAACGTACGGATGTATAATTTATATGAAACATCCTTACTTGTTTACTGCTATCCGACTTTGGCTCTGTTTAACTGCGCGAATAATACCCCCAATAATGTTTGCATCAATTTTGAATAATAATTTCTATTAATAAAACTCTTATTCTCAATAAGTGGTTTGCTACCTACGAAAATAATAATAAATTTACTTATGGTATGTAATTAAATCTTAAATTTATTAATTAAAACCAGGATGAGCAATATAACTAAACTAAGACATTACAACACCACTCAGATTAACTCCCTAAACTAAATATCCTACCATTGGCGCAATGGAAACTATTCCTTATCGCGCCTCTTTCCCTAACTTACGTTGGTTGATACTGGTCACGCAAGTCGTTGCTCTACTGAAGCTCCACTTAGAATCAGAGAGCTCAGGCAAAGAGCTAGTGGAACACGTACTCATTTACGATTACAGTGCCCCACTTTGCCATCTGTTTGCGCTAATATCACCGTAATTCAGTGTGAAGATCACGACGGTCATCCCAGGCACCGGCGTGACGTCGTCTTTCCCCTGTGAAATCTGGACTTTATCTAAAAACGTGGACGTTATTTCCGTCCGGAAAACTCCTGACCGTAAGTTGTCCAATTGCAAAGTCCGTCACGAGTCGATACACAATCTAGTTGTACAAATGCCAGGAGTAGTTGGTAGACTAAAGTGTGCGGCAGCAAAGGAACACTTAATGTTGTATTCGAACGCTACAAGCGAGCACAAATCTGTTTTCTCTTCTCAGAGCAACAGATGATCCTGCTATTGTGGAGATGTATGCACTAGCTCTGAAGGATCACTGGTCGTGACGCCAGCAATATCTCCAAACCTAACAGTGCCTAGGCCTCCCCTCGCCGACCAGACATACCGTGTCTGCCTAGCACCACACCAGACACCAGAGTCATACCTCTTGTTGCCGCCAAACTTCGCAGTTCCTCTCATCTGTATCCCTACGCGTTTTCGGCCAACCAGGACTCTGAAATTTCGCGCGGCTCTCTCACCTTTCATGGGCTCAAAGTATTTGCGTCCCGTTCCACCCGTTGTATTGCCGCAACGACGAAAAGCAGTCTCTCTCTGTCTCGCATGCACACGCCCCCTCTCTCTCTCTCTCTTTCTCCTTCCACCTGTGTGGTCTCAGGCTCGCCAGGTGCCCCCTGCGGCCACTGGTGACACTGCCGCCAAAGCACCCGCCGTGTCAATCTCCTTCCAGCCGCCGGCCATCTCGCTTGTTCTACAGCTCATAATAGCTCTTTCCCGAGTCCGTCCATACCACCTTCTCAGTGATAATATGCGAAGTTCTCAAAATCTTACGTACCAGTACGGACCTTGGTTTTGCTATTAGTACGCTACTGGCCATTAAAATTGCTACACCAAGAAGAGATGCAGATGATAAACGGGTATTCATTGGACAAATATATTATACTATAACTGACATGTGATTACATTTTCACGCAATTTGGGTGCATAGATGCTGAGAAATCAGTACCCCGAACAACCACCTCTGGCCGTCATAGCGGCCTTGATACGCATGGGCATTGAGTCAAACAGAGCTTGGATGGCGTGTACATGAACAGCTGCCCATGCAGCTTCAATACGATACCACAGTTCATCAAGAGTAGTGGCTGGCGTATGGTGACGAGCCAGTTGCTCGGCCACCATTGACCAGACGTTTTCAGTTGGTGAGAGATCTGGAGAATGTGCTGGCCAGGGCAGCAGTCGAACATTTTCTGTATCCAGAAAGGTCCGTACATGCGGTCGTGCCTTATCCTGCTGAAATGTAGGGTTTCGCAGGGATCGAATGAAGGGGAGAGCCACGGGTCGTAACACATATGAAATGTAACGTCCACTGTTCAAAGTGCCGTCAGTGCGAACAAGAGGTGACCGAGACGTGTAACCAATGGCACCCCATACCATCATGCCGGGTGATACGCCAGTATGGCAATGACGAATACACGCTTCCAATTTGCGTTCACTGCGATGTCGCCATACACGGATGCGACCATCATGATGCTGTAAACAGAACCTGCATTCATCCGAAAATATGACGTTTTGCCATTCGTGCACCCAGGTTCGTCGTTGAGTACACCATCGCAGGCGCTTCTGTCTGTAACGCAGCGTCAAGGGTAACCGCAACCATGGTCTCCGAGCTGATAGTCCATGCTGCTGCAAACGTCGTCGAACTGTTCGTCCAGATGGTTGTTATCTTGCAAACGTCCTCATCTGTTGACTCAGGGATCGAGACGTGGCTGCACGATCCGTTACAGCCATGAGGATAAGTTGCCTGTCATCTCGACTACTAGTGATACGAGGCCTTTGGGATCCAGCACGGCGTTCCGTATTACCCTTCTGAACCCACCGATTCCATATTCTGCTAACAGTCATTGGATCTCGACCAATGCGAGCAGCAATGTCGCGATACGATAAACCGCAATCGCAATAGGCTACAATCCGACCTTTATCAAAGTCGGAAACGTGATGGTACGCATTTCCCCTCCTTACACGAGGCATCACAACAACGTTTCACCAGGCAACACCGGTCAATTGCGTTTGTGTATGAGAAATCGGTTGGAAACTTTCCTCATGTCATCACGTTGTCGGTGTCGCCACCGGCGCCAACCTTGTGTGAATGCTGTGAAAAGCTAATCATTTGCAAATCACAGCGTCTTCTACCTGTCGGTTAAATTTCGCATCTGTAGCACGTCATCTTCGTGGTGTAGCAATTTTAATGGCCAGTAGTCTATTGTTCTCCCTAACGGCTATACCTGTCTTTGTCATTTATTTCCTGAATAAATCTCATGTAAGGTGCCAAAATCTGCCACCTTACAAACGTTCTCTTTATTCCGGCATACACTGCACGTAATGCACTCGACGCCAGAATTGAATATAGTCTTATTCACACGCAGAAGTGGAGCTCGAACAAACGCACAAACGTATTCTCGTCTTGTGCGTTGGACGTGTCCAGCCCATTGTTCGGAACCTGCCTGTTACCGGCAGAGCTGCCTACTTCCACCATTCTCGTTGCTAGCTCTTTACTATAAGCGGCAGTCAAATGAAAACAACAGAGATGGAACAATAGTAAATAAACGTTTTGTTATTTCAAAAATATTCGATGAAATTTTGGGAATGTATTTGTCTAGGTAAGATATTTAAGTGATTAGCATCCCAAGATCGTAGGATAATTTAAGCGCAAGATAAGCCATTGCGACTGTGAAATGTTGGTATGTTAATAAGACGTGTAATCGCCAGAATGTTGAAAGAAAGCATACAAACGTGCATCCACTGTATTGTACAGGTGCCCGATGTGTTTGTGGGATGCAGTTCCATGCCTGTTGCATTTGGTCGGTCGATACAGGGACGGTTAATGCTGGTTGTGGATGGCCAGGAGTTGACGTCTAATCGCACAATAAAGACGGAGCGGGCGGGGGGGGGGGGGGACAATGCTACAAGTATACAAGTACTTCCTAAGGTTAACTATTTGAGGAAAGATGTGGAAGAAGCAGAAGAGAATTTTATATTTAGGTAACATTTACCAACTCTAGGAGACTTACACAAGATTTCCACATTGCGTATTTTCCTTATTTTACATAGTTATTACTACAGCAGCCATCATTGGCCTCTATGCTACTTTTTTTTTTTACTCTTATTTCGTTTTATGTGATTTCCTTTTGGCAACCCAAGGTAGGATTTGTTTTGATCTGTTCTTCTTTTGCTTATGTGACTATTTCTTCTCCTGTTCTCTAGTGCAGAGTTACTGGTTTTGAACGTTTATATTTGTCAAATTATTGCTTATAGTGACATAACTTGATAATACGACCGTTTACAGACTCGCGAATTGTAGTTTACAATTTAGAAGTGATTTGCGTTTGTCCCTAGGCTTTCACCTGTCGAACTGCTCCACCCCTACCGTGGAGAGGTCATTCACAGTAGAGCCCGCACCACTAGCGTCGTCTCCTCCCCTACCGCGGCGTCTGCACAGGCAAGGGACAAGTTATCTTGTGCACATCTTGCTGACACTCTCTTCCGTGCATATTATCCGTGAAGGAATAAGACAGGAGGAAAACTAATGTGATTCTTCATGTTCTTATGACGTAATTCTCACAGGTGAACTGCTAGACAATGGCATCTGGCTTTTTACCTTAGTTTTCGTCACGAAAATTGATATTTTTATACAATGAGTCATTAGCTACGAAACGGACAGTGACAGGAGAAGTTTAGACATAGATAATTCGGGTAAGGATGGTACATGTTCTTCCAGAGAAGGAAAAAGGGTCTGCACATATGTTGTCTCAACTTTGGGAGGAAGTCGACGTCTGGTCGTCTCGTGACGTAACTATCGGGAGAGTGTCTGAATAATTTCCGACTGCTTTCGCTCAGATTTTCCGTTACAATACTTCTGATGAGCACGTCACCCTCTTTTGAAGAATAGTTGGCTACTCCTGAAAACTGATTTCCGTGAATGTTGATGCACAATTTTTGCAGTAGCTCATGCTAATAAACTGTAATCACTTTTTTTGGGAATTTTGTCTGATTTAGCCTAAGATTTGTTTCTCGTGGAGAACGTGGACACCTCTCCAGCGGCTGGGCTGTAACATATATTCCCGCTCAAAGACTGTAGCTCATGTTTCATCAATAGTGACATTTAAACAGACAAAAGATATACCTTGGAATTCGGATTCTTAGTTTCGACGACTGTAGTACTCAATCGCTTTTGCTTCTCTTCAATATTCAAACTGTGAGAGACCCATTGTGCATTTTTTTCATCAACCGGTAACCAGATTTTTGACGCTGACTGAGTAGGGGCCCTTGTATCATGTTCGTCCTACGTCACACTAAGTTATTGTTCTATAGTATCTTCAAAGTTTCACACGTCGTTCAATAACGTTCACGGCGCTTCTTGTCCGATAGAAAGAATTAAACCAGCCAAATCCTGTAGTATGGTCCACTGTTAATGACAATCTGATTTAAAGCCCTGCGGATAGGTAGCAGGGGTTTTTCTGCACCATGTCTGATCATAATGTAAGATGCTTTAATCTTAAATGGATGCAGTTTCTCAAGTTCCATGTAAAACTAAAAATTAATTAAAAAAAAATAAAAACTTTATTTTTTCTTAAACCTTCAATGACGGAGTATGTAATCCTCATGGTTGTTATATCATCCAATCCCCACTGTAGCCAGCTTCTGTGTTATTTATGTAATATCCTCACGAGATTTTTATAGGTGCCCTGAGTCTCTCCAAATGAATTCTAGAATCATCGTTCTCTTTCCCACTCCTGCCCGGTCCCAGCTCCCATTTCGACAGGACGATTAATTCTAATCTTTCCTCCTCCCGTCCTTCCGGATTCGAAGGTACGACGGCGGCCGTAGCAGAGAAGCGTGTTCCCTACATCTACATGACTACTCTGCAATTCACATTTAAGTGCTTGGCAGAGGGTTCATCGAACCACAATCATACTATCTCTCTACTATTCCACTTCCGATCAGCGCGCGGGAAAAACGAACACCTAAACCTTTCTGTTCGAGCTCTGATTTCTCTTATTTTGTTTTGATGATCATTCCTATCTATGTAGGTTGGGCTCAACAAAATATTTTCGCATTCGGAAGAGAAAGTTGGCGACTGAAATTTCGTAAATAGATCTCGCCGCGACTAAAAACGTCTTTGCTTTAATGACTTCCATCCCAACTCGCGTATCATATCTGCCACTCTCTCTCCCCTATTACGTGATAATACAAAACGAGCTGCCCTTTTTTGCACCCTTTCGATATCCTCCGTCAGTCCCACCTGGTAAGGATCCCACACCGCGCAGCAATATTCTAACAGAGGACGAACGAGTGTAGTGTAAGCTGTCTCTTTAGTGGACTTGTTGCATCTTCTATGTGTCCTGCCAATGAAACGCAACCTTTGGCTCGCCTTCCCCACAATATAGTCTATGAGGTCTTTCCAACTGAAGTTGTTCGTAATTTTAACACCCAGGTACTTAGTTGAATTGACAGCCTTGAGAACTGTACTATTTATCGAGTAATCGAATTCTACCGGATTTCTTTTGGAACTCATGTGGATCACCTCACACTTTTCGTTATTTAGCGTCAATTGCCACCTGCCACATCATACAGCAATCTTTTCTAAATCGCTTTGCAACTGATACTGGTCTTCGGATGACCTTACTAGACGGTAAATAACAGCATCATCTGCGAAAAACCTAAGAGAACTGCTCAGATTGTCACCCAGGTCATTTATATACATCAGGAACAGCAGAGGTCCCAGGACGCTTCCCTGGGGAACACCTGATGTCACTTCAGTTTTACTCGATGATTTGCCGTCTATTACTACGAACTGCGACCTTCCTGACAGGAAATCACGAATCCAGTCGCACAACTGACACGATACACCATAGGCCCGCAGCTTGATTAGAAGTCGCTTGTGAGGAACGGTGTCAAAAGCCTTCCGGAAATCTAGAAATACGAAATCAACCTGAGATCCCCTGTCGATAGCGGCCATTACTTCGTGCGTTGCACAAGAACGATGTTTTCTGAAACCATGCTGATTACGTATCAATAGATCGTTCCCTTCGAGGTGATGCATAATGTTTGAATACAGTATATGCTCCAAAACCCTACTGCAAACCGACGTCAATGATATAGGTCTGTAGTTCGATGGATTACTCCTAATACCCTTCTTAAACACTGGTGCGACCTGCGCAATTTTCCAATCTGTAGATACAGATCTGTCGGTGAGCGAGCGGTTGTATATGATTGCTAAGTAGGGAGCTATTGTATCAGCGTAATTGAAAGGAACCTAATCGGTATACAATCTGGACCTGAAGACTTGCCCGTATCAAGCGATTTGAGTTGCTTCGCAACCCCTAAGGTATCTACTTCTAAGAAACCCATGGTAGCAGCTGTTCGTGTTTCAAATTCTGGAATATTCCATTCGTCTTCCCTGGTGAAGGAATTTCGGAAAACTGCGTTCAATAACTCCGCTTTATCGGCACAGTCGTCGGTAACAGCACCATCGGCACTGCGCAGCGAAGGTATTGACTGCGCCTTGCCGCTTGTGTACTTTACATACGACCAGAATTTCTTCGGATTTTCTACCAAATTTCGAGACAATGTTTCGTTGTGGAACCTATTAAAGGCATCTCGCATTGAAGTCCGTGCCAAATTTCGCCCGTCTGTAAATTTTAGCCAATCTTCGGGATTTCGCGTTCTTCTGAACTTCGCATGCTTTTTCCGTTGCCTCTGCAACAGCGTTCGGACCTGTTTTGTGTACCACGGGGGATCAGTTCCATCTCTTACCAATTTATGAGGTATGAATCTCTCAATTGCTGTTGCTACTATATCTTTGAATTTGTGCCACATCTCGTCTACATTTGCATAGTCACATCGGAAGGAATGGAGATTGTCTCTTAGGAAGGCTTCTAGTGACACTTTATCCGCTTTTTTAAATAAAATTATTTTGCGTTTGCTTCTGGTGGATTTGGAAGAAACGGTATTGAGCCTAGCTACAACGACCTTGTGATCACTAATCCCTGTATCAGTCATGATGCTCTCTATCAGCTCTGGATTGTTTGTGGCTAAGAGGTCAAGTGTGTTTTCGCAACCATTATAATTCGCGTGGGTTCGTGGACTAACTGCTCGAAATAATTTTCGGAGAAAGCATTTAGGACAATCTCGGAAGATGTTTTCTGCCTACCACCGGTTTTGAACAAGTATTTTTGCCAACATATCGAGGGAAGGTTGAAGTCCCCACCAACTATAACCGTATGAGTGGGGTGTTTATTTGTTACGAGACTCAAATTTTCTCTGAACTGTTCAGCAACTATATCACCGGAGTCTGGAGGTCGGTAGAAGGAGCCAATTATTAACTTAGTTCGGCTGTTAAGTATAACCTCCACCCATACCAATTCGCACGGAGTACCTACTTCGACTTCACTACAAGGTAAACCACTACTGACAGATACAAACACTCCACCACCAATTCTGCCTGATCTATCTTTCCTGAACACCGTCTGATACTTCTGTGCTTTCTATTAGCGCTTGAAGCTCAGGGACTTTCCCAGCACAACTACAACAATTTACAACTACAATTCCGACTGTTCCTTGATCCAAGCACGTCCTGTATTTGCCATGCACCCTTTGAGATTGCAGCCCACCCCATACTTTCCGGAGGCCTTCTAACCTAAAAAACCGCCCAGTCCACGCCACACAGCCTCCGCTACCCGTGTAGCCGCCAGCTGAGTGTATTGAACTCCTGACCTATTCAGCGGAACCCGAAACCCCACCACCCTATGGCGCAAGTCAAGGAATCTGCAGCCAACACGGTCGCAAAACCGTCTGAGCCTCTGATTCAGACCCTCCACCCGGCCCTGCACCAAAGGTCCGCAGTCGGTTCTGTCAACGATGCTGCAGATGGTGAGCTCTCCCTTCATTTCGTAAGCAAAACCGGCAGCCTTCACCAAATCAGATAGCCGCTGGAATCCAGAGAGAACTTCCTCAGATTCAAAGCGACACACGTCATTAGTGCCGACATGTGCCACCACCTGCAGCTGGCTGCACCCTGTGCTCTTCATGGCATCCGGAAGGACCCTTTCCACATCAGGAATGACTCCTCCCGGAATGCACACGGAGTGCTCACTGGATTTCTTCCCCTCCTTAGCCGCCATATCCCTAAGGGGCCCCATTACGTGCCTAACATTGGAGCTCCCAACTACCAATAAGCCCACCCTCTGTGATTGCCCGGACCTAGAAGGCTGAGAATCATCCTCTGAAACAGGGCAGGCAGCTGCATCTGGCTCAGCCAGAGATAGTGCCTGAAACCTGTTTGTCAGACGCACAGGGGAGGCTTTCTGATCAGCCTCTGGGGACGTCTTTCGCTGCCTGCCACGCCTTGGAACGACCTCCCAATCAACCACAGGCGATGGCTCAGCCCCACTGCGGGCAGCAACCGAGGCAACCACAGCGGCAAACCGATCTGGGGACAGACGGGACGAGGTTGACATCCCCGTGATACCCAAGTCCGGCTCCCCACAGTGGTGCCCATTGGCAACAGCCTCAAGCTGCGCGACCAAAGTCAGCGCCGCTTGCAGCTGTGAGCGAAGGGATGCCAACTCAGCCCTCATCCGAACACAGCAATCGCAGTCCCTGTCCATTCTAATCGATGTTGAAGAACAGTTACTGAAACACGAGTCCGTGCCTAGATGACGCAAGGGAAACACGCAAATAATGTGTTAACTAACCTGTACAAATGCCTAACGACTGCGCTACAATCTGCCTGAATTTACGATTACAGTAACTAAAACTCGAAATTACACCTCCTATACGAAACTCACACGCAATTTAAGTAAGAATCTACGAAGCAAACACTAAAGCGCGATGCTACAACTCTCAAATACTATAATACGCTCGAAATTTATGAATTAAACAATGCAAGTACCCAAAAACACGCAAAGAAATTAAGAATTAAACTATGTAACAAATAAGTAAGCTAGGGGTATATGACTTGCTGCTGCAGCTGCTTATCCAATGGCGGCAGGGAGCACACTCTGCCTGTATGGACACGTGCCTGCTTAGACAGAGTCGGTGTCTCGTTAGGAACCCGTCATTAACGCTGCTCCATAATAGCATCACCGTACGCGTAACAGCTCTGAAACCGCGCTCCCAGACATGCTCTTCTCATCTCAGCAAAAGCACCCCTACGTCCAAGCTGACATTGTGAATGGAGGGATGGTGATGGAAGGGCGAGGATGGGCTCTAATGACGCAGCGGTAGTGGTCTTTTCCGCCAGTGCCATTGTCAGTTGTAAACATAGCTTGGTCGAACGAGCAACGTACGTTTTCCGTCCAAACGTACTTTTTCCAAAACCTGTCTATCGTAGCAGTACAGTATGCGGTGCGTACTCGTCAACCCCCGCTCGAAACGCTCTCCATGACTGGAAATCGATTTTATTATGAGTGGAGAACTTCTGTGTGAGTGTGATAATGTTGTGCATAAGATAGTTGGAACACAGAGGAGCAGTCCAAGTCCAGAAAACATCGAGCGGTTAAGGAGATTGATTTTGCAGTCACCTAAGCGTTCTGCCCTCAAGCATGCGTCCTCCCTAGCGCTTTCTAACCGTATTGTGTGTCGAATTTTCCACGAATACCTCCAGTACCTTCACATAGCTTCATAACAAGATGGATACCGTTCAAGAACTGTCACGACGGGACTAGCGAGATCGATGACAGACTTGTGCAATATTGATTCAAAACTTGCCTCGAGATGCACGGCTTTTGTTTAGTGCCGAGACTCACGCACACGTTTCTGGATGTATTAACAAGCAGAATGCGGGATGAGAAGTTCCGCCTTATGCAAAACACCTTTTTTCTGTTTTGTTTCACCCATACATGTTTCAGAACTTTTGTGCTACCATCAGTGGGTTTAATTTTAATTTTTAACTGTAAAATTGTTTTTACACATTAAAATCTGTGTTGTTTAAAACATTATGTCAAAGTTCCATTCATAGCTTAATTGGCGAAAAGTGGATGTATGTATTAGTTAACATACCTTACATGATGATGCTATTGTCCATATATTTTGGTAGCTATTCTGCTACACAGTATACAACATGTCATCTGCAAAAGCAAAACGTAATTTATTTTTCTGTTTGTTATGCATTTACAAACGGAAATGAGTCTGTATCACGTTTTTTTGTGTGTAACTTACAGTTTTGAAGTTGTGGTGCGTTCTTATGTGTTGTTGGAGAAGTAAAAACTTCGTGACCTATGGTCGCTTGGCACTGCACTTTTTCTATTTCTCAAAACATAGGCGGAGTTTTAGCTGTCATTACGTGTTGTGGCTGTGTGGTGTTCATTTGTTTCGTAGCGTGTTTGGCTGGGTGAGGCGCGCGAGTTTGAATTGTATTTGGCGTCACTGGTGTATGGTTTGAGTCGGTTTCCGTGTGTGTGTTGAGTACTGGGGCAGTGATAGAGATAGAGATAGAGAGAGAGCGAGAGAGAGAGAGAGAGAGAGGGAGAGAGAGAGAGAGGGAGAGAGAGAGAGAGGGGGGGGGGGGAGGGAGAGGGAGGGAGAGGTAGAAAGATTTTTATTATTTATTTATTTTTTCCATGTTATTTGTATAGTTCTTCTTCGTTGCGAACTGCACCACAAGAAGCAGAATATGTGTTATCGGATAGGTGAGAATTCTAGAGCAATTCACGAGACGCCGCTACACAATGAAATAGCAACAGTTTGTTGTGCAATAAGTGGTGAAGGCATCATTGTTCCTTGTTTTATTGAGGAGAACGACCATGCTGTTTCCACCAATTCTGAGCGATATCTCAAAATGACACAACAAATTTTTGAACCACAACTTCAGCAAATCGATCTGTGACTAGTGTGGTTATAGCGGAATGGCGCCAAGGACGACATATCTAGAAATTCGATTACTGTTTCGGGCGAAATCTTCAACGGGGGCTTGATCTCCCAGTGCGGTGACATTCCATGCCATGCGGGCTTTTCTTTTTGACCCCGTGCGCGTGCTTTTTATGGGGCTTCCTTAAAAGTGCAGAGTATAAACATCCACTCAGGACGCTGCGACCCATGAAGCGTGCAACACGCCTTGAAGTAGGCTGCCATTCCGCAATACATGCTTCACAAGATTATGCAGAACTTCAGAACCCGCTGCAGCAGTGCATTGATAGTGGGGGACATCATTTGCAAAACCTGGTGCTTAAACCCTCATGAAATTAACACCCAGTTGTACCCCCCTGATATCAAATATAAGTATGTTCTATCATGTTTTCTTAATCAACTATCAAGTTTGGGATACTTCCACGCCTCATCCTGTAAAAGCCGCGTGGTTGATACCAAACAGTATCATCAGTCACGTACCATTAGGCCCTAGCATTACCGTTGCCTGGTTTCGTCACTTTGTTTTTCTGCAGTTTTAAGGTACTGGGCCACCTTTATTGCGCAGAAAACAACACACACTCGCAAACGATTACTCGCACTGTTTCTTTACGTGAAATAACGCCGGCCGGTATGGCCGTGCGGTTCTAGGCGCTTCAGTCTGGAACCGCGTGACCGCTACGGTCGCAGGTCCGAATCCTGCCTCGGGCATGGATGTGTGTGATGACCTTAGGTTAGTTAGGTTTAAGTAGTTCTAAGTTCTAGGGAACTGATGACCACAGATGTTAAGTCCTATAGTGCTCAGAGCCATTTGAACCATTTTTTGAAATAACGGCAACTGCGGGACAAGACAAGCATACATCACATGCACTAACAAAGTAAATACACTGAGGAGTCAAAGAAACTGGCATGACTGCCTAATAGCGTGTAGGACACCCGCGACCACGCAGAAGTGCCACAACACGACGTGGCATGGACTTGACTGTCTGAAGTAGTGCTGGGGGGATTTCACAAAATGAATCTTGGAGGGGTGTCTATAAATCCGTAACAGTACGAGAGGGTGGAGATCTTTTTGGAACTGCACTTTGCGAGGCTTCCCATATATGCTCTATAATGTTCATGTCTGGGGAGTATGGTGGTCAGGTGAAGTGTTTAAACTCACAGAGTGTTCCTGGAACCACTCTGTAGCGATTTTAGATGTGTGGGGTGTCGCATTGTCCTGCTGGAACTGCCCAAGACCGTCGTAATACACAATGGACACGAATCGATGCATGTGATCAGACAGGATGATTACGTCCGTGTCACTTGTCAGAGTCGTATCTAGGCGTATCACGGGTCCTACATCACCCCAACAGCAAGAGCCCCACACCATTACAGAGTCTCCACCAGCTTGAACAGTCCCCTGCTGACATGCAGGGTCAATGGATTCATGACGTTGTTTCCATACCCGTACACGTCCATCCGCTTGGTGCAATTTGAAACGAGAATCGTCCGACTAGAAAACAACACACTTCCAGTCATCAACAGTCCAATATCAGTATAGACCGGCCCAGGCGAGAAGTAAATCTTTGTGTCGTGCAGTCGTCAAGGGTACACGAGTGGATCTTCAGCTCCGAAAGCCCATATCGATAATGTTTCGATAAATGGTTCGTACGATGACCCTTGTTGAAGTACCAGCATTGAAATTTACAGCAATTTGTGGAAGGATTACACTTCTGTGACGTTGAACGATTCTCTTCATTCGTCGTTGGTCCTGTGCTTGCAGGATCTTTTTCCGGTCTCAGCGACGTCGGAGATTTGATGTTTTGCCGGATTCCTGATATTCACGGTACACTCGTGAAATGGTCGCACGGGAAAATCCTCACTTCATCGCTATCTCGGAGATGTTGGGTCCCATCGCTCGTGCGCCGACTACGGTCAGACTAACTTAAATCTCGATAACCTGCCATTGTGGCAGCAGTAAGCGAAGTAACTACTGCCCCAGACACTTGTCTTGTATAGGCGTTGCCGACCGTAGCGCCGCGTTTTGCCTGTTTACATAACTCTATACTTGAATACGAATGCCTATACCAGTTTCTTTGGCGCTTCAGCGTAGTAGCACTGGTAAATGAGAGTAAGTTCCTGATACGCGTCATGCTATGCGTGAAAATACGTAACTGGTGTCGTCGAAATTATCCAATTTATACTAACAATAAAACTGTAGAAACGTCTTGACTGTTAGTTTGAACGCGTTAATCTCCAAAACTAGTTGACAAATTTTAATGGGTTTTTCACAGGTAACTTGAGCGTGGCTTGTGGTAACATACAGGCTATATTTAATCAAAATCGGACTATGAAAAACGGAAAGGTATCGTAATATAGCGATTTATAGGGAAACACGTTTCCTCTTCGACGTTTGGAATGTATCACATTTGTGGAAATGCTTTTATTCGGTTCAAATGGCACTAAGCGCTATGGGACTTACCATCTAAGGTCATCAGTCCCCTAGACTTAGAACTATTTAAACCTAACTAACCTAAGGACATCACACACATCCAGGATTCGAACCTGCGACCGTAGCAGCAGCGCGGTTCCGGACTGAAGCACCTAGAACCGCTCGGCCACGACGGCCGGCTTTTATTCAGTGGTACAGTGTATTCTACATAATACGATTGAACGTAATGAATTCAATGCTTTTACAATCCTCAACGTGCTAAATCCATACCTCCATACTAATATTATTAAATGCGAAAGTACTTCTGTTACGTTTTGACGACTAAACTGCTCAACCGATTTCTGTGAAATATTCGTATGGAGATAGCTTGAACCCTTAGGAAGAACATAGACTACACTCCTGGAAATGGAAAAAAGAACACATTGACACCGGTGTGTCAGACCCACCATACTTGCTCCGGACACTGCGAAAGGGCTGTACAAGCAATGATCACACGCACGGCACAGCGGACACACCAGGAACCGCGGTGTTGGCCGTCGAATGGCGCTAACTGCGCAGCATTTGTGCACCGCCGCCGTCAGTGTCAGCCAGTTTGCCGTGGCATACGGAGCTCCATCGCAGTCTTTAACACTGGTAGCATGCCGCGACAGCGTGGACGTGAACCGTATGTGCAGTTGACGGACTTTGAGCGAGGGCGTATAGTGGGCATGCGGGAGGCCGGGTGGACGTACCGCCGAATTGCTCAACACGTGGGGCGTGAGGTCTCCACAGTACATCGATGTTGTCGCCAGTGGTCGGCGGAAGGTGCACGTGTCCGTCGACTTGGGACCGGATCGCAGCGACGCACGGATGCACGCCAAGACCGTAGGATCCTACGCAGTGCCGTAGGGGACCGCACCGCCACTTCCCAGCAAATTAGGGACGCTGTTGCTCCTGGGGTATCGGCGCGGACCATTCGCAACCGTCTCCATGAAGCTGGGCTACGGTCCCGCACACCGATAGGCCGTCTTCCGCTCACGCCCCAACATCGTGCAGCCCGCCTCCAGTGGTGTCGCGACAGGCGTGAATGGAGGGACGAATGGAGACGTGTCGTCTTCAGCGATGAGAGTCGCTTCTGCCTTGGTGCCAATGATGGTCGTATGCGTGTTTGGCGCCGTGCAGGTGAGCGCCACAATCAGGACTGCATACGACCGAGGCACACAGGGCCAACACCCGGCATCATGGTGTGGGGAGCGATCTTCTACACTGGCCGTACACCATTGGTGATCGTCGAGGGTACACTGAATAGTGCACGGTACATCCAAACCGTCATCGAACCCATCGTTCTACCATTCCTAGACCGGCAAGGGAACTTGCTGTTCCAACAGGACAATGCACGTCCGCATGTATCCCGTGCCACCCAACGTACTCTAGAAGGTGTAAGTCAACTACCCTGGCCAGCAAGATCTCCGGATCTGTCCCCCATTGAGCATGTTTGGGACTGGATGAAGCGTCGTCTCACGCGGTCTGCACGTCCAGCACGAACGCTGGTCCAACTGAGGCGCCAGGTGGAAATGGCATGGCAAGCCGTTCCACAGGACTACATCCAGCATCTCTACGATCGTCTCCATGGGAGAATAGCAGCCTGCATTGCTGCGAAAGGTGAATATACACTGTACTAGTGCCGACATTGTGCATGCTCTGTTGCCTGTGTCTATGTACCTGTGGTTCTGTCAGTGTGATCATGTGATGTATCTGACCCCAGGAATGTGTCAATAAAGTTTCCCCTTCCTGGGACAATGAATTCACGGTGTTCTTATTTCAATTTCCAGGAGTGTAGTTTAGAAAGCAAAAAATTAAAAAAAGACACAATTGACCACTAAGAGTGCGAAGTAGACTAAATTTTTTCATAGATCAGTGAAGGTAAACTGTGTTAAAAAAGTGGGGGATTGGGATCCGCGGTCTGAACATTCTGTACAAACTTAAATGTGTATATAGGCAGTTCATCCATCCCATGAATCGAGAATCTCGTAGATTTTTGTCTGTTATCGTTATCCATACTGGCAACGTATTGGTTCTGGGAATTAAAAGATTTTAGATAGTTTTAAGTTTACTCTTCTTGTGTAATTTCATATTTGCTGTTGTAATTTGTGAGAAAAAGGGGTCTTAACAGATGGACAGACAGACAGTCAGATAACAAAAGACCAGAATATATTTTTTGTAATATAATTAAAAATTAACAATCTTCTGATTTTTTCCTTCACTTGTGGTGTGAAGGCTTGCTTCTTACAAAACGTCAAAGTTCTACGTCAATAGCAAGTACTCTGTGATTAGTGAGTGTGCGAGTATCAAACTATGTGACCTGAATGGCTGTATCTTTTGGCTGCATGGATATAGAAGCTTAACAGTTTTGTACCGCAAAGGGTCCGTAAGCCTTAGTATATGCTACAACTTTGTACATGATACGCCTACCTGCTTCGGAGAAAGAGGATTCTTAACATTTGGACAGACAGAGACACGTATGCACGAACAACAAAGTGATCTTTTAAGGGTTGCATTTTTGCAGACAACCTTATAGATAGGGCAACCATCGCTAAGAATAATCATCTTGGGTATTAATAGCCGCTTCAGCTGTATTTAGTCCTTTATTATTGGATCCCTACCGGCTTCGGGCCATTAAAAGCCACATCCCACACCTTCGGGTGAACAGATAACTAAAATATCACATCAAAACGTTAAAGAAGCTCGGAGCCTTTTTACCGAAAATTCGTTGTTCGTCAGGACAAAGCACCCCTAAAATGCGGTAGGACATCGAATAAAACAGCCGGATTCCAATATACTGGATGGCTTCGTTTCTCCGATATCGCCTTTTAGCGGCGTTTTGTCATCGATATGGGCTTTCAGAGCTGAAGGGAACTCGTGTACCCTTGATGATTGCACGACACAAACCTTAACTTCTCGCCTGGGCCCGTCAACACCGACATTGGACTGTTGATGACTGGAAACATGTTGCCTGGTCGGACGATTCTCGTTTCAAAATGTATCAAGCGGATGGACGTGTACGAGTATGGAAACAACGTCATGAATCCATGGACCCTGCATGTCAGCAGGGGACTGTTCAAGCTGGTGGAGACTCTGTAATGGTGTGGGGCTCTTGCTGTTGGAGTGATGTAGGACCCGTGATACGCCTAGATACGACTCTGACAAGTGACACGGACGTGATCATCCTGTCTGATCACATGCATCGATTCACGTCCATTGTGTATTCCGACGGCCTTTGGCAGTTCCAGCAGGACAATGCGTCACTCCACTCGTCCAGAATTGCTACAGAGTGGCTCCAGGAACAGTCTTCTGAGTTTAAATACTTCGGCTGGCCACCAAACTCCCCAGACATGAACATTATTCAGCATATCTGGGATGCCTTGCAACATGCTGTTCAGAAGAGATCTCCACGCCTCGTACTCTTACTGATTTAGGGACAGCTCTGCAGGGTTCATGGTGTCCACTCCGTGCAGTACTACTTGAGACATTAGCAGAGTCCATGCCACGTCGTTTTGCGGCACTTCTGCATATTCGCGGGGGCCCTACACGATATTTGGCAGGTATACCAGTTTCTTAAAACACCGTCGAAAATCTTGGAATCCCTAAGATTGATGTCTTACCATTATCAATGTCGATGATAGGCAAAAACACTGACATTCTCGATTTTCGGTATGTATGAGCTGTCTGTATACATAATTATGTTTGTACGCAACACTCAGTGCGCGAGTTCTGCTCGTACCCGGACAATTGTTTTGCTTGTTTTCGTTTGGTCTGCTGGTGGTGGTGATGGTGGTGGGGGAGGGGACATTTGTTTGGACGTGCCTCGCTACCGATGAATCCGCTGCTCCCCGCCGTCGCAGCAGGCGCGCCTCGCCCCCCCCCCCCCCCCCCCCCCGCGACATGTCTGGACGTGGCCGCCTGCCATGCAATTTGTCAGGCGCGGCGCGCCGGCTGCCGAGTCCGCCGGCCGCGGCGTGCGTATCCAATTTGCACGCCGCGACTGCCCGGCCGGGCTCCCAGAATTAACGCTCGCCGCAGGAAATAAAGTCTCCCGTAAGACGGCCTTCCCGAAATGTTGCCGCAAACTGCTGCTCGTACAGCATCGCTAACGCGTTTGCGGTGAGATACGTTTTCATTGAAATACTGCAACAGTCAAATTGCCGCATAGAAATTACACATTGTTTAAAGTTATCAAGGAATTTCTTTCCGACTTTTTTCTCTTCGATTAAGGATGTAGAAAAGTATGTGTCAGAAATTTTTGGACGTTATTCTATAGACTTCAAATCGTTACAAAAATTTCATACGAACATGGGTCCAAAATTTGTTAATTATGGGGCTATGGCCGGCCGGAGTGGCCGAGCGGTTCTAGGCGCTTCAGTCTGGATCGCGCGACCGCTACGGTCGCAGGTTCGAATCTTGCCTCGGACATGGATGTATGTGATGTCCTTAGGTTAGTTAGGTTTAAGTAGTTCTAAGTTCTAGGGGACTGATGACGTCAGCTGTTAAGTCCCATAGTGCTCAGAGCCATTTCAACCATTTTTATGGGGCTATGAATGGAATACCCTTAAGTGACTCCTGGTTGTGTAATTTACGTCAAATGTGCAATTTTACTCACTTTTAGACATCCGTGCCTTAATCTGTCAAAACGGAACCCTTATACGATCGCTTTCTTGACCGTCCGTCCGTCCGTCTGCCCGTCCGATTGTTAAGAACCCTTTTTCTCAGGAACTGGTTGACACATCAAGTTCAAATTTGTCACATATTAAGGTCTATGGTCCCTCTGCGGTTTAAAAATTTAGTCTTCTAAGTCAACGCAGTCAAAAGATACGGCCATCTATGTCACATATTTTGATACCGAAAAACTTACTTATCAAAACCTCTAAGGTCCCGTTGACCTACAATCATGAAATTAAGCAAAAAGCAAGGTTTCACAGTACAGGTAAAGTAAAAAATCTGAAATATGTTACACTGTAATTATATCGTATAAAAATATCTTTTTGCATTTGAACATACATCGCATTCTTTATCCGTCAAAAGTGTAATAGAATAGACGAACATTACTGCATCTAAACATGAAATGCAAGTAGCGTCATGTTTTAGTAAATAAATGAATATCTTTCATTAAATCTCCTGTTTCTACATATAAAAATTGAAGTCTAGAGCTTCCGGCGCTCAGCGCGGAGATTATCAGCGATGTTCCCTGTTCGCTTCTTTTTGTACGTCGGGGCTTGTCCGAGGAACTACCGTAGAGACTTTGTTGCGATCTTGGACCAGTATCTTGCCAGTAGCGATATCGATAACAGAGAAAAAAATCTTAGAGAGGTTTCGGTACAAACTTAATTATATATGTAACGAAACCTTAGCCTGCGGGTCCTAATCGCACTTGGCCAATTATTTTGTTTGCAGTTGGTCGTGGCAGCTGACTGCCCTGACATACGTTGACAGAAAGTTAATCTTGACAGAAAGTGTGCCTCATTTAATGCTCGCAGTCGTTCAAGGTGATACTGTGGCAACTCATTTAGTGAGACTTTAGTCTGGAGATGTAATTAAGCCCTATGCTCGTCACGCTTTAATTAAAGGGAGAAGTTGGGAAGCCTGCTGCCTCGGCCGAGAGGAGAAGAGCCCGCTGGATAACGCTTTCTGGCAGTGGAGAGGGTGGCTGGCTCTTCACTCAAAGACGGGAGCACTGAAAACGGCGGACGCAACTAATTCATCCCGTTCTGAGAAATATGCAACCTATGGAGTCCTTACGGAACCATAACCGTTGTGCGAACTCCGAGGCTATGTTGTAGACATAGAATGCACGTCTCTCGGTAAGTGCCAAACGCCGGACACAGCCAATTTAAACCCATCTCGGAAATACCTAATTGCATTGCGTGTGTTGTGAAGAAGTACGATGCATTGTTCCTTGGGACATGCATGGGACTCCGAAGGCAGCTGCTATGACGGACATGAAATGTATTCACACTTGCGAACATGAACCACCTCCAGTTGTATAATGGACTGACGACAAAATTTGTGGCGGACCCAAACTCGAACCTGGATTTCCCGCTTTATGCGAGCGTTCGCCTTAACTGCTTCCGTATGTCGTCGTCCGTGTGTCATACATGCACTCGTACATCCCGTTCATGTTATTCCTACACGGACTACGACATACGGAAGTTTCTGGCTGGCTTTGAGTCATGATCGGATATCCGAAATAGTTAAGGCGACCGCTCTCGTAGAGTGGGGAATACGGGTTCGACTCCCAGTCCGGCAAAAATTTTCACTGTCGTCATTCAATTACAAAACCGGAGATGATTGATATTCGCAACAGCGAATACATTTCATGTTCTCGGAACTGTTTGTCACGACGCCTTACGACCCATGGACTTGTTATGGAACCATGATGACTGTGGGAATTCCGATAGAATTTGGGAAGCCCAAAATGTAGGGGTGTCGGCAGATGTCAAATATTACTTTCCCGTTGTCTGTAACAGATGCGGGTTGCAGGTCACAGTTATGCAGAGAAATTAATCAGGGAGGAGCAAGAGAGGCAGTGGGGTAGGAGATTTATGGTAGCCAAGATGTGTGCATGAGTGGAAGAAGCAGCAAGAGCATTATTCTGTTCCGAAGTCGGGGACGGTAGTGTAAGTACAAGAGCACTGAAGTTTCAGTAAACTTCCTACAGTTTGATTTTCTGGTAGGAGCAGGTAATTATGATCGGCTGAAGACAGGGGGACATATAGTATGTGTGGTTTGCTAGGAGTCAGGAAGGACTGAAAGTGTCTGGGGATGTTACAGAGACTACATTAAACCTTATTTGTCACAGTGTAAAGAAGGAACATTTATTAGACAGTATAAATACAGAGACTAGATGAAACCTTACTTGTCAAAAGTGTGAAAACATTTTCTGAAGCAAGGGAACAAAACCTTTCTCACTTTTAATTTACGTTCTCACGTTCCTTTAACGGTTAGTCTCTTCGCCTCTTAAGTTTTTAGGCAATATGTGCCGTCGTTTCATATTCAGTGTGCGCCGTAATCTTTGCGTGATGATAGGCTAAGCTTACACATAGTTGCCTGTATTTCTGCACTGAATTTTCTGTGGTTCGATGATCCTAATAAACGAACGCAGGGTGTTTGCGACTGTCAGATAAACCAAATGTTTCTTTTTTGAAAAATTCCCCTTGTCTCACGCGACGAACTGTTTATAGCGAGGCTGGCGACCAAAATAATTACAGTTATCGGTGTTGGGAGGATTAGTATTAAATGTTTATTTAACAAATAAATTTGCTAAACAGCAGTGCATATTGAGAAGTTATTTTATTTTATTTTCTCTATTAGTTTCGGCAACTCATTATTCCATCTTCAGGCCCCACATGCACCTCTCAAAAATTATTGATGGGCGTGTTGGGGCCATCTGTTTATAGTTGTCGTGAATTCTCAAGTCCTTCCTTCAAGACTTCACTGCAGCTCGTTTGTTTGGTGAATTTATTTGTTAAATATCCACCAGCCGCTGTCCCGTATCCACAGTGGATCAACAGAGAATGGTATTAAAGGCTTCCGCGAGCAATTAACTTGATTTAAGCAGCACATTTAAGGATTGTGGGTGCATTGCAATACGAGTGCAGAGGATTCTCATGCAGAGCGTTCGAGATCGTCATGTAATTGACGCCTCCCCTCCTCGCAGTTCTCCTTGTACTAGTTGGTGGATTTTTTCTGACAGTGCGAGAAAGCCATTTCGTGGTCTCCCACCATGTGCAACTCTCTTCTCAAAGGGCTTGCCTCTCACAAGAACTGTTTCAGTCGTACAAACGTTTTTCTACAAGGTAACTGCATGCCGGAGTAGCGTTCAACATAAAGTTGATTATGCTGCGTCCGCTTTCCTTGCCAGGCTGTACGTGTAGTGCAGATCCGTCATGTAAGACACTTCATACATCATTACGATGTATTGTGATGAAAGTTACGCTAAAACATAATAAATAACAATCAGAGAAACAAAATAAATGTGATGTACAACTGAAAATGAGAAAGTGAGTGAAAATGCACAGCCGGCCGCTGTGGTCATTCGGTTCTAGGCGCTTCAGTCTGGAACCGCACGACCGCTACGGTCGCAGGTTCGAATTCTGCCTCGGGCATTGATGTGTGTGATGTCCTTAGATTAGTTAGGTTTAAGTAGTTCTAAGTCTAGGGGACTGATGACCTCAGATGTTAAGTCCGCAAGTGCTCAGAGCCATTTGAACCATTTTTTGAAAATGCACATTTGGGGTAAATTGTACAACAAAGAGCCACTACAGGGAATACCTTTCATGCCTCCCTAACGATGAATTTTCGAACTTAAGTTCCTATAAACTTTTTTTAACGTTTTGATGTAAACAATAATTTCCTTAAGTTGCTTACACATGCTTTCATACGCTCTATATGTTTCTTTAATCAAACTTTTAATATTTTTAGCAAGGAGTTTAATTGAAATATCAGGCCTGAGGTAATTGGAAATTTGCGTCCCTGGAGGAAAAACAATTTTAGCGGACGAAGTCTAAACCTTCAGGCATTACAGACCACATTTCACTATCCCACATGAAAAATGAGGGCGAGCGCGAAACGACAAATCTGAAGAGGAAAATACCATGTAGATTCCTTCCAGGATTACCCATGGAAAGGACGGTGTCACCTAGTCTGACGAAATAATGAATCAGCTGGCAGTTGTAGGCCCTCCTCCACGTGACAGGCGGGGATTCTACCACTGAACCAAAATTATAACGTACTCGTCCTATTACCCAGCTCTGGAAAGCCTTGGGTACCTATAAACCTGGTGCTACAAGAAATCCAATATTAATCGTACTGCATATCGATGTTGCTCGTGTTGTAACTTCCTCTGCACGCTTTATGGTTCTTCAGTGTATACAGGTGCGAGGAACAATGCGATTCGTTAGACAGATAATTCAAATAATAATTCATTTAACAACTAATACATAATAAATACATAACTTTGTTTGCTATAGTTGTAGCTTTAGTTGCTAATAGTAGATCTGTATGCTAAAATGTATACAGATACAAAGATTTACAATCCAGTCGTCTTCAATACAATGACTATTCCGCAGATGACGAGCCGTGGCTGCTATGAACGTCTGTAAACGTTATGAAACGCAAACACACAAAATGGGCTGTGTGCGTCGATGTTTGAACTTAAGCAGACCTTCCTTTGGAGCTCCGGGGAGGGCGGTTTGGTTGATCTGGGAGAACGGGACCAAACAGCGAGGTAACCGGTCCCACGGGATTAGGTAAGGATGGGGAAGGATATCTGGCGTGCCCTTTCAAAGGAATCATCCCGGAATTTGACTGAAGCGATTTAGGGAAATCACGGAAAACCTAAATCAGGATGGCCGGACGCGACTTTGAACCGTCATCCTCCCAAATGCGAGTCCAGTGTGCGAACACTGCGCCACCTCGCTCGGCCCGGGGAGGGGATCGGCGGCCGATAACGCAGCTTTCAAATTACTGCCCTAGAGTTACCAGGTACCGGTGTAATATCGTAGCTGTTGCCGCGTCTCCAACAGTGTCGCATATGCCTTCAACCAGACAATCGTCGGAGACGTCTTTGGAGGCAACCCTGTCAGGCAGAACGCCTTAGACACTCTGTACAGAGAGAGCAGGAAGGTGGAGGTTCCCTGCTGTTTTGTGGTGGCGTTATGTGGGGCCGACGTACGCCGCTGGTGGTCATGGAAGGCGTCGTAACGGCTGTACGATACGTGAACGCAATCATCCGACCGATAGTGCAACCATATCGGCAGCATATTGGCGAGGCAATTCGGACCCCCATCGTTGACATCCTGTGAATGACTCCCTTCAGAATAACGACATTTCTCAACTAGAGTGTCCAGCATATTCTCGAGACATGAACCCTATCGAATACTCCTGCGATAGATTGAAAAGTGTTGTTTATGGACGACGTGACGCACCAACCACTCTGTGGGATGTACGCCGAAGACGAATACAGGCATGCATCGATGCAAGAGGACGTGCTGCTGTGTGTTAGAGGTATCAGTGTGTACAGCGATCTGGACCACCACCTCTGAAGGTCTCGCTGTATGGTGGTACAACATGCAATGTGTGGTTTTCATGAGCAATAAAAAGGGCGGAAATGATGTTTATGTTGATATCTATTCCAATTTTATGTGCAGGTTCCGGAACTCTCAGAACCGAAGTGATGAAAAACTTTTTTTGATGTATGTATGTGGGCAGAGGAACTGGAGACTTTTCGCAAGGAAGAACTAAATGCAGCCATAAGCAGTTGTGAAGGAGGTAAAGCATCAATAATTGTAAAGCAACCGCAGACGGTGTGGCCATAAAAATGCAGATGTAAAAGTGCCGGCTGGTTATAATGATACTGGAGCTACTCACGGACGTCGACCTTGGGCTGTCATTATCGAATGACAGTGAAACTTGGTAGACGTATTAATCCGAAACCGATTTACGCTGGAAAACACATTAGTTCTAATTGTGACCACCACATAAATATCTGGCTCTGTACGCTGTTTTGCATGTTGCTGAAACATCCACGCCGTCATTCGACAAACCATAAAGTGGGTGAACAGTATAGCCATCTGCAAGAGAAGCCGTGCGCTGTTAGTGAAATTGTTTTATGTGAACGGCGGCATCTACTGTGTTGCACTGAGAGTATCGCCGACTGAAAGGTTCGGGGAGAGGCCCAGTGTCATCAAATGCTTTAAAGATGATGATGAAATTGGAAAACGCGGGTGAGCTTCGTGTGGCACCTGGAAGAGGAAAGCATACTATACTGGTGGAGGTTATTGACGCTGATGCTGTTGCTGTAACTGACTATGGAGCACGTGCCTCGTGTAGTGCTAGTTAACGTGCAGTGTCACAAGAATTGTCCATCACATGGCCAGCCGTACGGAAAGTTTTGCCGTCTGTTTTACTCTAGTACCCGAACAAGCTTCAGACGGCGCTGCAACTGAATCTTCACGATTCGCAGCACCATTCTGAGTTCACTCTTCTGTTCTAGCATGAATCGAAGTTGATCACATGTGGCTGGAAAATAATATATGCAGTGACGTGGCACATTTTACACTATCGTCTGCGATGAATTCACATAACTGGAGAATTCGAGGAACGACGTGTTGCCACTGCAGTCGCTGTATGTGACTGTGTGGTGCGGATCCACAAGCATCTTTATTCTCGACCCGTTCTTCTTTGAAGAGAACACACCCAGGTGCACCGTGACGTCTGCACGTTATCGAGTCCTCCTTGTACAGCATGTGATTCCTGCTTTGTGTGGATGCCAATGTTTCCATGCAAGATGCGGCTATACCTCATGCCGCTCGTCCAGTGAAAGATCTGCTTAATGCAACCTTCCACGAACGTGTTATCTCCAGAGGTTTTCCTGATGCATGGCCTGCAAAATCACCTGATCTGGAGATATCTATAAGAATGGGTTTACCAGGGACGCTTTCGGTCTCTACCTGTTCTGATGGTCTGTATACAGGAACGCGTTCCTCAGATTCACATGTGCTACTGTGAGTAACTGTTGATCACATTGTTTTGCGGATGCATAATCTTGTCGACATCTCCTGTGTTCACACTGAACAAATTGTGTAAGCGTCGGTTGACGATAAAATCAACATTATATCTTCCTCCCGCGTTTGACCTCTTCTGGTTATTTTCCGTTCCTAATCCATTACACATGGAAATATTTATAAACTTCTTTCTTGGATTCACAGTGGCAGATTTGCATCTGGTGGCCAAAATTAATGTTTTACGGCATAAATCGGCTCTACATAAACGTACCGGCGTATCCACCAAGTTTCGCTGCCATACGATAGTTACTGCCCACACCGGATCTCCGTGATTGGCTGCACTTCACATCATCCGATATCTTCAGGTGTCACCCAGGACTGAGAATTGGAACCATTGCTGTTCATATTTTACATTAATGATGTGATACACAAAATTAATAGCATTCTCACACTTTCTGGAGATGTGATTTTCTACGAAGCAGTGTTGTTTGAAAAAATTGGCACAAACATTCAGTCAGATTTTGATAATATTTAATAGCGCTAGAAGTATTATCAATTTGCTATAAATGCAGAGAAAGTGTGTAATTCACAAGAAGTAAAAACATATAAATTATTGTCTGTAACAGTTTGTAGGAGTATGAAATGGAACGATCACGTAGGTTCAATCGCACGTAAAGTAGATGGCAAACTTCCGTTCATTAGTACGATACTGGCAAAATGCAATCAGTCCAGAAAGTCAATTACTTACAATACATTGTTCAAGTGTGAGGGAACTATAACAAAATTATAATATGGTTGGCAGACGGCCGAAGAAAGCCGCCAACTATCCCGTGAATGTTCCAAGAACCAGTATTAACTGAAGAACCTAGGATATTCTATATCCTATATACCGGTCCCTTAGAGATGGCGAAAACCAGATTAGGCTAGCTACATTGCGACCAAAAGGATCTACGCTTCCCTTAGGCCAATGGAACAGGCAGAAACCGTAACATAATACTGGTTCAAATGGTTCAAATGGCTCTGAGCACTATGGAACTTAACATCTGAGGTCATCAGTCCCCTAGAACTTAGAACTACTTTAACCTAAGGACATCACACACATCCATGTTCGAGGCAGGATTCGAACCTGCGACCGTAGCGGTCGCGCGGTTCCAGACTGAAGCGCCTAGAACCGCTCGGCCACAACTGCCGGCTAGATAATACTAGGGAAATATACATAGATGTTGACGCAGTTATAGACAGATATACATAAGCTTTCAGAGATACTGTATATACCTCATCTACTCTACATACGTACGCCACAAGCCACGGTACGGCGCGTCCTTTCTACTTTTACTTACATATTCTGGAAGCCACCGTATGGTGTGTGCCGGAGGATACCCCGTACCACTACTGTTCCCTTCCTGTTCCACTCGCAGATAGAGCGAGTGAAAACCACTGTCTATATTCTTCTGTATGAACCCTGATTTCTCGTATATTATCTTCGTGGTCCTAACGCGAAATGTATGTAGGCGTCAGTAGAATTGTTCTGCCGTCAGCTTCAAATACCGGTTCTTTAAATTTTATAAGTAATGTTCATCGAACAGAACGTCGCCTTTCCTCCAGGGATTCCCGTTTGAGTTGCCGAAACACCTCCGTAACACTTACGTGTTGTTCGAACCTACCGGTAACACATCTAGCAGTCCACCTCTGAACTGTCTGCAGCTCGTGGTCTAGTGGTTAGCGTTGCTGCCTCTGGATCACGGGGTCCCAGGTTTGATTACCGGCGGGGACGGGGATTTTCTCCGCCCGGGGACTGCGTATTTGTTTTGGCCTGATCATCTAATCATCATTCAGGAAAACGGCGATACTTGAAAGTGAAAAGACAGGGAATTTGTACGGGCGCTGATAACCACGTCGTTGAGCGCCCCACAAACCAAAATCATTATCATTATCTCCTCTGAATTGCTTCGATGTTCGATGTATTCCTTTAATCCTACCTGGTGCGGATCACAAGCACTCGAGCAGTACTCAAGAATAGGTCTCACCAGCGTCCTACATGCGGTCTCCTTTACAGATGAACCACATTTTTTCAGAATTCTCCCAATTAACCGAAGTCGGCCATTCACCTTCCCTACAACCATCATCACAGGCTCTTTCCTTTTCATATTGCCTTGCAACATGACGGCCAGATATTTAAACGACGTGACTGTCACTGTGTCACTTTATCCGAACATTACTGGTTTGCTTTTCCCATTCATCCACATTAACTTACATTTTTATACATTCAGAACCAGCTGCCATTCATCACACCATATAGAAATTTTGTCTAAGGCATCTTTTATCTTCCTACAGTCACTCAAGTTCGCCAGCTTCCCGTACACCGCAACATCGTCAAGAAACAACCGCCGATTGCTGCCCACCCTGTCCGCCAGATCATTTATGGGTATAGTAATAGCGGTCCTATCACATTTCCTTGGAGCACTCCTGACTATACCCTTGTCTCTGACGAACACTCGCGGTCGAGGACAATATACTGGGTTCTATTACTTAAGGGGACACAGTCGCGAGGGAACTCCCATAAGGAATCAATGCTAAAACGAGCAAACGTCAGGTACACTTTCTGAAGTAACTAATGGAGATAAAGACCTGAAGCTTTTACAGTGTACAGCTGAAACATAATTCTCAAATCACATAAAAAATGGTTAATGTATTTTGTATATTTCATGAGCAATCATTTTTTTGTTCTATAGGACAAAAAATTAAAACTTTTCTAAACACCTTGGAGCTTGTAAATCTGTTCTTTTTATCACTACTGGTCTATTTTTTTGTCTAATTAATCATCGTTGTATTAACAAGAGATACTGTAAGTCTGATGTCTGTAGCAGTCTTAGTTTTTGAGAAAAGTGTACCAGAAGGTCAAAAAATGTACTTTTGAGAAAAATGGTATTAAAGTTTTACATGCAAGAAAGTAATGTACAATGTCACACAGACACACTTTTAAACATTCCAGGGCTATACTGTGGCTCAGCTTCTTGATCTTTATCTTCTTTTCTTTGATCTTCTGGCTATCCTCTCCTCCTTAGTAGCATTTCCTGCAGAAATATCAGCATAACGGATACGGTCCATGTCAATCTTTTTCAATCCTCTTTCAGTATTGATACCATCCTTTGTCCCCAAGAGTCTTAATACATCAGTCTTCTTTGACACCCCAGCACATCACTGCGTCATGAACACCAAATTTGTGATGACTGGGTGTTGTGTGCTGTCCTTAGGTTAGTTAGGTTTAAGTAGTTCTAAGTTCTAGGGGACTGATGACCATAGATGTTAAGTCCCATAGTGCTCAGAGCCATTTGAACCATTTCTTGAACACCAAATTTTAGTGTTTCTTTTCTAATGAAAACAGTTTTTGGTTGCCTTGTCCAAATGACAGAATTCAAAGTTTCATTTGCGTTTTGAGTTTTTCCATGAAGACACTTTTTCAAGAGCTCTTGTTGGCTAAGGTCTCTGAAAATCGGTTTCACAGCAAGCAGGATTTTTTCTGGAATTGAATGTTTGTGCTTATAGCTGGAAGATGTAGCTGGGTTGTTGAATTTGCACCAGCTGTCAGGTCTCCGTGGGCAAAGGTTATGTTGTGGTTCCTCATCTGTTGAAATTTTATGAAAGAATATAGCCCAGATGGCTCTCCTCATTGCTTCTACATTGCTGCAGTTATTTCTAATGGCCATACCATAATAAGTCTGGATCCTGTCTATTTCAGCCTTTGTCAGGCCCCCTTTACCACCTAACTTTTTTTCCTTACATATCTTTAGAAGTCGTGATCCCATTCTTTTCTGTACATGTCCTATACATTCCAGTTTACTAATTTTGACTTAGGCCCATAAGGTTTACCTTCTACCACTTTCTGATAAGCCTTATTGTCCATGTCCCCAAGATTGTATAGAGGATACCTCTTGACTGCACAGACCTTTGAAAATGTTAGCAACACCAGCCACTTCCATGCCTCCACTAGAACCATCATAGTCCTTTTTGCACACATGTTGTATAGTGGGATTTTTGCTACAGATGTCACAGAACTTAGTAATGATTTCAATATCCAGAACCTTCCCAGTATAAAAAGAAGTTGCTGACACAATGCCATTTAGGGATGTATGCCCACGTTTCTGCCAACTGCCATCAAAACTGCCTTGGGTCACATTTCGTATCATTCAGCTGAACTGCTTCTTTGGCTGCTTTCAACATTGTAGATTCACTTACCTGAGCTACAACTGCACCAATAGTCTTGTTGTAAACATCAAACTTTCTTGGAGGTGGAGGAATGTTCATCACTGCACAACGAACAGCACCTGCACTTCGCCCTTTTCCAATAGATCTAAGTGCATATACTAATCTTATATTGTTTTCATACTATCTGCTTCTTGTTACGTGGGATGACATTGTATTGGCAGTACAGTTACATTCCAAACATGTCAAAACTAAATTACACACAATTCCCTTGGTTTTCACCACATCTTCGTGCAAAGTAACGTTTCCACCACAGTTTTTACAATTTGTGTGTTTTTCGATAAGTTCAGGTAATAACCTCATGGAGATCAGAATGTTTGTGTCAGTAACAACAGAAACACTGTTCACACCACATATTGCATTGTCACGCATTTGAGAGGCACTTGGAAAACCAGCAGCACCTAAAAGCTTCTTGCTTCAAGAACTGACACTCGCACTGACTTCACTTTCAGTATTATTTTCTGCCCTCTGTTCAAAACTAGCAGCTTCGCGGTTTACTTTTACATATTTATTTCCACGAAACTTAGGCTTATATCCAAACTTCCTTATTCTACCCATTGTGTTATAACGTTTCACAAAATCATTACATTTGTATCACCAAAACGTAAACAGCTGGGATGAAGAAACTGCAAACGATAGTCGACAATGCAGACAGGCTGGCAAACATCAGAATAACAATTCTCTCTTGCAACCCAAATAAAGAGTATTTATATCCATGGAACATAAATGATTGTTGTACTATAGTCAATGCTGACTACTGCGCAAGACACAGCAAAAATGGACGTGGCGCTAGTTACCATGCTTCACGAACAAATTAATAACTCCGAATCTAATAATAAGATTTGTATGAAACAAACGGCATTTTGTAGCCAAATAATTGGAGCATAGATTAAGACTAAAAAAAATTCGATGTTTTTGAGCCTGTTCGCGGCCGTGTCCCCTTAAGGGGGGTAGGACGTCAAACGGGCCGACTTGGTGCAGGACATTTTAATTTCTACTGTCTATACTTTTATAAATAAATTCATAAAACTTTGTCACCATGACCAGAAAGGATTGAGGACTCATACTCATCGCAGTGGAAGTTCAAAAACGTAGCAAAAAACCTTTTTTTACATGTGAGATTTCATAATTTTTTCACTTATTACTGGCTGCATTTGTTGCTATAGGTACACTTTTCTTCCTAAGTAAGAGAGATTCTTCGATGAATTTTTCATAGCATACAAACAGTAGTTACACGTTAATGAAACTCTAGAATTTTCCAAATCTATTAAAAAACTGTGGAAAAATTGAGATAATTAACTATAAAACTTGAGTTTTTTCTAAACATGAAGTTTAAAATGTAAAAGTTCATTCATTTTTTCATAAATTAAATAACTTCTAGAGTTTCATACACCTGTGACTATGGTTTGTATGCTATGCAAAAGTCATCGAAGGATCTCTCTTACTTAGGAAGAAAAGTGTACCTATAGCAACAAATGCGGTAAGTGAAAAAAATGATGAAATGTCACATGTATAAAAAACGTGTTTTGTTACGTTTTTGAGCTTCCACTGCTATGAGTATGAATCCTGAATCCTTCCTGGTCATTCTGTTAAAGTTTTATGAATTTATTTGTAAAAGTATAGACAGTGGAGATTAAAATGTCCTGTGGTGCCTCTCCTGTTCCGAGTCGGCCCCTTTGACGTCCTACCCCCCTTAAGAAGTCTTCTAGTCACTCATATCTGGGAACCCAAAAATAAGCTCATACCTTTGTTAACAGAAGCTCACAGACAAGTGACAGCGTGTTGCTTGCCACTGGGGACGTTTATTCCTGACGGCTTCCGGTCACCACAGGAGAGGTCGCCAATTTGGCACTCTGCGGTGCCGACGACCCTGGAGGTTCTTTCTCCAGTCCTGCCTCCTCGGACGATCGGTCCCGGTAAAGCAGACCCCCATCCCCGCGTCAATGGGTGTCCTGTGCCGCCAGGCAAACGGCTGCTTTCATTAGTCGGCACTCATTTCAAAGGCAAATCCCACTCGCTAACGACTGCGGGCCAGTTGGTCGTAAACGTCAATTACTGCTCCGCCGTGCCTGAACGGGCCGCGTGCTAAATGAGCCAGAGCAGGGCGTCCCACCACTGCTCTCACGTCAGCAGACGAGGCCTGCCTCATTGGCGCACCAACTGCGCTCTTCAGACTACATTTGATGATTTAAGAAAAATTAGAGAGACTAGCTAAAATTTCAAGGAAACTCAAAGACAAAGACCTGATTCAATTAATTTTTATTTCACGAAATATAAATTGATTATGAATAATCCGTACCCAGTTGAAATCGAAGTTTCAGTTGGGGCCGCAAGAGCACTTACAATTACGTAAGCGACCGCCAGAGTGCTCACACCAATAGATATGCATCTACGATAATGATCGAAGCAGACGAAATGAATTAAAATTTGTGCTGCTGCCGGGACTCGAACCCAGGTCTTCTTGCTTGCTAGGTAGTAATGCAAACCTTTTTTTTAAAATCTCATTTTGTTCGCTTTCGTTCGTTGTATCTGCTCGGGGTGGACGTCGTAAGACACCCGTTTAAGTTCGTCGTTGATCGGTTAACTCCGTTTTTTTATTACAAAGGGCAGCTAACCCTCTGACGAACCACGCTGAGCTACCGTGCCGGCACCATTAAACTACCACAGATCGATGGTCAACCTGGCTGCGCGAACTACCTAAGCACTGTGGAACATCGTGCTGTGGTAGTGTAATGGTACCTGGCTCTCACCCAGGAGGCTCGGGTTCGATTCCAGGTACCGGAATTGTTTTTAATTGGCGTACATGAAGGAGTAGATTTGTAGAGTAGTTGTTTTTTGTAGAAGTAGAATAGTTGTTTTTAACTAACGATGTGTGAAAACCTAACACAGTTTTTTGCTCACAGCATTCCCACCGCAGTACATCGTAGCTAATATCCGTCTTCTTCTAAAGTCATTATCCCTCCACTGCTTAATAAAGACCTCTTCCGTATTTTTCCACTTTTACTCGGTTCTGTGCCATCAGGCTCCACAATGTTCGAAAAGTCCTCTTCGTACAGTACAACTATCTATTTTAGGATCTTCCAGAGCTTCTTTTATGCCCTCAAGGTCTGCACTGAAAAAAAAAAAAAAAAATGGTTAGCATTTCTGCCTAGCAAGCAAGAAGACCCGAGTTCGAGTCCCGGCCGCAACACTAATTTTAATTATTTTAATTCATTTCGTCTGCTTCGAGCATTATCGTAGATAATAAAAAGAGACTTAAATGTCTCAGGGAAACATTTAATATTAAGACATAAGATGACTACCGTGCAGCATGAGGTTTTCCGCATCCTTGGGAGCGGCGGTTTCAGGGCAGAGGAAAAGCATAAGACGTCGGTTTAACATGACGACTGCCGGAAGGTTGCCGGCGGACACAGCAGAGGTTCACTCCTGACATCGTGTAAGCACCGGCGGCCACACGCTCCCCACTGCTTAATACTGAGTATCTTTAAATGGTGTGTAAGGTTGCAAAAAGCGAAGTTCAAAGCGTTGAACGAGATATTGTACACGATTTTGTGTACACCGACGTCATCTCAATCAAGAAATACAAATAATGTACAGTAATGTACTAAATACTGTGCTCAACTTACGAGGAGAACACGGCAAGTGCCATGGTCCGATTTTCCATAAACATCGCTCTGTGGAAAAGGAATAAAAAAATAAGCGAACACGCAGGTCGGCATATCCGTAGATTCTCGACAGTTTCTGAAGAAATGATGTTCAATGTTTGCGATGTACGTTTGGGAATTCGTGGTAAGTTCCGATCGGACCAAACTGCTGAGGTCATCGGTCCCTAGGATTACACACTACTTTAACTTAAACTAACTTAGGCTAAGGACATCACACACACCCATGCCCGAGGGAGGATTCGAACCTCCGACAGGGGAAGCCGCGCGAACCGTGGCAAGGCCTCAGAACGCTCGGCGCGATATACTTTAGATGCCTTTTAACGCACACAAATGTCAGAAACGGTATCTCAGTGGCTGTCGTCGTAGCCTCTCACTTACGCGCCCCCTGTTCGAAACGCTATCATGCTTTCATTGTTTTTATTTTTTTCAATTATCTAATCATGTCGGTAGAAGGTTGCTAAAGGAATGTTTCTTATCATGTTAAGGGACACAGGGGCGTCGTATTAATTGTAAAATTATGAGTAATTTCACAGTAAGTGTCATATATTTACTTTACAATATAATTATTTGTGTGTGGTGTTTTCGAGGGTTACCATTTTTTTTTAAATTCTCATATTCTCGTATTTCACTTTTATATTTATTGTTATATTTTATTCTTACGTTTATTCTTCAGTGAGATTTGGTGCATTCCTTGGACGATACCGATCGCAGAAACATTCGAAACAGAGAAATTCCGAACAACGCGAGCATCACGCGAAGTGAGGTTTGCCACAGTGACACTTTTTCATGTGAATGTCATTCGGGAAAGAACCGTCCTCAACATTGCTAAAAATTTCGTGCGCCGGCAGTAATTTCGCTGCAAAGCACGCATAATGGATCACATTACCGTAAAGCGGCGCTTGCGGTGACTGTCAATTAAGGTACGCTACAGGAGTCTCACCGAAAACAATTTCAAATATTTTTCACATTCATATTTTTTTAAATCGTGCACCAGGCTTATCCCTTTATTGATCGAGCAAGTGCAACAGGCGTGGAACTATCCTACAAACTAACATCCGGAACCTGTACGACACAATGCATGCACATCGGAGGCATAAGGATTACGTTATTACAGTATTCATTGGAAAATATTCATTTAGTAATCCTCTACCGACGTGAATCAAAAAACAAAAATAAATGTAGTAATCGAGTTTCGAATACGGGACGAGAAACTGTGAATTCTTTGCACAATTTACCTGCTAAAAGATACATAAAGTACCACGTAAACGTCGACCGTCGTTTTCTAACAAGTGACAGAGTACCTACTGATAACCCGAGACACTTTTTCATTTTTTATGATTCCTCTTTCCAGTGAGCGAAGTTTCTGGGAAGCCGGGTTACGGCACTTCCCAGGTTCTCGTTAGTGGAGCGTGTGGCCACCGGGGACGTCACGGTGTTAGGCGCGAACCTCTGCTGCGTCTGCCAGTGGTGTCGCGCCAGTCGCCGTGTTAAGCTACATTGACGGAAAGAAAATCCAGACACCAAGGAGAAGTTGTGCGACATAAACGAAATTGGTAGGCGTATATCTACATCTGTAGGATGACGTCTTTTCAGATTTCGCGCCAATCGGATAAAAGTGACGCTAGTAGCTCCTCTATGAGGACGCAAATCTAGTTTCCTTTAAATACACGCTGCAACAGTCGTGACCGTTAGTTACCTCTGAGATAGGACGTGGTTAGTCAAGAATGCCTCTAAGGCGACAAAGACGCCTCTATCAACACCTCACTGAGTTTGAACGAGGTCGTGTAATAGAGCTGCGAGAAGCTGGATGTGCGTTATTGACATTGTAGAAAGGCTTGGAAGGAATGTAACCACTGTACATGATCGCTCGCAGCCATGGTCACGGGAAATTACGGTCGCAAGAGGACTGGTCTCCGGTTGGCACTGTTGCACTACCGAGACTGAAGGAGGGAGGGAGGGAGGGAGGGAGGGAGGGAGGGAGGGAGGGAGGAAATTTGAGCAGCAGTTGGCACCATAGTGACATAGCCGTTGCTAAAAATCGGCTTCTTCAAGGACGGTTTAGAATCAGACGCCATGTAGCATACATTCTACCAACCCCAAACCGTCACCGTTTGCGACTTCAGTGGTGTCAAGCGGGAGCTCACTGGAGGCCAGAGTGGAGGTCTATTGTTTTCTGATAAAAGCCGGTTGCTCCTCGGTGGCCGTGGTGGCCGTGTGTTGGTTGGGAGGGGGCCAGTTGAGGGCCTGCAACCAACCTGTCTGCGCGCTGGACACACTGGAACTACACCTGGAGTTATGGTATGCGGTTCGAGTTCGTGTGACATGAGGGGCACTCTCGCGATTATCCCACGCACATTGACTGCAAATTTCTACGTGAATCTCGTGATTCGATCTCTTGTGCCGTTATTCATGAACAGCATTCCAGGGTTGTTTTCCAACAGGATAACGCTCGCCGTTCTAACCCAACATGCTCTACAGAATATCGACTGTTGGCTTGGACTGCTCAATCACAAGACCTGTTTCCAATCGGGTACGTATGGGACATCATCGGACGACAACTCCGGCTCATGCACAACCAACATTAACCGTCCCTTTATTGATCGAACAGGTGCAACAGGCGTGGAACTATCCTGCAAACTAACATCCGGCACCTGTACGACACAATGCATGCACATCGGCATTCTTGGACTCAACGTTCTGGTGGCTATACTGGCTATTAATGCACCAGCATTTCATATTTGCAGTTGTTTTCCTCGTGCTTACATTAACCTTTGAACTTGCAACGTTACGCGCTTAAGTATGTTTCCTAGAAAAATACAGGGTGATTCAAAAAGAATACCACAACTTTAGGAATTTAAAACTCTGCAACGACAAAAGGCAGAGCTAAGCACTATCTGTCGGCGAATTAAGGGAGCTATAAAGTTTCATTTAGTGGTACATTTGTTCGCTTGAGGCGCTGTTGACTAGGCGTCAGCGTCAGTTGATGCTAAGATGGCGACCGCTCAACAGAAAGCTTTTTGTGTTATTGAGTACGGCAGAAGTGAATCGACGACAGTTGTTCAGCGTGCATTTCGAACGAAGTATGGTGTTAAACCTCCTGATAGGTGGTGTATTAAACGTTGGTATAAACAGTTTACAGAGAATGGGTGTTTGTGCAAAGGGAAAAGTTCTGGACGGCCGAGAACGAGTGATGAAAATGTAGCACGCATCCAGCAAGCATTTGTTCGCAGCCCAGGAAAATCGACTCGCAGAGCTAGCAGAGAGCTGCAAATTCCACAATCAACTGTATGGAGATTCCTACGAAAAAGGTTAGTTATCAAACCTGAACGTCAACTACCCGAGGCAGCCCTTGACAGAGCACTTCGTCACTGGCCTCCAAGAAGCCCTGATCTTACCCCCTGCGATTTTTTCTTATGGGGGTATGTTAAGGATATGGTGTTTCGGCCACCTCTCCCAGCCACCATTGATGATTTGAAACGAGAAATAACAGCAGCTATCTAAACTGTTACGCCTGATACGCTACAGAGAGTGTGGAACGAGTTGGAGTATCGGGTTGATAATGCTCGTGTGTCTGGAGGGGGCCATATTGAACATCTCTGAACTTGTTTTTGAGTGAAAAAAAACCTTTTTAAATACTCTTTGTAATGATGTATAACAGAAGGTTATATTATGTTTCTTTCATTAAATACACATTTTTAAAGTTGTGGTATTCTTTTTGAATCACCCTGTATATTCCCGAAATTTTATTACTCTGCATTAATTAGTTCTTGGTATTGGGATTTTTTTTTCAGTCAGTGTATTTAAATTAACTGGATACCTCTCGAACCAAAAAGCGTGGGGTTATTGAATGTATCAGATGAGGGTATGAGATGAGGAGGAGGGACACACTGAACATTTTTAACCTGTGTTTGTAAACTTTAAAACATCCTGTTTCTATCTATATAATTCATATTCAGTATATATTTCGTGAAATAAAAATTAATTACATTGAATAAGCTTATATTATAAGACTTGTATGCAAGGGGCCAAACCGCACAATAACCCTAGGTTCTGTGCGAACTCTCATATCACTTCTTTTATACTGTGCGGCTGGTCCCGGCGGAGGTTCGAGTCCTCCCTCGGGCGTGTGTGTGTGTGTGTGTGTTTGTCCTTAGAATAATTTAGGTTAAGTAGTGTGTAAGCTTAGCGACTGATGACCTTAGCAGTTAAGTCCCATAAGATTCCACACATATTTGAACACTTTTTGAACTTCTTTTATGACGATCGTCATTACCCCATCTGTAGATGCGAATCAACAGAATATCATGGAATTCGAAGAAGAAAGTTAGTGATTGAAATTTCCTGAAAAGATCTCGACGAAGAAAAACGCTTTTGTTTTAATGATTACTCACGTATAACATCAGTGACTCTCTCTCCCATATTTCACGATGATACAAAACGAGCCGCTCTTCTTTTAAGTTCTTAGATATAATTATATATCCAGGGAAGGTTGCATACCGCACAACGATACTTAAGAAGACGAAGGATAGGCGTAGTGTAGGCAGTCTCTGTAGTAGATTTCCTGCACCTTCTGAGTGTTCAGCCAATAAAATGCAGTCTTTGATTCACCTTCAGGATACTATTTTCTGCGTGATGGTTCCAATTTAAATTGTTCACAGTTGTAATCAGTAGGTATTCAGTTGAATCGACAACCTCTCCGCTCATGTGATTTATGACGTAGCATAAATCTAATGAAATCCTTTTAATATTGTTACGCAGGCTATCACACTTATTTCACGTCAAGTACCAATTTTCGTACCATGCAGATACCTTGTCTAAGTTATTTTACAATTCTTTTGATCTTCTGACGATTTTACTAGACAGTGGAAAACAACATATACAAACAACCTAGGGGGGACGCTTATTACGAGTGAAGGGTGATTCAGTTGCCGCTGTCACTGGGTTTTATGCAATCCACAACGCCTTCAGATATCATGCACAAGATTTCATATTCTCTCGCTTGCTGTTCGCGAACTATCAGTCATGCAGAAAAAAATTAACAGCACCTTTTTGTGGGATATTTAATATAGTTAAATTTTGCTAGAGCCCATAGTTTTCGAATTATTTAAGAAAAACATACAAAAGTGATGTTCAAACGCCTTTTTTTGAATAACTTGAAAATCGTAGCCTCTGATGAAAACGTGTTCCAGTAAAAATTTAACTACATTAAATTTCCTACAAAAAAGTCCTGTTCATTTTTTCTGTAGGACTCATAGTTTTCGCATAGCGAGCGAGAGAATAGAAAAATCTTACGAGTGGTATCTGAAGGTGTTGCGGGTTGCATAACACCCAACGGTAGGGGCATCTCAATCATCCTGTACTGACTTCCAGTAAAACGTTTATGTAGACTATAAAGAGTAGCGGGCCTATAAAATTTCGTTGCGGAACCCCTGATATAATTTGTTTTCCACTAGATGACGTCCCATACGTTAATATGACCAGTGACGTTTCTGGTGATAAAGCAAGAATCCAGTCTCACAGTTGAGAAGGTACCCCATAGGTCGTAGAGGAACACACTGGCTGCCGGTTTGGAATCGTGCACGGCCAAACTCTGCAGGTTAGTTGCGCCGCTGCAAATAAATAATCTGTGTGGAGCTACCCGCGCGTCCCTCCACGACACTACGCAGCCTCCTACTCCTTTTCCTGCGGCAGCCAGAGTTGACCCTGGCGTGTCGCCCGGCCGTCCTGGGACCTAGCACAACACAGCACAGCACGGCAGCCAGATAACAGCTCACAGCTGCGTGACGAGAGCTTTACAGCCGCCGGCGTCGCTCTCCAGACTACTCTCCAAACGCGGCCTTGGCCCTCTACGTTGAGGAAACTGCCACTATGTCTCCTACATCAAGGCCAGTCCACACCCGCCGTCACGAACGACGTCGTCACGTCACGTCACTTCGCTCAGTTCAGTGCCGAACGGTGATAGTCACGTTACGATTTACCATCCGTGACACAAAAAGTCGGAGTATATTATCGGAACTGAGGAATGAACAACGACAAACTTTATTAATGGCCAAAGCAAATTACTTCTTCCTCTTTTGCTTTTACGCCCTCATTGGACCACTACAGTAAATCATTTTCTGGTCTTCTTCTTCAGTAGATTTTCTTTCCGAATTTCCCAGTATCTTTTGGTTCGTTCCAATCTTTTTTCTCATTCCTCGTCTGTCAACACCGTTGTTATTCTTTGTTGTTTTTCTATTTTTGGTTAAAATTACATATTTAAGTTCCTCAATTTCTTTAAATTTTCTGTTTAGTTTTCAAATCACCATCCTACTTGTTACTTCGTGTTCCGAAATTTCTCCATAAATTTTCTTGGTAATGTAAGTTCTGAGTTCCTCATAATGCGACCAAAAGATCCCTTTTTCCGTATAGTATCTAATGGGCTCCAGTTCGCTGTATACTCTTCATTTGGCACTATCCGCCATTGTCTGTCTCTTTGATATTTCTTATTTATACATATTATGGCTATTCTTATTTATTTATTTTATTTATTTATTTACGCGTTTATTTTACCTGGCAAGATTAGGATCTTCAGGCCCTCTCTTACACCTAACCAGGCATACTCAGATTGAACGAATTTCAGTTTCTACATAACATTAAGGACATATAACGTGTTATACAGTATTAATGTTACAGAAAAAGAAATAGAGATTATAACAGTAGTACAATGATAATTATAACAATCAAAAAATAATTATAACAATCAACAATAATGATAATGATAATATAATAGTAATAGTAATGACTGTGTATATGAAAGTAAACATATTTTTCTTTTATGGATGTCAGTCCTATTGCTAGTTGGGAATTTTCTCGTTATGTTCTTGCAGCTTGTGAGTTATTCTCATCGAGCAGAGATATAAGGCGATAGAATGGGGTGAAAGAGATATAGAAGAGGTAGATAGGTTAGAGGAAGAGAATTAGAATGGTAAAATTCGAAGCTATGATGGAGAGTAGAAAGAAAGAGATGAGAGGGGCACAACACTGGTGGCTATACCGTCCCTAATATGTAAGTTTTGAGTTCCCTCTTGAATGTTGAGTGGTTCTGGATAAGACGCAGATCACAGGGGAGTGCGTTCCATAGTCGGATGTCTGAGATGGAGAATGACACGGAGAAAGATTTTGTGTTATGTAGAGGTACAGCCAAGATGCTAGGCGTATCCGATCTGGTATTGCAGTTGTGGAATGATGATAGGTGTGTAATGTGAGAAGATAAGTATTGGGGGCACCAGTGGCTAAGAAATCGATGAAGTAAGCACTTAAGATTTGGTCAATTCAGTTTTTCTGGGTGAGTTTGAAAGCGTTTCACTCTCTTATGTCACCTCTGGGTGATCATCCTCTTGTAATGCTTAAATTTAGTTTTGACTGATGGTCATGTTTTATTGTATGTAGACCACGTTAACTTTTGAGCTTTTATCATTTTGTTAGTTCTTTCTTGTCATAAGGTTTCTCATTCGAGATGTAACTTATGATTTCTACAAAGTATTTAAATTGTTTCATTATTTTTACTTCCCTATTATTTCCTGTTATGTTGTTGATTAGTAGTGTATCTGCTACCATTATCTCAGTCTATTCGAATGATATATAGAACCCTATTCTTTTGTGATATATTTTGAAGGCTTCCCAAATGTTATTACCAAGTAACGCTAAGTCATTTGCTAATCCCAAGCAATTTTGAGTTTATTTGATCTTTTTTCGTTCTGATTCCAATGTTATTCGGATTTTCCTTCTACCGTTCCCTCAGTACATACTAGAGCACAGTTGAAAAGTAGTGGTGATAAACAATCTCCCTGTCTTAACTCTTGTTTTAATCGTAAGTGGTTCAGATATTTCTCCTCTGAACTTAAGATTTAGTGTTTGTTGGAGATAAGTTTATCATTTTTATTAAGTTGGAATGAAATTCCTTAATGTCTTCATGATTGTAAATCTTTGGATACACTCATAAGCTTTTTTGATGTCTACAAACGCTATGCCTTCTTGTTTTTGTCTTCTTTTGTAGTAATCCATTACCAATTTCGAAGTGATTATCTATTCTGGGCGGCTGCTCCAGGTCTAAATCCTTCTTTGTATTCTCCTAGTCCTAGTTCAAGTTCATCTTTACAAACATTGTATAGAATTCTTGACATGACTATACATGCGACATCCAAACGTGAAATTCCTCTACAGTTGCCTGGATTTGATTTTTCCCCTTTTTTGTGTAATGAATGAATTACAACTGTTGTCTAATTTTTTTGTAGTTCTTCCCCGTTCTAGATTTTCAGCATGCGTTAGCGCAATTATATATTCACTAGTTCTACCGCATATTTCCAATGTTCCACAAATGTTTGATTTTCTCTGATCTTCTTCGCCTACTTTGCAATTTTTGAGCTCTTTCAAAGCTTTGTAGACTTCATGGATTGCAGGTGGGTTTATATTTTCTGCTGGTGTTTTAACAGTGGTACCTGTCGTTATTTGAAGTAGTCCTGGGGTATGTTCGCTATTTAGGAATTTGTTAAATTTTTGTGATAAAATTTCTATATTTTTTCTGCTGCTATGGGTCATCTTATAATTTTTATCCTTTAACATTACCATATCCTTGTAGTTATCTGATAAATATTTTTGTTTGTTTTTTCACTATTTGTTACTATCATTAGAAGTACATCTATTTGAGATTGGCTTTTAACCCTCATTATTATTATTATTTTTTGTGCTATCCTTCTTTGTTCTGTGAGTTCCAAGTATGATTCTTCTGTTTAATGACTCCAATGTCTCAACCAGACTTGGCGTCTATCTACCACTGTTTTATCACACTCAACGTTTCACTATTGGTGTTTTTTACTTGAATTTATTGGGTATACCAGTTGAACAGTTTGCTTCAGTTGCGGAACTATTTCCTCTGGATCATCCGTTATTGTTATATTCCTTGTTCGCTCTTCGTATTACGAGGGCAGTTCAATAAATAATGCAACACATTTTTTTTTCTCGGCCAATTTTGGTTGAAAAAACCGGAAATTTCTTGTGGAATATTTTCAAACATTCCCGCTTCGTCTCGTATAGTTTCATTGACTTCCGACAGGTGGCAGCGCTGTACGGAGCTGTTAAAATGGCGTCTGTAACGGATGTGCATTGCAAACAACGGGCAGTGATCGAGTTTCTATTGGCGGAAAACCAGGGCATCTCAGATATGCATAGGCGCTTGCAGAATCTCTACGGTGATCTGGCAGTGGACAAAAGCACGGTGAGTCGCTGGGCAAAGCGTGTGTCATCATCGCCGCAAGGTCAAGCAAGACTGTCTGATCTCCCGCGTGCGGGCCGGCCGTGCACAGCTGTGACTCCTGCAATGGCGGAGCGTGCGAACACACTCGTTCGAGATGATCAACGGATCACCATCAAACAACTCAGTGCTCAAATTGACATCTCTGTTGGTAGTGCTGTCACAATTGTTCACCAGTTGGGATATTCAAAGGTTTGTTCCCGCTGAGTCCCTCGTTGTCTAACCGAACACCATAAAGACCAAAGGAGAACCATCTGTGCGGAATTGCTTGCTCGTCATGTGGCTGAGGGTGACAATTTCTTGTCAAAGATTGTTACAGGCGATGAAACATGGGTTCATCACTTCGAACCTGAAACAAAACGGCAATCAATGGAGTGGCGCCACACCCACTCCCCTACCAAGAAAAAGTTTAAAGCCATACCCTCAGCCGGTAAAGTCATGGTTACAGTCTTCTGGGACGCTGAAGGGGTTATTCTGTTCGATGTCCTTCCCCATGGGCAAACGATCAACTCTGAAGTGTATTGTGCTACTCTTCAGAAATTGAAGAAACGACTTCAGCGTGTTCGTAGGCACAAAAATTTGAACGAACTTCTCCTTCTTCATGACAACGCAAGACCTCACACAAGTCTTCACACCCGAGAGGAGCTCACAAAACTTCAGTGGACTGTTCTTCCTCATGCACCCTACAGCCCCGATATCGCACCGTCGGATTTCCATATGTTTGGCCCAATGAAGGACGCAATCCGTGGGAGGCACTACGCGGATGATGATGAAGTTATTGATGCAGTACGACGTTGGCTCCGACATCGACCAGTGGAATGGTACCGTGCAGGCATACAGGCCCTCATTTCAAGGTGGCGTAAGGCCGTAGCATTGAATGGAGATTACGTTGAAAAATAGTGTTGTGTAGCTAAAAGATTGTGAAATAACCTGGTGTATTTCAATGCTGAATAAAACAACCCCTGTTTCAGAAAAAAAATGTGTTGCATTACTTATTGAACTGCCCTCGTACTTGTCGCTTACCAGTTTATGAGGGTCTTAGGTTCTTTTTTTTTTTGGATGGAATTTTTTCTTTGTCAGTGGGGTGAATTTAATTTTTATCGTGTTGTGTTCTGATCCAGTACCGATCCTCAGAACTTTCATAGTACACTATTTGATCAAAAGTATCCGGACACCCGGCTGAAAACGATTTACAAATTTATGGCGCCCTCCAACGGTAATGCTGTAATTCAGTATGGTGTGGGCCCACCCTTAGCCTTGATGACAGCTTCCACTCTCGCAGGAATACGTTCAGTCAGGTGCTGGAAGGTTTCTTGGGGAATGGCAACCCATTCTTCAGGGAGTGCTGCACTAAGGAGAGGTATCGATGTCGGTCGGTGAGACCTGGCACGAAGTCGGCGTTTCAAAACATCCCAAAGATGTTCTATAGGACTCGGTCAGGACTATGTGCAGATCAGTCCTTTACAGGGAGGTTATTGTTGTGTAGCCACTCCGCCACGGGCCTTGCATTATGAGCAGGTGCTCGATCGTATTGAAAGATGCAATCGCCATCCCGAAATTTCTCTTCCTCAGTGGGAAGCAAGAAGGTGCTTAAAACATCAGTGTAGGCCTGTGCTATGATAGTGCCACACTCGTTATCAATCGTGTCCAAATGACACGGCGTAAGAGTAGGTGTCATAAAAAGATTCCAACTGATGGTTTATTAATGATGAGCGATATGAAGACATACTGAAACTGCTGCTGCTAGTGAATGCAGATACATCTCGGGGAGTTTCAGAACGAACAATGCGGAGGGAAATGCATGTTTTTAGTCAGTTACAACGCAAGAGGCTAGTGCAGACATTGATACGTAAAGGTGTACGTTTTCAATGGGCCAAACAACCCGGAGCTAGGACAAGAACTGACTAGAGGCGTGTAGTGTTATCTGACTATTAGCTACTTCGCCTCCTCTCAAACGATGCAAGGCATCGCCAGCACCTACAGCCCAACAAGGCTTTAAACCACAGGATGTAGTTCAAGATGGAGGTGGTTATGTGATGTTTTCGGGTGTTTTTATTACCCAGGCTTCGGCCTATTCTTTCAGGTTTCCGTGAACATAAGCGATGACATTCACTTCTGCACTCTCGGTGAACAAATATTGCCCATGCTTCTTTCTACGTTTTCGTGATGAGTGCGCTGTGAAGGCTCCTGTCTTCCAAGACGACGACAGATGTGTTCACAGAGCAGTACGCATACCTTTCTGGTTAGACTAACAATCAGGCACACTACTGACCTTCGAATGGCCCACTCAGTCATACGATGTTATCGCGTAGAAAATGTGTGGAAGTATTTGTAACAGCAGGTGAGAGAGAGCACTCTGCATCACTGCAATTTGATAGTTCTGTAAGATCCAGTTATCAGTGAATGACTTCAGATGGATATAGTAAACCTGAAGCACATTGTAGGTACCTCCTGTCTACCGAACTGAAGCCATCGTCAACGCTAGAGACGAAGTTACACGATATTAGCGTGATTTCTCCCGTTCTTCTGCACGATGTACTTTTACAAGATGGACGGAAAAAGTTGGAAATTTGTGCTAAGTTCTATGGGACCAAACTGCTGAGGTCTTCGGTCCCTAGGCTTGCACACTACTTAATCTTACTTAAACTACCTCACGCTAAGGACAACACATACACCCATGCCCAAGGGAGGGTGGGGGGTGGGGGATGAGCCGCGCGAACCGTGGCAAGGTGCCCGAGACCGCACGGCTTCCCCGTGCAGCAAAATGGAAGGAATGAGTCTGAAAAGCTTGTAAGGGTGTTGCAGGGTAGGTCGTTCTGAGAAATACATGCTACGAAGAAAAATTCTATTTCTAACGTAGTTTTCGAATTAATTGGCGTTACAGTTAGTCAGTCAGGTCGATGAGCGAGCGAACAAATTCGAACCCGCCGTGATAGTGTAGCCAAACGTGTTCCTCGTTTGGTTTTCTAAAACCGAACAAGAGACCGATACAAAAATTGCACACCGGACGGTAGTAAGGATCGAGCCCGAGCAAAGGCTGAGGTTATGACGGGTCATGGGCCATCGACCATAGGCCGGTGTGAGGTAGAGCATACACCATTAAGTTAAGCAGTGGTTTTGACTTTGTACATATGTACTGTCTGTGTTTTCCTTTCTTTTTCGTTTATAAATGTATAGCTATGGTGTTCTTTCAATCATTGACAAAGGTCTTCTTAGGCACTTGTGAGTTTTATTGTTGTTCTAAAGAAGGTGTAGTTATCTACGCCGAAACCTGGGTTAACACTTAACACTAGGTGCTTTTTTCGCAATCGATGCGGGTTTTTAGTTTTTTAATATATTAACCAACGATTGCTGACGCTCTGCGATGTTGAAGGTTCTTATAATGTAGTAACGCTTTATGAAACCAAATTATTTAAAACGCTCTAAAATTTTTTGTTAGTTTCTCTCAATTACACAGCACTTCCGTGACAAATGGATCTAATGCGATGGCAACGGAGTAATCTTCTCTAGGAATCATACTCGTATGATGGAGCCTCCGAATGTAGGACCTTGGCGACTATTTTTAGCCAAATGATTTTCCGTGCACTGTGATATATCACCGCGAGGAAGAGGGATGGAGGTGTTTGTTTGTAATTTCTGAAACAACATGGAATGTTTTCACGCAGAAATTTTCGGCGCAGCGGCCAAGAAACAAATAAGAACCATATTTCTTTTTTCATTCAAAGAGAACAGCAGCGGCTGGCGAACGTTGAGTCAGTATAGAGCCAACGATTTGTTTTCTCCTCCCGTCACTTCCGGAGGTGATTTTGAGTGAGGTCAGCTGGATCGTGCGTCTTTCAAATTCTTATTACTGGAGCGATCCTCATTTCGATTTCCTTACGGCCCGAAATAATCAAATATTCATAATTCTATTTGGGAACTATTGTTGGTTCGTCATAAGCCAGACCACTTCCTTAGTCATCCTTCTAGCCGTATTTATGGGCAATTCCTGTGATTGTTAAACAAACTTTGAGGGACTGTGGATCAGAACAAATGTACGAACTTAGTAAGGAATACTAGAGCGGAAGCTAACATGGAAAAATTGTAGACCAAAATTAGAAAACTGAAATTTTCCGATGTTCTGCTGTCAGCACATTTTAGCAGTACAGCACTCTGGATTAAGGCGGACCTGAAACTGTACATACCTCGTCAGACCAAAAAATTTGGAAACTGGATTAACAACAAATAGAGAAAAGTTAAAGTCGTGATTTTAATGCTTCAGTTTTTCTACTTAGTCTTTCCTTACTAGCGCACAACGCACAGAACGTCTATACGGCCATGTGAAACTCTCAAAAATTCCTTCGTTGTGGTATTTATTAATTCGCGCGTTACATTGGCTTGAATGTGGCTATAGCGCCAAAGCGATGACCGTTCACGTAAAACAATGCGCGACAAATTAGCTTACCGTTTCTACAAGACAGAATGACTGTCATTTGGAAAAGTATGCTTGGTGAAATAGGGAACTTATCTTTAGAATTTGTTGTATGAGAGGTCTCTTATTGTTACTCCACACGCGCGCTCACTTGAGTATCTTTGTACTTTGACCTAAACTTTTTTTATCAATTAATAAAAGACTTTCGGAGACAAAATCTTAAATATGTCTACGAAACAGCAACTGTGTAAATCTGAAGAGGTGGGAAAATGAGTCAACCAGTTGCAATTAAAGTAGCAGCAGGCTGTCACGTAAGATGCCTTGGTAATAGGCAGAATACATCGCTTTGGCAATCCCTTAGTCGCGCGGGGTAGCCGTGTGGTCTCAGGCGCCTTGCTACAGTTCATGCGGCTCCCCCAGTCGGAGGTTCCACTCCTCTCTCGGTTCAAATGGCTCTGAGCACTATGGGACTCAACTGCTGAGGTCATTAGTCCCCTAGAACTTAGAACTAGTTAAACCTAACTAACCTAAGGACATCACAAACATCCATGCCCGAGGCAGGATTCGAACCTGCGACCGTAGCGGACTCCTCTCTCGGGCATAGGTGTGTGTGTGTTGTCCTTAGCAAAAGTAGTGTGTAAGCCTAAGGACCGATGACCTCAGCAATTTGGTCGCATAGGAACTTACCATAATCACCAGACAGTCCCTTCGAGGCTTACCATCTACAATCAGTACATCATCAATCAATGATCATAATAAATATGTTTATTTAGTGTGACATGTCCTAATTTCCGTCAAGATTTCCACACATTCGCTGCACAGGTTCCGTCTTTACGAATTTTTGAATGAAAAGAAGTTACATTAAATTCGGACAGATATAGAAAATAGCAAAATCTTAATGCGCTTCATTATCTCACGACTAGCCAGTGAATTTCTTCATTTCTCCAAAGTAGTTTTGCTGGAAGCCAGTACCTGAACAGCATTTGGTGATCGGTCCGTGGATAATCACGGTAGCCGTGATAGCGAGCAAGAACAAGTAGCGAAAATTCATAAAGCTTCGGCGCTTTGACTTCTTGATATTGATGGCAGGGCAAATGTAGAGGCAAAATCAGTGTCTCGTGAGGACGTACTACCATTGAATAGTTTGTAGGGATCCATATCATTTCGTCTTTTAGTTCGTGACGTAGTAAGTGTGACTTGATGTTTGATATCCTCAGAAGTTTTTGGAAATTTGCCGCAGATTTTACAATTTGCGTCAAGCGTCAGTCCTACCGTTTCCGGTAAAATGTTTCCAGATATCACTTTTAGGAGCCATGTTTTAGTTATATTGGCTTAGTAACTTAAACCACGCTCAGTAAACACATTAGCGAGAATGTGATAAGTAATTTCATCAACTGAGAGCAATCACAACACAACATATGATCTTGACTGAAGATCCGAACTGAACTGATGTAGACGCTTGGCTGCATTTAGACAGGGCGAGGATTATTGACTTTATGGTTTCATACAGACAGGGGAGTCCCAGCCAGCCGGGTTAGCCGAGAGCGCTTAATGCGCTGCTTCCAGAACTCGGGTAGGCGCGCCAGCCCCAGATTGAATCCGCCCAGTGGTTTACCGACGAGGGCTGGTGTGCCGGCCAACCTGGATGTGGGTTTTAGGCGCTTTTCTACACCCCACTAGGTGAATACCGGGCTGGTTCCCATGTCCCACGTCAGTTACACGACTTGCAGACATCAGAAAAACGTTCGCACTCTTTCACGGCGACACTAGATGCAGACAGCTGGAATACACTAATTCCATCCCGGGAGGCTACAGGAATGGCATCTGGCCACCCTCTGATACTAACATCGCCAAATCCATAGTAACAGGGCCAGCTCTGCATTGAAGTGGGACAAAGGCTTAAGGAAAAGAAGAAGACGACAGACAGGTATGTCCCACAGGGTATTTGCAAATGCAGTGCATGATTTAAAAAAAGTGATGCACCCAAAAGGAAGGGAGGGAATGAAATGAAACTTGACGTGTTGATAGAGCATGTTTACTATCTCAGAGATTAAAATACTGAGTCGAATTTAGAAAGAACTTTTAAGTATGAGCCTAATTATCAGTATGATGTTGCATCCCCTCTGCCATGGATGAGTGCACTGATTCAGTTGGAAGGAAGTCATAAAGTCGTCGTATCGTGTCCTGAGGCAAGTTGGCCCACAATGTTGTGGCTAATGCTTGATATCATGGAACCTAGCCCACTGAGATGGTGTTCACGCCCAAACTCGTACCACACGCGTTAGGGATCTTGCTGGCCACGGAAATACTTAAACATCACACAGACAGTTCCCAGATATAACTGCCGTGTATGGACAAGCATTGTCCTGTTGAAAAATGGCTCCACGATACTGTCGCATGACAGGCAGCAGTTGAGGATTCAGGATGTGCGTGACGTGCCATTGTGCCGCAGAGTTCCATCAATCACTACCAGCCTTGATCTGAAGTCATTCCCAATGGCTGCTCTCACCATGAGTAATACCGTGTGCCTCTCCAAAACTTTGGAAGAATGGAACCTCTCCCCATGTCACCGTCATACCTACTCGCACACAGTGCGACGCCACTCATCAGCAGAGTGTGCTTCCCAGTTCTGGCGACACTCCAAACACAGCCGCTTGCGTAGTGTTGTTGGCGGCAGCCTACGCAAGAAACTGTAATTCCCTAATGCCGCTGCTGTCAGAGAGGCACAAAATGTTGCAGGCAGTCCATTACTTGTTCTCGGATGGCAGGTGCATATGTGACAGGGTTATGATGTGCTTGTTACACAGCACGGTCACCCTTCCTTGTGGCGGTCTGACGTGTCGGATCGGAACGTTGACAAGTGTGTCTGTTTTTACGTTCACATGAAGTCCAACATCAGGCGACTGTCAAATCCAAACATCTGAATGCCACAGAAATCTGGATATTGCAAAATTCGACCACATGGCTCAGTGGAGCCCCTTTCAAAGTCTGTCTCACCAGAGTACACGGCATCTCCGTGTCCTCCACAGTGATCACTCCAAGTCTGACACCGTTCACGCCACTTACGTACACTGCAAGGCATGGTAACAACACTCAATGCTAACAACACTAATGCACTCTGGTGGCCGTTCCAACTGTCACTGAGAATGGCAACTCTTATCACGTGCATACTCGCCGATAGTATACGAAGTTACGTTGACATCCGACTGTCTTCTGGGTGCTTCACTCTTTTTTGTCAGGTAGTGTACATCGGCAATCAACCGAAGATTGAAACGTATAAGTGTAGGAGCCTTTATACAGGAGTGGATTTCGAATGGCTGCTGTTGCTGCTGCTGATGCTGATGGTCGTAGAGTTTCTGGATAGATTCCACGTAAGCAGCTGGTCAGTGGTCTGCAGTGCAGTGGGTGCCCGGCGCCAGGTGAGCGGCAGCCGCCTGTGGGCTCACGAGTCGCGCGCAGGCCGTGTGCCCGGCTGATAGAGGGACCCACGCCTGCCTTATCACCGCCTCGAGCCCCGCATCGGCCTTCCCTCCCTGCCCCCCAACCCTGCTTTCCCTCATCGACTTTCCCACGAAGCAACTGACTCCACAGCTGCTCGCCTAACTTTTAACAACGTCACAAAAGACAATATTAAAACTTACGCCTTCCTATAAATAATCCTTTATATATCAAGATCGCAAAAATTGTTTATGATCCTTGAGAATTCGTTTCGGCTAAAACAGCTGGCTATCTTCAAGGTTCAAATGATGAGGAACGTCACAAAATTTTACAAAAATCAAGGAGAGGTTGGTATTAGACTGAAACCAGGTTACTTCTGACTGTCCAGTTCGCCCGCGCCCTACGCTGGGCGAACCGACGCAGACTCGTTGGCTGAACCATGATTTTGGAGTGAAACAAGCGCCGCTCCAACGTTCTCTGGCACCAGGGCGTCAGTGCTCAAGACGCCAGAACAGCCTGATCGCCGTACCACTTACCTACAGGGGGTGGAGGGCAGGTGCTGACCGCCGTTGCCTTAGCGCCGCTCGCCAACTCTCAAGAGGCGCCACTGTGGGGGCGTTCAGACGGACGCCAAAACTAGGGCCAACCACAAGGGGGGCGAGGTCGGAGCGATAAGATTTGGCGTCGGTCTTCTTTGTCGGTACAAAAGGAGCTTCACCTCTATGCGAAGCTACCCTCTTCCACGAACACAGCCCAACAGATCACCAAAGTAAAAATGGAAAAATATGCTGGCTTTCAAATGAAAATGGGCGTATGGCATCGTTGGCTGGGAGGCCCCATCCGGGGAAGTTCGACTGCCAAGTGCAAGTCTTATTTCAGTCGACGCCACACTGGGTGACTTGCGCGCCGGTGATGAGGATGAAATGATGATAGCACAACACAACACCCAGTCCACGAACGGAGAAAATCTCCATCCCGGCCAGGAATCAAACCCTGGCCTTGAAATGAATTAATATCACATAGCGGTATGTGACGCTCATTTCATGCTTATCATCCGTGTTTCACTTAAATTTAAAGCTACCGGTACATGCCAGGCAAATGCCTCCAGGAAAGACGTCCTGACACTTACACACACTACATAATTATATATTTGAAGACATTAGTGTAATAATAAGATATGTTCACTTTTGGCCGAAAATGAGATTTTACTACTATTGCATTATCCAAAAATTGCTCAGTTGTGTCTTGCAAGGAGGACACCTGTTCAGATGGCTCGAAGCACTATGGGACTTAACACCTGCGGTCATCAGTCCCCTAGACTTAGAACTTCTTAAACCTAACTAACCTAAGGCCATCGTACACATCCATGCCCGAGTCAGGATTCGAACCTACGACCGTAGAAGTAGCGCGGTTCCAGACTGAAGGTGCAGAACCGCTCGGCCACAGCGGCCGGCAGGACACCTGTCCATGGGACCAGTTCGGAATAACAGAGAATGGACCTGACAACGTTGGGTATTTGGGGCAAGAACCAGATATGTCTGCGATTTGTTGTGTCATTGCACCAAACTGTAGTCACAATCTGGCATGTGGAAGGAGTAGAACATAATGGAGGTATTTCTATAGTAAAGTCTCTATGAACAAAATGTCATGTAATGAATGAATTTATGTAATATAGCCACTTGTCAAAGGTTTGCAGTTCCGGTAACAGTTACTTCTACCTGTACGATGAGGCGCGTGACAGCAAAGGGCCACGTGAAATGATAAAGTGTCTGCGCGATTTCATTAATAACATATTTGATAAAAACGTAGAACTTCTGCATGTATGTATCGACAACTGCAGTGCACAAACCAAAATCATAGCATGCTTCAGGAAAGAATATTTGAAGAAAGTAACTCATGCATTTCCTATTCCACGTCCCAGCTATTTACCCTAACTTTGGTTTAGTTGGAAAGAAAAGCACAATGATCTTCTCAATCTTCTACAGTTACGGTAAAAGTCCCTGGGTATCCATTTTTTGTAATTCTCAGACTCCTCTCAATCTTCAGTAACTTGTAAAGTGCTACAGTTGTTGTTTCTTTTGTTTATTCATTTGACATACAGGGTGTTAGGAGTACAGGCACAGATACCGTGATTACTGGTGCCTTCATATGTACCTACTTCAGCCTGTTAATTATTTTATCTCTGTGTCTAACAGTGTTCCGACAAACACGTCTCATAATTTACTACGTGACGTTTTCCACATGGTCGTAACTGCACCACGAAGTGAACTATGCATGTGAAGTCTATGCTGACTTCACGTTTTGCGTCCATACACTTCAATACCTGACCTGCTGCTCAGGGAAAATTAAACATTTATGGCTTACTTGTGCCTTGCATATTTGGAGGTACTAATGAACCTGAAAACGTAATGTTCATAATAACTATAATTATTAGTTTGCAAATGAAGTAATTACTGATGTTATGTTGTTATGGGCACTGTCATCAGTCATGAATAAAAAATATCTTCACTCATACCCCTGACATCCTGTACATTCATAAGACAAAGTAGTTTGGTGCAAGACGGAGATAAGTCCATTTTCTTAAAATTCTATATCTATATCATAATAAATCTTTGTTTAGTTAAGGAGTAGTCTATTACGATGCGTTGGTGACCTAAATACAAGTTGGGAAAAAGACAGGGATATTAAATCTTTTTCAATTTATGGACAGTTTTTTGTATTTTACTTGAACTCACGCTTATTGCACCAATGCCTTTTTTTTCTTTTGTTAGAAAGTCTTTTCTTTCTGTAGCCTGTCTGTATTTCATATCCTATAGACTTCTACCATCATCTGTTAATTTGCTACCCAAATAGTAAAGACCATGTACTTCTTTTAGTATCTCATTTCCTATTCCAACTCCCCCTCCATCGCCTGATTTAATTCACCTAAGCTCCAAAACCCTTATTTTACTTTTGTTGGTGATCACCTTTTCAAGCCAGTATCCATTCTGTAAAATTGCTGCCTATGGCGTAATTACAATGACATCGGCAAACATCAAAAAGAAAATATGATTTGACTGCAGTATTTCAGCGGCATTACGCATTCCTGTGATAAGATACGCACAATACTCCCTCCGCATTGAAGGACCGAAGATCTTGTGCAGCAGTAGTGAAGTGAGAACCTGTGTAGCTATACGGTAACTCTGTCAAGCTCAAATCAAATGGCTCTAAGCACCATGGGGCTTAGTATCTGAGGTCATCGCTCCCCTGGACTTAGAACTACTTAAACCTAACTAAGCTAAGGACAACACACACATCTATGCCCGAGGCAGGATTCGAACCTGCGACCGTAGCAGCAGCGCGGTTCCGGACTGTAGTGCCTAGAACCGCTCGGCCACAGCAGCCCGCCTCTGTCAAGCCTTTGCAGCACGGCAAGGGACCCGTGTTTACGGGGCCGGAGCCAGCAGTCAGTTCCCAGGTCTTGCATCATTCATCGTGGTTTATGTTTCTCCCTCTTCTGACGGCTGGCCGCGTTCCACGTTACGTCTTCACGGTGTGACGAAAAGCGAAGACGGCACCGGTTTCTGCGTGCTAGAGAAATAAGACGTATGGACTCTGATAGGCGACAGGTCCGAAGACGTACTGAACTCTTGCTGTTTCGAAAACAAAGGGAGAACAGTCAGAAAGATTAATTAGCTCTCACGAAAACTAGACGCTGATGAAACTCACTATCACATGCTAAATAACAACCAATTTACTTTTGTCACTATATCTTTCGCATTTTTAATTACAGACAAAGTAATTTTTTCTTGTGCTACTCTAAATCAGTAGAAACAGTTTCATATGAGAACCGCAAAAGTCATTGGAACGCTTTATTATCCTTTGACAAAATTGAACTCCAGCTTCAAAATCATTTGTCCCTGTAGCTTGCTCCTTTTTTTTATTAATAAAGATGTAATTGGTGCTCGACCACATCTCTACAGGCTGTGCTCTTGGAAATAAGCGTTTCACGAACAAGTTAACGGGTGCTTCTTGACATCATTAATAACCGCAGGACAACATGTCCGCCTGTCACACTCAATCCAATGTCATATTCTCAATTTGTAGCAGGTGTTTATAATAATTAAAGCGCAGCTACTCACGGAGGTGTGCTGTAATTATCGAATGGCCGTAAAACTCGATAGACACTACAATCTGTTTATGTGGGACCGATTTATGGTGGAAAAAACAGTAGTTCCTAATGTGGCCACAAGCTGCAAATCTGGCGCTGTACACTAAATGACCGTATGATATCCACGCTGCCATTTGGCAAACGATAACTTGAGTGAACAGTGTAGCTGTCGGGAAGAGAGTCCGTTCACTGTTAGTGAAACTATTTTATGTGAAAGGCGGCAATTACAGTGCTCTATTGAGAGTATATCGTCAGTCCAGAGGTCTGAGCAGAGTCCCGATATCATTAAATGATTTAAAGAAGATGATAATGAAATTCAAAACTACAGCTGCGCTTCGTGCGGTTGGAAGAGAAAGGCGTCCTATACCGGTGGCAGTTAATGAGGAGGCTGCTGTTGCTCTAACTGAACATGCAGCACGTGCCCGGGGTAGTGCCAGTGCTCGTGCAGTGTCACAAGAATTGTCCATCCCATGGTCAACGGTGTGGAAAGTTTAGCAAGCTATTCTTCACTGGTACCTCTACAACATCGAGACGGTGTAACAGCTGAAACCTCATGAACCACAGCAATGTTCTGAATTTGCCCTTCGTTTTCTGGTGCGGATCGAAGTTGATTACATGTGGCGCCAGGCATTGTTTTGTGGAGTGACGATGCACATTTTACACTACAGGGGGCTTAAGAAGAGGGGAAGTGTTTGGAAACCACTGTTTTCGTGCACCCAGTGACAGATCTGCTTAAGGCAGCCTTCCCGAAAGTGTTATATCCAGAGATTTTCTAAATGCGTGGCCTCCAAGATCATCTGATCTGAATCCATGTGACTTTAGACTCTAGGTATATCGGAAAGAACACGTTTATCATTAACACGTTCAATCTCTGCCTGATCTAAAGCCTAGTATACAGGATCGTGTTGCTCAAATTCCACCATTAACTGCTCCGAGCAACTATTGGTCACTTCCTTTTACGGATGCAACATCTCATCAACATCTCCGGTCCTCATATTGAACAAATTGTGTAAGAGCTGATTAATAATAAAATCAACCTTCTTGCCACTCTAAGTTCGACCTCCTCTGCCCATGTCCTGTTTCTAATCCATTACACATGAGACTTTTCTGTACATCTTTCGAGCATTCACAGCGCCAGATTTGCACCTGGTGGCCAAAATTTGAACTATTTTTTCCAGGGTAAATCTGTTCCACATTAAAGCATTGGAGTATCTGTCTGTGCTGGCACAAGCTGTGGCAGCACAGGGGTCGGCAAAGATGGAGCACGGAGATAGATTAGCAGGCGCTGGATCAAGCGCGCCTCACTAGAGAGGCCAGAGAGACACCTGCAAGCAACACGCCGCAACGCCCTCTCGACAGCAAGTATTTAGGACGCCGCCGCTGACCGGAGGGCCTCACTCACTCAGTCATCCAGTCTGGCGTCTGTCAGTTACTTGGAAAATCATACCACATGCCACACCGAGTGACCTGGATACTATCGTTACTGTACGCCCTATATACACTTTCCACTGAACCATACGCAGGAATTATAGAGATGTAGATCATTACGCAAGAAATAAAAAATTACTAATATCAGCAGACGTCAATGTCAGAGGAACGCTCTGGCCTGCAGACAGTGATGATGACAGAGGACTAATTGTTAACGACGCCATACAGGAAAACAACTTATTTTTGTTAAATGGAGGAGACAAACCAGACATTTATATGGAATATACTGGCGGAAATATGCTGGCGGAATGAGCAACACGACACAACATTTGCCAATTCCAGGAGCATTAGCATGAACATTACTTGGAAAATCATAGCACATGCCACACCGACTGACCACAACATCATCATTATAGATGTTCAACGGAATGCCACGGAGCACGCCACATACGACCGACTCGCCCGCGGTAAAGCTGATTGGGATAAATTAAGAAGCCACTTATAGCAGGAGTTAGACTTAAACATTACTGAGAGCATTGACTACACGGCGCATAAACTAACCGAGATAATACAGACAGGACAACTTGTTGCTATGCTACACCTGGCAGACAGAAATAAGACTACAGCACCCTGGACCACGGAACTAACCAGACGAAGACAGGACACAAGACGGAAAAGGAGACTTTACCACAGCCAGAGACAGACGCATCACGCTACAGAACAATGCAGACACAAAAGATCTGTTCAGGAACAAACTACACGAGACGAGAGGAAAGCACTGGGAAGAATACGTAGCACCGCAATTAAAAACTGACACGTGGGTCATCCATATAAAATAATAGCTGACAAGATAAAATCTCCCTCAGTTCTGGACACGTAGAAGGAAGATGATGATACCATGACACGAGTGGAGGAACACGGCACAATTTCTGGTTAAGAAACTACTACCAGCGGATGATCTCGTGACGGACACAATACCACAACATAGACTAACAGATGAACTACACAGGGAATACATAACTGAGAACGCTACTCATTCATTTCCACGAAAGGAGGTCGCATTAGCAATAGGCAATCTGAAGGAAAAGAAAGCTCACGGCCCAGACAAGATCCATGTAGAAATATTGCTACAGGTAGCACCACTAATAACATTTTACCTGACAGACATACTAAAAGACGCTCTGAGGCTTGGTAGGATCCCAGGCTCATGGAAAACATCCAATACTGTTATCAACAAAAACATCTGCAGACAAAGACCCATCAGAACCTAAGTCGTACAGACTTATGTGGCTCGACAATTCACTAGCTAAGATGCAGGGGAGGCTCCTATGTAACCGCCTACAAGACAATAGACAACTCTACGCCCTTAGCTTCAGAGTAGCAAAATCAGTAGATGATACAGCAACTACAGTCATTAACATCACAGGGCGCACTCAACTTAAGTATCGGTATCGTCATCGACATTGCAGGCACCTTCGAAAATCTTTGGTGGCCTGGGTTGTTTTCTCGACTCTGTGACCTCCACGTACTTGCATCACTCTACAACAGCTTTCTCGATTACTGCTTAAACAGAGTCGCAGAGTGGCAAGCGGAAAAACTGAAAGTATTCAAAAAATAACAAGGGGATGCCCCTTAGGCTCTATTTGCGGACACATCTCTGCGACATCGCTCACGAATACCTCTCGCATCTCATAGACGGAGAGTCGCGCAGCGACATGGGCATGACATACTATGATGACCTGCTAGTATTGGTCTCCGCAGACAACCGGTCGCCGGTAGAGAGCAAAGTCAGTGGCATCAGTGCAACACAGACAAACAATTGCAGCCCACAAGGCAGCATACACAATACTGCAAGGTGCAGTACACCGACACCCATCGATTAAAATACAGAACACGATACCTAGGAGTACACATTGCCGCACAACTACGAGTAAAGCAGGGAAAATATTCTTCAAATTCACACACATAAACACTACAAATCAGACACACCAGAGCATACAACTGCGTTCTCCATGAATTAGTGGAGAGCTTCGCAACAAGTGTATGGGCAATTCCCTACTTCCGGAGCTCCCTTCGTGTGGTTTTGGTGCTGACAGGGTTCTTGAATGCGACATTCCGTTCTGAAGCGACGTTTTCAGTTGCCATCATCCTATTTATCGTCATACACCCCTTCAGTGACCGTTCGTCACGATCAGTCAGCACACACTGTCGACCGTGACTTAGCCGATATCTTTTTCAGCGTTCACTGTGAGAGGTATAAATCTTCGATACGAAACCTCTTGAAACACCGTACACTTCCGCTACCACACGAGCACCAACGTTTGTTCACGTTCGAATTCACTTAGTTCCGACATAATGCACTCACAACTACACAGAACGCTGTTCCAGTCATGAATGAGACTTGTAACATATAGAGGACGTTACTAAGCTGCCGTTAGTGGTAGAATACAACTGCGCAACCTGGAGGCTTGTCTAGCATTTGCATTTACGTTCAAGCATGTATTTCTCGTGGTGTTTCCATAATTTTATCTGACCCCTGCGTATGATCCGTAAGAAGATCATATCCCTGACAGGGCGGCCGCTGTGGTCGAGTGGATCTAGGCGCTTCAGTCCGGAACCATGCGACTGCTTCGGTCGCAAGTTCGAATCCTGCCTCGGGCTTGGATGTGTGTGATGTCCTTAGGTTAGTTAGGTTTAAGTAGTTCTAAGTCTAGGGGACTGATGACCTCAGATGTTAAGTCCCATAGTGCTTAGAGCCATTTGAACCATCCCCTGACAGTATGAGGAAACGCCGTTATCGATGTTGTCTCGGACACTATGATGCAACTTAAGGGTGCTGTTGCGTCATACATAAAGCCGACGTCTTGGTCTCCGCAATGCGTGATGTGACGTGCTAGGCCGGTCGCGTGCTGCGTGTTCCCCTCTCGTGAGCAGCTGTCTGCCGTCTCTGTGTCTCATTGTTCAGTTAAACTCTGTTTCTGCTCCTGCTGCCTTTTTGTGCCTTATAATGTCTCAGACTAGACTACACGGCCCTCACAAATATATGCTAACGCAGTGTTCTGCAAGAAAAGTACCGTTTTATACATCTATCAGACAAGTTGTTGCACGACGGTGAGACAATTCAGTAGGCACCATCGATTCAAAGGTTCGCATGTAAATGAACGAAAATTACGTCGGAGCATTTCTTTTGTAACATTGGACGGCAACATCGATGTTCTAATCTTGTAACCGACAGTAAATGGGCTCGGAGTCATAGAAGGTTGTTCTCCACTCTGTCTTAAATGAAACGTCAAAGAGAAAGCTATCGTATTGGGGAAAAAACGTTAACATATTAGCAGTAATTCTGACTACAAGTTTTTGTATTTATTTACGAAACTGGATCTACGTAACCATTGAGATAGCAATATTCGGGCGGTTTGATTCATTCTGTCACCCATCAAAAATAAGCTCTATTTACTGTTGCATTTTACACACATCAAAAATGTTTTGCATTACCTCGGTTCGGAGAGTTCCGGAACTTGTACAGAAAATTGGAATAGAGATCAACATAAACATCATTTCCGCCATTTTTATTGCTCATCAAAACCACGCTTTGTATGATGTACCACCATACAGCGAGACCTTCAGAGGTGGTGGTCTAGATTGCTGTACACACCGGTACCTCCAATACCCAGTAGCACGTCCTCTTGCATTGATGCATGCCTTTTTTTGTCGTGGCACACTATCCTCAAGTTCATCAAGGCACTGTTGGTCCAGATTGTCCCACTCCTAAACGGCGATTTGGCGTAGGTCCCTCACAGTGGTTGGTGGGTCACGTCGTCCATAAACAGCCCTTTCCAATCTATACCAGGCAAGTTCGATAGGGTTCATGTCTGGAAACATGCTGGTCACTCTAGTCTAACGATGTCGTTATCTTGAAGGATGTCATTCACAAGATGTGCACGATGGGGGCGCGAATAATGCCATCCCAAAACAGCAGGGAACCCCCACTTTGCTGCACTCGCTGGACGGTGTGTCTAAGGCGTTCAGCCTGACCGGGTTGCCTCCGAACACGACGATTGTCCGGTTGAAGCCATATGCGACACCCATCGGCGAAGACAACGTGATGCAAATCCTGAGCGGTCCATTCGGCATGTTGTTGGACCCATCTGTACCGCGCTGTAAGGTGTCGTGGCTGCAGAGACGGACCTCGCCAAGGACGTCGGGAATGAAATTGCACATGATGCAGCCTATTGCGGACAGTTTGAGTCGTAACACGACGTCTTGTGGCTGCACGAAAAGCGTTGTTCAACACGGTGGCGTTGTTGTCAGGTTTCCTCTGAGCCGTAATCCGTAGGTACGGGTATCAACTGCAGTAGTAGCCCTTGGGCGGCCTGAGCGACGCATGTCCTCTCTGTCTCTCTGTATCTCCTCCATGACCGAACAACATAGCTTTGGTTCACTCCGAGACAAATAATTACGAAAAATTCGCCTCGATTGCACAAAATACCTTGTGTTTACCTAGGTTTCACCGTGGGTAACCACGCCTTCTTCAGAACAAATATAAAACAGCTTGCCTAAATAGGCATAGTCAAAGGCTAAAATCAACACCTACAGCGGCAAGACGCCAAAGAGGCTGGGGCGAGGCAGCACACACAGGGTTGAGATAAGTAATATTACTGACTTGGTACATACGTACCGTGTATTTGCAAAAAAATTTTATGGGGTCTGTGTTTGTTCTGAAGAAGGCGTGCTTACCCCCGCTGAAACCTAGGTAAACACCAGGTATTTTGTGCAATTGAGGCGGATTTTTCATAATTATTTCGGTACTTACGATTGCTGACGCGCTGCAATGCTGAAAGTTCACTCCGTGACACCGGGAAATTTCCCTTCTTGAGAGCCCTTCCTGGCACAAAGAAACAATGCGGACGCGATCGAACCGCGGTATTGACCGTCTAGGCATAGTTGAACTACGGGCAACACGAGCCGTGTACCTCATTCCTGGTGGAATGACGAATTGATCGGCTGACGGAGCCCTCCATCTAATAGGCGCTGCTCATGCATGATTGTTTACATCTTGGGCGGGTTTAGTAACATCTCAGAACAGTCAAAGGGACTGTGTCTGTGATACAATATCCACAGGCAAAGTCAATCTTCAGGAGTTCTTGGAACCGGGGTGATCAAAACTTTTTTTACTGTGTGTATTTTACAAATTTTAAGTACTAGATTACTTTGAAAGGCACTCCCCACAAAAGTGGCCCTGTTCAGTATTAGTATCGTAGAGGTATTTCTACACCTTTGGTTGCGGTGAATTATGTCTTGGTAAAATTATGCAGTTAGCCTCAAGAGACTCAGAAAATTACACATTCATAAATTGCTTGTTCGTTTATTTACTTGTTTGTTATGATGGGATATAATTACAGTTTCATAATCCATATGATTTTGCTATAACACTCATGTTAAAGTTAGTGTGAAATTAAAAAGTAATGTAGTTACAATGACTATTTTTATCAACATCTTCCTTTTTTGGCCAAATTATCAGACGTTTCACACGTTACTTATTTTAATACGTGTTTCTATTTTATTTTGTGCTTTAATATTCGCCCGCATGAATTGTAATGAATTGTTAATTATTATGAACGTTCATCCAACAATTGTAACATTTTCGAAATCAATGTCCTTTTATAAAAATTACATGAATTATTTAACAATACTAATTCAGTATCTTAAGTGTCATTCTTATTTCAGCTACTCAGTTATTTCATTTAGTGAATGTGAATGAAATAAAAATTACAGATAAAAGAGCATAACTGAATATTTCTAATGTGATGCTCTGGAGCACTGTAAGAATTGAAAGATTAGGTACGTACAATGAAATACAAAAATGGTTCAAATGGCTCTGAGCACTATGGGACTTAACTTCTGAGGTCATCAGTCCCCTAGAACTTAGAACTACTTAAACCTTACCAACCTAAGGACATCACACACATCCATGCCCGAGGCAGGATTCGAACCTGCGACCGTAGAGGTCGCGCGGTTCCAGACTGCATCGCCTAGGACCGCTCGGCCACTCCGGCCGGCAATGAAATACACAAGTGTATTGTGATTTGTACTGATCACGTGTATCTTATGGTTCATTTGGCGAATCTTCGTCAGTTACATCACACTGAACAGTCCTGTTTATGAATTCTGTTGACCCACACTAACTCTAGCTGTGCAGACATTTCAAAGAAAATAAATGTCTCGTTCCAGTTAGTAAAAAAAGAATAAAAAGTTGTTCCCACTTCTAGCATTGGCTCTGGATAACGTACGTTCCCACTAATTTTTGCAAAAATATACAGGATGTTACAAAAAGGTACGGCCAAACTTTCAGGAAACATTCCTCACACAAAAATAAAGAAAAGATGTTATGTGGACATGTTACTCTTTAGTTGTGACACTTTACGACCAACCCTTTACGACGGCTACAGTTGATACTATTTAAATTTATAACTGGCACTTTTTTATGGACACCCAGTATTAGCTGTTGGATCTTCAGAAACATTACATTGTATCGGCCACTGTCTTACGTATTAGTTGTGCATCAAAAAGCACTCCCAACGAAAATTTATACTGTACCCTCAGAATTCCTTGGAAACTAAAACCGCCGCTAAAAGTTCTAACGAGTACGTACAGGGTAAACCGAAATTCGTGCACTCGGGCACCACAGCGCGATTTGTCGTGTGCTAATGATAAAAAAGTATTTTTAACAAAATTTCGTCTCGTGAACATTTTCTTTATAAAATTGACGTTAAAGAAAGGCATCCTGTCGACATTGGAATCACACGTCCTACAATATCTTCGTCCAGACTCTCTATCTTTTCGTGCCCAGTTACAGCAGTGCAGCACTCCGTGAAGAATGGGCTGCCATTTGTCAAGGAACCTTCCAGCACCTGACTGAACGTATGCCTGCGAGTGTGGTAGCTGTCATCAAGGCTAAGGGTGGACCAACACAAAATTAAATTCCAGCGTTACCGAAGGAGGGCGCCACGAACTTGTAAGTCATTTTCAGCCGGGTGTCCGGATACTTTTGATCACACTTGTCGGAAATGTGATTACAGCGTCCCCTAATTGCCTTTCACTGACGTCGATTTTCTAGCGAAAATATGCACGCGACGAGATTTAGCTACAAAATTTTTTATTGTTAGTATGCAACGAATCGCCCTTTGGTGTCCGAGCCCGCTGTTCACCCTGTGCGTTCAAACGGATCTTGCTTTTCGAATACGCCGCGTGCGTATGGTCAGGAGCAAGGTCTACGCCCTTGAGTAGCACTGCCGGCTGTGTTTGGTGGTTGTCGTCGCGCCCTGGACACTGACCATGCGGACGCAAGGCGCCTGGCTCAACAGGTATTGCATAAACAGCGGCGTTAGCGTTTACGCCACGGTTTCCGACGCCTTTGAGGTGCAGACTCCTACCAGCCGCTGGCCACATCCAGGGACAGCAAAACACGCAGGGAAAAATACGCGCCCCTAAACTGTTACTTTCTGCAGATAACACAGGTGTAATTTTGGAAGCTCAGCTCATACAAAGAAACTTTCCGATGGTCCCTTGTAGTGACGATACGCTGGCTATGCTTTTAATACACTGTGAAGGAGAGGAAGAACCTTATCCAATAACTTATTTCACTATTTTAGTGCACCACAATCTCTCCAATCACAGGTGGTCCACATGTTTTAAAAGACTGCTATACGCGTCGGTTCTTATATTCTGGATCACGTGTTATTTATTGCAATGAACGATTTCAACCAGATGTGACCATATTCGAACTAGAGAAATAAAAACAGAAGATAACTCTTGCCATTTAAGTTATAAGACAAAAAACAGTAAACTTCGGCGGCCGATTGGTGAATGTGTGACGTTGCAGCGCAGATTTACCGCGCAGCTGGCGAAGATTGTAAACAGGGAACATGTAGATATTATGGCATACAGTCTTTGCAAATTTCATTCCATGTACTCAGTTGGACAGTAACTGTGCCTCGTAGACAGCCGCGTAAACAATATACGCAGATGTCAGCATTTCAGAGAGGACTGTAGTGGGGCTCAAAGTAGCCAGTTGGAGTAATCGGCGAGTCATCCGACATTTGAGCAGGGGCGATGCCACTATTCGACGATGTTGTCAGGAATGGGAGTGGCCGTGCGGTTCTAGGCGCTGCAGTCTGGAGCCGAGCGACCGCTACGGTCGCAGGTTCGAATCCTGCCTCGGGCATGGATGTGTGTGATGTCCTTAGGATAGTTAGGTTTACTTAGTTCACAGTTCTAGGCGACTGATGACCTCAGAAGTTAAGTCGCATAGTGCTCAGAGCCATTTGAACCATTTTTGAATCATGGCCGAACAGAGTGCCAAGAAGGAAGCGATCGACGTAGAGAGAAGGAGAACGTGACGACCGAGCAATCGTCAGAGAGGCACTTAGAGCCACAAATTCACCATTATCAGCGATCCAATGTGCAACTGGTGCTTCAGTGACCACAGCCTTTGCAAGCACCTCACGAAGGAGTATTGAGCTTACGGCGCCCCTTACGCCTATTACTGTTGACCTCTCTACACCTAGAAGCCAGTGAGCAGCGGTGTAGGGCAAATTCGGCCTGGAATCTCTTTTAATGGAGTAGAATTGTCTTCCCGCTTCGAACTGAGCCCCGATGACCAACGAAGATGTGTCTTCAAACGCCCCGGACAGTGGTAGGGTAGCAATCTGACTGTTAGCCGCCATATGGCCCGACAATCAGAAGTGATAGTCTGGGATGCCGTGGTGTCAACATCAGCCTAGGCACGTAACGGTAATCCATACTCCAGTTGGTACTAGTCTCCGATCTACGGTGTGCGATGACACAGAATGCTGCAAACAATCCAGTGTAGACATCACGTGGCAGACGCAGATGTGAAAGGGGTTACGATGTGGTTGGTGAGCGATATAGGGATCCGTCCTGTGGTGGTCAGACGTGGTCGACATGGTCGACCACGAGTATACCTGCCATGTCATTCCTATGCAGTCCAACATCAGGCTAAAAGCGGACCAACGATGAATTCCGTTTCAAACTCTCTTAGGTGCTGATAAAACTGTTTCACATGAGTACTCGGCATCCCCATCGCCTTCACAGTGATCACTTAACATCTAACGTTGTTTACACTTCTTATACATCCTACGAGGCCTGATGACAATGACACCAATGCATTGTGGTGGCCATTCTACTTGTTACAGAGAATTTCAACTATAATCATTTACACACTCGCCGATGGTGTGTGTGTGTGTGTGTGTGTGTGTGTGTGTGTGTGTGTGTACGGAATTACATGGATATCTGATAGTCAGGTAGTGCACATGTCTGTTGCTACAATCGGCTTCAGCTGGTGTTCGTCGTTACAACTAAGAAGATAAAAACTATCGCTGATAATAATGACAGTTTGTCATATTCTTAGCACTCTTAATACGATGACATGTAAGGTACCTATTGACTTGCCTGGCTGTGTTGGTGGTACATTTATTACAAAGGCTAAAATATGAATGAAAAGTATTAAAATAGAGCAATTTAAAAAAAATACAAAAGCATGCTACCATTTTGCAGTACGGTGGTTTGGTTATCAAGACAACCAAATACGTGACGTATTTTTATACTGGGTGCTATCTAACTCTGCACCGACAAATTTTTGCAAGTTCTTGAGCAAGATATTTCAAATATTTTTATAGCAGGGACCCGTAATCTTCGGTGAATCGTTAGAGTAATTATAGTTTGCTTGATTTCGTATCTCCGTGCATCTTTGTACCTGTTGACACTTAACAGTACAGACTTTGACGGCATGCACTGTGTGTCTTGTTCGGAAACAAACTTGGTCCACTCACTCACGGTACTTCTTGTTGGCCAAAGAAATGGGCATTTTAATCTTCGCCCTGAAACTTGCGCAGTGCTTCCTCGAGTTTGTTTTCCCAGCACTGTCAGTTGTTATTGTGTACTTTGAATTCAACGTTTTGGTGACAGTTCACTGTAGGATTTTTAACTGTTGTGAAGGTATTTTAACAGGAACAGAAGTAACTGCACTAACAACCCGAATGAATCCTAATTACATTAGTACTATGTAACGAGCCATCAGAGGCCATGTTTCTCCGATATCAAATATGAGACCCAGCTGCTGAGGTCATCGGTCCCTAGACTTACACACTACTTAAGCTAACTTACGGTAAGAACAACACATACATCCATGCCCGACGGAGGCCGGCCGCGGTGGCCATGCGGTTCTAGGCACTGCAGTCCGGAACCGCAGGACTGCTACGGTCGCAGGTTCGAATCCTGCCTCCGGCATGGATGTGTGTGATGTCCTTAGGTTAGTTAGGTTTAAGTAGTTCTAAGTTCTAGGGGACTGATGACCTCAGATGTTAAGTCCCACAGTGCTCAGAGCCATGCCCGACGGAGGACTCGAACCTCCGGCGGGAGTGGCCGCCCGATTCGTGACATGGCGCCTCTAACCGGGCGGCCACGCCGCGAGGCGGCCCTGGTATCAAAATGCTCAGAAAATATTCGTGTACAGCCTCCGAAATTTGGTCTTTTGAGTTCGTGTTTACCCCACAAACGAAAGAAAATTTGTCTGTAATTTGTGGCCGCGCGGATTAGCCGAGCGGTTTAAGGCTCTGCAGTCATGGACTGTGCGGCTGGTCCCGGCGGAGGTTCGAGTCCTCCCTCGGGCATGGGTGTGTGTGTTTGTCCTTAGGATAATTTAGGTTAAGTAGTGTGTAAGCTTAGGGACTGATGACCTTAGCAGTTAATCCCATAAGATTTCACACACATTTGAGCATTTTTGTAGTTTGTGCTACTTCTAATTTTAGTAAACTACAGATTTAGAAATACAAAAAATACTATGTTACACGTACCTACTGGCAAACAACGAATTTGACTTTTTTAGTGACTGTAGTTACGAATACTTGAAAGTTTTTCCTGTTAGGTGACTTCTAATGCATAAACGTTATAGCAGAAATCAAAAGATACAGATATTCTTTACGTGTTACATAACATCGCAATTATTTCATTACAATTTTATGACGACACTTCTACAGACGAATACTATTATTACTGTAATCTTCTGAGTGGTGGATCAAAACCCTGCGTGTAACTAAGAAACATAGCTACCAAAGCCGGCCGTGTGGCCGAGCGGTCTAGGCGCTTCAGTCTGGAAACGCGCGACCGCTACGGTCGCAGGTTCGAATCCTGCCTCGGGCATGGTTGTGTGTGATGTCCTTAGTTTAGTTAGGTTTAAGTAGTTCTAAGTTCTAGGGGACTGATGACCTCAGATGTTAAGTCCCACAGTGCTCAGAGCCATTCTTTAGCTACCAAAACTTTTATTTACTGCTAAATGAAGTTTGCTAAATGAAAAGAAATTCTCAGCCGTAAGCAATTTTCAACGTATTTTACAGTTATTACGTTGCATATGAAGGGCTTTGCTATATTGACAAGTCAGTATCATTGTGGCTTTATTAAGTTTTTCGATATTAATCCAGATTTCTCCAGTACTGACCACAGAACCAGTGGCATTCAGTGAAAATGTTTTTCACAATTCAAAAAACCTACTGTGTGAGTCACCACGATTTATGTAATCACAATTATTGTTTATAAAACTGTAGTGAATAAATACTCACGGAAAACTGTTAAAAGATCTATTGGAGACAGCGAAAATGTAGTTTGGATATTTATACAAAAATTCAAATTAATCAGATCTGAAAATATACGTCTTAAACACCCGACAGCTTACCAGCGTTAGTGGTTTTCTGTCCTATTCTATTCAGGTATGGAGCGAAGGAAAATAGACAGTCTACGTTGTTCGGTGCGTACTCTAATCTCTCTGTCACTATTCTCATGGCCCAGCATCAGATATGCGACTGAGCGAGCAGAATTACTGACCACTCTTCGACGGGTTTCCGTTTACAAATTCACACAAGATCTTTAGGGAACAAAATGACCATTTTCCAAAGATTATCCATTTAAATTTCCTGAGCATCTGCGTTACACTTCGCTATGGGTTGTACTGACCTGCTACCTCGCAGCTGCCATGATGTTTTCCTTAGGCGTCATACGGAATGTCAGGTCAGTTGGCGTCCGAGCGAGATGGCGCAATGGGTAGCACACAGGACTCGAATTCGAAAGGACGAGAATTCACACTTGTGCAGACCACCCTGATTTAGGTTTTCCGTGATTTCCCTAAATCGCTTCAGGGAAGCGCTGGGATGGTTTCTTTGGAAGGGCACGGCCGATTTCCCTCCCCAGCATTCCCTATTCCGAGTTTGTGCTCCGTCTCTAATGATCTGGTTGTCGACGGGACGTTAAACACTAATCGCCTCCTCTCCTCTTCCTCCTCCTCCTGTAGATCAGTTGGCACTTGGTTTCCGTGAAGTATAATTACTGTGAGGATCTTGTCACCTGACTAAGCAGTTTAGGATCACATACGTACTTTGATGTACTGCAAATTTGTTACCGATAGGTTCGAACAACAAGCAAATATTACGGACATGCTTTGTGAACTCAAATGGGAATCTCTGCAGGGAAGGCGACGTTCTTGTCGAGGAACCCTACTGAGAAAAATTAGAGAACAGGTATTTAAAGCTGACAGGAGAACGATTCTACTGCCGCCAACGTACATTTCGCACAAGGACCACGAAGATAAGAGGAATTAAGGCTCGTAAGGAGCCATATAGAAAGTCTGTTTGCGAGTCGAACAGGATAGGAAATGGAAGTATGATCATAGATGTAGAAGCAGGTATGTATTATCAAACAAAATCTGTGACTGGATTGGGGATTTCTAAGTAGGAAGGACAGAGAATTTTGTCTTAGATAGAGTGTCATCAACAGATATAGAAATAACTAAAGGTGTCGACCAAAAAAATGTGTTGGTGCTGTAGCTATTTATAGCCTACATTAATGAACTGCCACACAATATTAACAGTAGCCGCAAAAGTTTTGTAGATAATCGAGTTACCTACAATCTGTATTACTAAATGGCTAAAATCACTCCATTTTAATTGAGTGTTGCCTGTCTAACGGATTCCAGATGCAACAAAATTTTGATTTTCAGTACTTCATAACGGTCCATGTACGATAGTGCGCGGTAACAATATATACCAAAATGCCTCGCGCAAAAATGCGGTCATATCTCGAGTTCTGTTGATCACAGTCGTATGAGGTTACGTGTTTTGGATAGCGATCATTTGTATACCTATCGGAAGAACGGGCATACTGTAGTTACCCCATAGTACAGGATCATAATTTAAACATTACAAACTTCCTCCAGCCAGGCAAATTGAGCAACTAAGTTGGTTGTTTTGCATTAAGTGAGACGTAGGGTGAGCCTTAGGTGACTTGTAAAAGCACCATTCGTTCATGGGCGGTTCTGAAGGTACCACGAGAAATGCTGATTTTTGGGTGCCAAAAGTACCAGTTCTGGGGATGACCAGTTCTATAATTTCTGTTTGTGACAGATCTACATCTACATCGTCGAAATTTTTACCATATATCTTAAGATAATATTCTCAGGGGAATTTCGCAACTTTTTTCGATATCATTATACGTTACTGAGATTCAGAGCTTCAAAGTTACCGAAAATCGGGTTTTAGCCGTTTTTGCACTGTGGTCCGAAATTACCTAAGTAACTAACCACAGCAAATGGCTCAAATTTCAACTCTACATTATTTAGAGATGTATGTAGAAAATCCATTCTCCCATTTACGAAAATCTTTACCTGTTATCAAAATACAGCCAAGAACTATTATTTGTGAGTACCGAAAGTAAACCAACTATGGGGATAACCACTTCTATAATTACTGTTCACCTTGACACCAGATATGCCGTTACATCTCGTCTGAACAATCAGAGAATTATGCCGAAGCTGTGACATTAATTTAATGATCTGTAAATGAAGCAGTTCAGTATAGTATGACAGTCGCGATATGGAGGCAACCCACATCGAGGATGGTTAGGTTGTGCATAAATGGCACGCCGCAGCGCAAAAATCGAAATTTCTGTGACTATGATAACGAGATTATCTTCTTGTTGCCCATCTTCGAATCTTTTTCGCAGCCGTTTTTGTTATACCAGGCGATTGAGTATGTTGGCAGGCGTCATTTTTCGGATCAAAAACCGAACTGACCAGCGTAATTTCCGCTATGAAATATTGCTTAGAGGAGGAAAATTATCGGATTAAACATTTCAGGGGCGTTCTGGCTCTTAATGAAGAAGCAATTAACGGAAGAACACCGAGGGTGTCCGATCGTTCGCGTCCGAACAATCCGCCGCCAACCTCGCCTGCCTTTCCCCTGAAACATAGGTAAATCACAATGTAAATGGGATAAATGACTACGAGACAAGCTGGTGGCTTGAACCAACGATGAAGTCGACACAATCGATTTTAACAGCATTTATCCACCAAACATTTAAGAACTTCCGAACTTACATCCGCCTGCTCAGCTTGGGCTCCCAAGAACAAGAGATAATTTAACAGGAAGATGACAAAGACAACTCGGAAATTCTATTTCACCTTTTTCTCAGTGCTTTACGCTCACGACCTATACAGCTTCTGGAAGTATCGATGTCTTAAACAGATTCTTCGCGCATTAAGCAAATATTATCCTTCACTAGACAGTTACCTTCTGTTAGAAATAAACATGTTTTCTTTCATTGTACCTTATCACATCATTACTCTGCCGAGGAGAAACTAGAGAAAGAAAAAGGAATGTAAGTAATGCTTTAATGGAGATAACGCCAATGAAGCTTCCCGGTCTAGAGGTCACAAACCCAAGCAATGAAACTTCAAGGACGTGCGTGGAGAGGAGACAATGGAAGTTGAAAGGAAAGAAAGCAGATTGAGAGTGGGAAAGAGAGAGGCAATGGCAATGGGAGGGGAAAAGAATGGGACAAAGACAATAGCAGAAGGACCGAGAGACAGAGAAAGTGGTAGTGACGGAGACAGTTGTAAGGCAGAGCGGAAGGGATGAAGATTGTGACAAAAAAGAGATAGACAGAAGAAAGTGCAAATGGGAGAAAAATGAGACAGAGGAGAGAGACATATACATACAGTGAAATGAGAGAGAGATGGTGAGTATGAAGGCTTAACGACAAAGAGAAACTGGGTAAAAACTTAGAATATTCTGTGTTACGAAAAAGTACGAATATGTTCGCATGCCAAAATTTTTGGTGAGGAAGGCGGAATGAGAATTGAGGCTGCTGGTTCACCACCTTTTCTGTCAGAGTGTTTTAAAGAGGAGCATATTCGCCTTTTTTGTGCTGGAGAGGAGCGTTTTTCAGCTGGTAATTATTGACCGAATTTTAAATTTTAAAATTCACTCATTAAGCTCTATGATCTTATGTTAGAATTTTAACGCAACAAAACAGGTATTTCAGTTAAAAACTTGGTATATGTCTGTGCGTTATGAGAGCAGCTCATGACGCACAAATTGTCCAGACTGTATTAATCTAGTACGATAATTAATTTACAAAGATGCGCTTCAGTTGCACTAACATTTATTTAAACCATGACCAGTTCCGAGATTTTAAAATCTCATCTTCAGATGTATGAAATTATAGTATTTTGTAAGACGTAACATGTGGTCGGGCCTGCCAGTGCAAGAGCTCCAATCGTATGTTGGCGGAGACTGTCGGCGCTGGGCAGCCGCTTGGAACGCGAATCACTAGCATCCAAAACTACAACTGCTACTAGTAATACTACCATCATCATCGTCACTATCACCACCAACACTGTTGGTGTTCGCACCGTGCGGCTGACCAGCAGCGGACCGTTTCCCCCAACATGCAATTAATGGAGCTCTTGCACTGACAGGGCCGACCGCATGTTATTTACTACCATACACTACAGTTTCATGCACCTGAAGATGGGATTTTAAACTCTCGAAAACGATGGTGTTCTAAAAAATTCATCTAGTAGTTGAGAATGACAGCAGTTAGTGACTTCAAACAAACTTTACATTTAATTTCAAATGTTTTCGAAAATTTTATTTTCTGGTGCTTTACCCAAAAAATAATGAAAAGAAAAAGTTTATTTGTTTACTACATTTTCGCTGTCCATGAATGAAATTTCAGTACGATGTATGACTTTTTAATTTATTACTTCTTTATGACTGAAAACACGAGACACTGGTGCAATATTTTGCAATATTTAACGTTTTATCTTACAAGCGGTTTCGGCTGTTGAGCTGTCACCATTTACAAATGTGTCTGTGAAATTTTTGCCACACATATTTATCTTTTTGCTTGATTATCGCGTAACAGCCGAAAAATAGTATTTAAAATAAGATAACAAATATTTTAGAATATTATACCGGTACCCCGCGTGTTTTCTTTCGTAATGTATAAAATATTCTACCAAGAACAGACAGAATACTCAGTCTATTACTTTTTCAGTTCCAATTTTATTTGCAATTTGTTTCACAGACGGTATCTACATATACCAATGAAGATACCTGCAAAATTATATCATTGTACGATGCATAGTTCAGGAGATGTGATATAATGATCATTGAGATGCGGGAAGTAGTCTTTCTTAAAACGGAGTGCAGATTGTCCAGACGCATGAAACTACTTGGAAGTTAGGTTCATTAATGAACCGGGAGGGAGGAGGCGAGGAGTTTACTAGTGAATAACAACTGAAAAATGTTTAGTCAGGTGAAAAAATATTCCAGAGTGCTGCAGATATCAAGAACTTACTTTAAATGTTAAAAATGTAAAATTATGCTCTTCTCAAAATGCGTAAATTTAACATCCCAGGACTATAATGATCCAGAACTGGAATCAGTAAACTCATGCATATACCCGGCTGTAAGAATTTCGGGATTAGCCGAGCGGTCTGAGGCGCTGCAGACATGGACTGTGTGGCTGATCCCGGCGGAGGTTCGAGTCCTCCCTCGGGCATGGCTGTGTGTGTTTGTCCTTAGGATAATTTAGGTTAAGTAGTGTGTAAGCTTAGGGACTGATGACCTTAGCAATTAAGTCCCATAAGATTTCACACACATTTGAACATTTGTAAGAATTTGTAGGAGTGTGAAATGGAACAGTCACATAGTCGCAGTCTTGGCTATAGTAAAGCAGGCAGCAAACATCTGCTCATTAAGATGTTGGAAAATACAGTCTGCAAAGCCGACTGCTTACAAAACAGTCGTGCATCCATCGTAGGGTGTTACACAAGTATACGGCGTCGATAACAAATAAAGCTACCAGAGGATATTAGACGTAGAAAAAGAAGGGTAGTATGAGTGGTCACAGGTTTGTTCGCGCCACGGGAGAACGTTACGGAGATGCTGAAAAAACTGAATTAGTAGAACCTTGGATACAGAAGTCATCTGCTTCGTGAAACGCTACTTAACAGGTTTCACTTGAGAAATCTAGTAATACAGAGTGTTCCACTCAAACCTCCCTGATTTCAAAGACTCAGGAAAAAAAGCAACAGTAGATACGACAATGAAAACTGCACCATATTGTAGAGCATCTCAAAGAATTTATTTATTTAACATTAATACACTTCTACATGTGAGCCATTTGTTGCACGAAAAATATCGGGTCTATATTCAGTTTCTTGCCAAGATATTTGTAACATTTCCTCTGTTATTGTTGCAATCGCACTAGTGATACGATGTCGCAACGTAGGAATATCGTTCACTTTGGTCGCGTACACACGGTTCTTCACGAATCCCCACAAGAAAAAAATCAAGCAGCATAATGTCGGATGAACGTGGTGGCCAGGCAATGGGTCCGATCCAACGATTGGGAATTTCCTATCCAGGAACCTGCGAACAACCAATGCGGCGGAGCTCCATCGTGTTGAAAAATGATGTTGTGTTGCAAGTCTTGTATCTGAGGGTACACAAACTGCTCCAACATGTCCAGATACACTGACCCATTCACTGTTTGTTCCACAAAGAAGAACGGTCCAACAATCCTATCGTGCATTAGCCCACACCAGACATTTAGTTTAGGGCTATCACGAACATGTTCAATGATAACGTGCGGATTTTGCGAACTCTAAATCCGACCATTACGCCTATTAATCCTTTATGATAGATGAAACGTTGCCTTATCTGAGAATAAACATCTTTCCAGGGAACTGGCATCCGTATCAATACGCTGCAGCATATCCGCAGCAAATCGTTGTCGGCGTAGTTTGTCGTTTGGGGTCAGATGTTGCAGAATTTGCACTTTGTAAGCACACATACGAAGACGCTGGTGAACTACACGATGAAATGTTGAAAGAGGTACATCAAGTTGCCTAGATGCTTGACAAATTGACTTACGTGGGCTTCTGAGAAACGTTTGCCTGATGTCCTCCACTGTCTCTTCCGAAACTCCGTAACGTGCACCGCCAGAATGTTTCAGAACACTTCCTGTTGATGCCATTCCTTAATTGTTTGCACATCGCGTGGATGACATTCATACACACGGCGATAATTTCTTTGCACAGTAATCGGCGATTTTGTTTCTGCAAACCACACTACTGCTTGCGAGCTCTGCTGTGGAGTCGCTATTTTCACTCCATGCGGCCATGCTGCACTCTGGCGACGATACTTGGCACTTCTGACGCGGGAATATAAATTCTTTGAGATGCTCTATAATATAGTGTATTTTTCATTGTCATATCGAATATGGTTTTTCTCTCCTGGGTCCTTGAAATCAGGGAGGTTTCAATAGGACACCCTGTATATCGGAGTGCCCTACGTATCGCTCTAGGACGGAACGTGAAGACGGTATTATAACGATTCCAGCACTCAGAGAGACTAATCAGCCATTCTTCCCGCGCTCCATAGGTGAGTAGGATGAGGTAAAAATCCTAATACGTGATGCAGTGGTAAGTGCCCCCAGCCGTGCACTTCATAATGGTTTTGCACAGTATGGATGTAGATATAGATCAGTAGATTAAGGTTTTTAAGCCTGGCATGAATATGGGAAAATATGTCTCGTGACAAAGGCATTCCTATTTATCACTGAGTGTCAAAGTTTGCCAGTATCCTTGAAGGGCGGAATAAGACGTTCACTGATAGCAACCGGGAGAAGCTGTTGGCAGACGTCTGCCACGGACGTGGATATTCGGTGTGATCCTCTGCAGACGTGGCACCTCCGAACAAACTTGGCTGCGGCTCTGTGCGTTGCTACGGCTGAAATGTGTTTTCCGTGGCAGCGGACGCCGTGTTTTCCGGAGATAAATCAGAGGCCGTCGGCGTTGGAATTACGTCCGTGTAGCAGCGGCACGCCTCCTGTCTCGCAGACGCCGTCGTGAGGGTGACAACCGCGTAAATCCTGACTGTGACTCATCGCCGAATTCCCAGGTTACCCAACACGACAGCTGTGCCACACAATTTCTTAGGGCCCATGGTAACCCGTCTTGTAAAAGCTATACATTCTACTTTCAAATCCAAATTTCGTTCCTAATATCGATAAGAATAGACATCTTCCAGTGAATAAAGCTACAGTTATCATTTGCTTCAGATGCTTTTTTTTAAATATTCACATTAAGTGGATTAGTATGGCAGCAGCCCCTTCTGTGCTCATTTTTATCTCGTATATGAACGCCTCTAAAGGAATGTAGTGCTCTAAATGTGGATAGTGTTAGACAGGCGAAATACTCTGAGACTTCAAAAATAATGTAATAATTCCTGTTCCAAAGAAGGAAGGTACTGACAAGATAAAAATTACCGAACCATCAATTTAATGAGTCCTGATTGAAAAATAATGATACTTATTACATGTAGATGAATGGAAGAAACTGGTAGAAGCAAACATCGGGGAAGATCTGTTTGGGTTCCGGAGAAATGTAAGAATATACGAGGCCGTACTGAACCTATGAGGTAGATAAACTGAAGAAAGGCAAAACGTACTTTCGTGCTATTTGTAGATTAAAAGAAAGCTGTCAAAAACGCTGACCTCAATATCGTTTTGAAATTCTGGAGGTAATACAGGGAGCAGAAGTTATTCTCGACTTGTACAGAACAAAATGATATTATAATTCTGTCAGAGACAGCAAATGACTTGGAACAGAAGCTGAGTGGACTGGATAGTGTCTTTTAAAGAGGTTGCAATGTGAATATCAACAGAAATTTAAAAAAAAGGTAATGCAATTAAAACGAATTAGGTAAGGTTATGCTGGTAGAATTTATTCGGTAAGAGTTTTGGTATTTGAGTAGCAAATTGACTGACGAAGGCGGAAGTACAGGCAGAAGTAGACTGGCAATAGAAAGAAAGAAATTTATGAAAAAAAATGTGTCTTAAGAAATCTTTAGTGAAGTTCATATTGTCATTTATTATAGCAAGATTAATTAATACAAACATCCATGTTACAGTTTTTCAGGTTTATTATTCCATCTCCAGATGTGATGATTAATTCATAAACAGTTTCATCAAGATGTGTGAAAATATGTCGTAAAATATGCATCACAGCGTCACATAAAAAGAGTTAAAGGTAGTATTTGCATCGAGCGTAGCGTCGAATAGAAATGAAACGTTGGCGATAACCACTTAAGACACGAAGAGAATGGAACATTTTTAAGTTATGTTGTTCAGTAGAATGTTGAAAATTAGAGGGTAGATAGAAAGGAATGTAAGCCCTGGATGACTTGCCATGAAAAGAAACAAAACGAGCTGTTGAATATCATCGACGTACTGCTTTGCTGTAAGGGTGCCGTCGATGAGAACCAAAGGTGTCCTGCAATGAAAAGTGCCTCCAGACACCTCGGCGGCCTGTAATCTCTTTGACAGGAGTGGAGTTTCTTCATTGATGAGTTCCGCTTCCAACTGACCCCCAATGACCAGCCAACATGTGTCTGGAGGCGCTCTACACAGAGTGGTATACCAAACTGACTCCCCGCCATACGGCTCGACAGCCAAGAGTGACGCTCTGGGGTTCCGTTTCACTTTGGTTATGCTATTTCCATTTAGTATCTAATAACTTGTCAAACATACTTCATAATAGCCATTTAGTATTTGGTGAAACTGAGTGTCATTAATGTGCTTAAAACATTGTTATTGCTATTCCAGTTTAAGAACTACAATAAGTAATACTACAAAAGCTGATCTACTTCATTTATTTTTCTGCTTCCATATTTCGCTGTCAGTCTCCGACAATAGTTTCACATACACTCGTCCATACGTTTAGCTTCTTGTAATGATTTTTATAATCAGTATCCGAACACCATATAAGCAGTTGTGCTTTTCATCTTCCGTTATAAGCACTTCACCAGTGTTGTAACCGTCGAAAACGAAATACACTAAATATGTCTACAATAAAAGCTCAAATAGGTTCAAATGGTTCAAATGGCTCTGAGCACTATGCAACTTAACTTCTGAGGTCATCAGTCGCCTAGAACTTAGAACTAATTAAACCTAACTAACCTAAGGACATCACACACATCCATGCCCGAGGCAGGATTCAAACCTGCGACCGTAGCGGTCATGCGGTTCCAGACTGAAGCGCCTTTAACCGCACGGCCACACCGGCCGGCGGTCAAATAGGACACGGTCTATAATTGTGCAGTTTTATTTTTGCAGTAATTGTAGTGTGTAAGGTATTTAAATGGGGGAGGGACATACAAGAAAATCCAGTAAGGTAGAAGTCATTAGATAACTTGAACTGTACGAAGAACAATTTTATCAAATTTTATACGCAAAGCCAAAATGTTTTCGATACTGATGTTACTTTCATGGATATTTGTTTTACTTTGGATTCAAGCTTTTGAAAAATAATTTACTCAGATGTACTCATATCAATTATGTAATTCAGTGTAAACCAACTTCAGAAAATAACTGCCACACTGGATTTTGCATTATATTTCAAATGCGTGTTCCATTTCCATGGTTTCAATAGTCGGAGAGAAAAGTGCCAAAGAATAAAAATTTAGAGGTGTACCTTGTGCATCTCATTAGAGAAATGATTTCTGGATACACTTGTTCTTCGACTGTAGATAGAACAATTTGAGATTTTTTCCTATGATGTGCATATAAAATATCAATCCATTTTTAAAATTTCGATATTTTGATGCGAAAATGTACTTAAGTAACCTCTTGATGTCAGATTCTATCGCATAACTTTCTTTTTCTCACAATAAATATAGAAATAATATTTCTGCTACAGAACAAACTGCAGAATATCTGCACTGGAAAAAAATACATTATTTTGTACACTTAGCAAACTACTGCAATGAATACAAATTCGCTGTTTCTCTCTTCAGTTCAGTCGCTGGCATATTGTTAGAACTGTGAAGCATGTGGCTTCCGATTCATCTGGCATAAACCAAAGTCTGCTTTGCTTAGAACAGCTCCCTTCATTATCGTGATGTTGCGATACTTTACTTACGTTAGCTGTACCGCAACAGCGTTTACAGTAAGCCTCTCAGCTGTTTATTTTTCGTAGTTAAGGGTTTCGTCTTCTGCCTGTGTATGCTGACGGGCCCAGAACACACACCAAACAGCTTTAGTTTGCATTGTTGTGATTTTTAATGCAATTTAATAATACAGTTTCATGAAACACTGAAGCGAGTAATTTTGCTGTAACCAAGATAGATTTTAATGCTTTCGTATTGTCATGAAGAAAAAAGCTAGAGAAGAAGGAAAATGATTGTGAAAAGGCAATATTTCTTGACCCCTAGCTAAATCGCTTATTTGCCAGCAAAATGTTATTAAAAAAGAAGCCAGAGTTAGCTCTATAAAGGCTCATTTGGCAACGCTGCGCTTCAATGTTAACAAATTCCATCATGAGTGTCAGGCCACACTGCTTTTACAATAAGTTGCGATTTTTGATAGTTCAGTACGGAGCGAGTGGAGGGAAGCGTAGTTGCCAGCATATGCTATGCGCTTCAGCAGGTAACCCCAGTGTATTCCCAGGTCTACTCGGTGGTGAATCTGGTAGGCTCGTTTGGCTATGTGAAGAGCAAGCTGCTCAAGTCGGCCGATCTTTCTCAAACGATTTTAATGAAACTATTCGGTAGTATACTCTCATTCTCCACATCTTATATTTTAATTCGTCAGCTTCGTGAATGGTCATAGTCATTGTGATATTTCGATAGTAAGCAAACTATTACAAGAAATTCTTAGTTTGCAGTCAAAAATAGGTGTCGCTATGAATTTGTGTTTGGTGCGAGTTAGGTTGCCTGTTGCTGCGAATTAAATATAGATGATATATCGAATTATTCTTTAAACTTGGATCGATATCGTTGTCTTTTTCAGATCTCGAGGAAATGGAATGTATGTAAAGCGTTCCGTCACGAACTCGTGCATTAGAGAAAAAAACTAGAACGAAATATTCATAAATTCCTCATATCTCATAAATGATTTGAGATATCGAAACAAGATTTTGGCAAATGATAGCGCGCAAAGACGAGAATTTTTTTTGCCATTTGTGAAACTTCAATATCTTCTACGATATTCAAACGATTATAGATCTAAAAAATGAAATAATTTAATTATTGAGCGACATCGATAGCTGGTGAAACGAGAACTGCTGTCGGTTTTTTTAGCAATATAAGTGAGGAAGTTACACGTTAATTTTTATACTGAGAATGGGCTATTTCATAAACTATTGACCTGTCTTGCACTCAGTTGTTAGTTAATACTGTATTATTTCAAGATTCTGTAGTAATTTCAGTTGCATTAGAATGTTAGTGGGATAAATATTTCTAAACTCGCTGTGTTTTGACAAAAGAAGCAGATTTTAACACGGCAACAAGAAAAGTTATGTATTCCTCAAACCGCTTCATAGTCCTTCATAAATCAATGTCTTCTCAATTACCTTCTTGGTATGGCTGACAACTCAAGACCAGCCCTGTCTGTAACATTTGCGTTAGCTTTGTTTGATAGAATTTCAAGATCTGTGAGCGTCAAGTTCTTGCTGTTTTTTGCCACATTACTTTTCACCCAGGCCCATATACTCTCGACGATAGACGAGCTGAGCAACGTGACTGCGCTCTCAGTGAACGGTCGTTGTGGGCTTCGTTTGCCTCCCAGACCACACAGTTTCTTTACGGAAACTTGACGCGAGCAAAATAGGTGCGCTAACTCTGTTAGCGATTGTAGAAGAAGAGTGGAGAAAATTACGAAGAAGATTCTGGACACGTCGATGGTTTGAACAGCGAATTGCTGGTAGAGGCACAATGCGTAGTGCTGTAGAACGATCTGGTGTACATACTAGTAGAAGTTATTAATTAACTCAATTGCATTTTCATCCCATTTCCGGTTATAAATTGAATATGGTTAAGGTGTAGTGTCTAATGTCAGTTTGTGCATTCAAAAAATCCATATCCTAGATGTTGCTTTGACTGCTAACCCTCTGAAATAACGTACTTATTCGCACAGATTTCAAGAGCGAGATTCGTTTTGTAATATCATTCGAATTGAAGAAGAGATGCTTTCGAAGCTGCCCACTATCATTGAAAATGATATTTCCCTGCAAGATACAAACATGCACCAGTCCATAAACTCAGGGTTCAATATATAGATTTTGCAGAAAGTTTCATAACAGCAAAAACTTCCAGCTTGTAACTTGTGTTTACCTTCAGACATTGACTGGCAGTTACGTTAAAATTACTGGACACTGGGGAAACATTACAGACGTTGACCTTTGCAGCCCGAATTGCAGCAAATACATTATTTAAAATAAATAACATCGACTTTACGGATAGTACTTCTAGTAAATGAGTAAGAAAGACCAAGACTCTTTTAGAAAACGTAAAGTATAAAACGAAACTGGAATAAAGTGGACTTGAACCAACTATCTTTCACCTCACATCTCAACAGCTCATAACAGTATCTACTGCGCTACACCTTCGACACGACAAGAGCGCCTCCAAATATGATACACACTGTCTAAACTCTAACCAAATGTAGTTGTTTCATACTTAACATGCAAAGTGTATCAAAAATACGCGCTTTTGATAGATGATTATTGTGCTGTAGCATTGAAGTTGTATACTTTCGGGGCACGAAGCCTTTACCTACCATACGTAGTATACTGTCATTTTATTACAACAAAGCTTAACTAAATCATGCGTTTTTGACAGATCCTCAATCTGTTGATGCTTTGAAATAGCTTCTATTCTTATCATGTATTCTACGAGAACGAAAACCAAACAATTACCATGTTTAACGTCATGGTGGCTGCTACGGTCCTGCTTGTTACGTACAACGATGTCAAATCCCATTGGCCACTTTCCTCTCCATGAGGCACAGATTCTTTATTTTACGCTCTTCAGTGTATTAGAAAGTAGAATTAATGCTGTGACGTCACCAGATGCTCATCCACGTGCGTTTTCGCGTCCAATGAGAGAACGACTTTAACCTAAACCGAATATTCACCTGTCGCTCTGTCCGAGCAAGAGCGATGGCGTCGTCCCGTGACTGGAGACAACCTACCGTACGTGGGTATCGGTTCCCGCGGAACGCCTATCATACCGATGAGTTCAACGTTCTGCTCAAAGCTCAGTAACGATGCAACTCGTGCTTACTGTTCTCAATGACGTATACGTGACCGCAGCGCTATACAGTGGCAGTTGACGGCTGTATCTGACTCGCACATCACACTTTTTAAGGACTGGACAGGCGTTAAATTCCTACGTTAGTTCTATTAAAACGCATATTTTCTCCCTTGTCCGTATACTACTAATGTTCTATCTGTAGTACACTTAAATAAAAATTTCAGTGTCTATGGACACGTAATAAGGCTTAAACAAGTGCCATGAGCAGTCAGTGAAAACATCGGCTTATAAAAATTCCATTACAAATAGTGTGGTACAAGCTATAACTTGAACACTGTTCCTATTCAGCAGCAAAATCTTTAAAACATGTTAAATCAGAAATTTAAAACAAGAAATCCAACATATCTTACTGCAAGATGTTTCGTAGACGAAGCCAATCGAACAAACTTATTCCTCAGAAGGACAACACTTATAATAAGACGCTACTAACTACGCTACACCGACCATGATTTAAACAACCATACATTGCATCTTACATTCTACAGAAAGCTTTAATCGAACACATGTTATTTACTCACATTTAATTACAACAAACTATATCAAGAACGTTGCATTTCTTGTGCATCCTCAGTGTGCGGTTGCCTTGAAACGGCACACTTTCATAATACAAAAGTTACAATAATTCTTTAACCGCCATGTTTCCTGTCGTTTTATAACAACAAATCGTACAATTAAGGACAACTTTTCGAGAGAACCTCAATTTTCCGATGCTTATATTCGGCATATACAAATACGGTTTTCAACTGAAAGCCAATTGTGGCGTCCTGCGACTCTATACTGAAGAGGGACGGTGTGCATGTGACGTAGGTGGCGTTCTTCCAACGCACTGCTCAACGTTTAAACGCACGTTCAGAATATCTGTTGTGTTAGATATTGCTGTGCGCGTTCGGAAAGTGTCCCCAACGTACTTTTTCCCCGCTATGACGTCAGAAACTCGGCAAGTTCAACGGAAGCATTCGAATGCACGTTCCGTGCGCCGACGGCTCTTTGTTTGATAAACAGACGCAAAATCCCCAAGATTGGCGATCTTTTACAGAAGCTCGAAATTTAGCGCGGTCTTCAATGCGACATGCTTATAACAGTTTCCACAACGAAGCTTTGTCTCGAAGCCTGGCAGAAAATCCAAAGAGATTCCGGTCGTATGTGAAGTATTTTAGCGGCAAGAAACAATCAATCCCTTCTCTGCGCGATAGCAATGGAGATACTATCGAAGACAGTGCTGCCAAAGCAGAGTTACTAAACACAGTCTTCCGAAATGCCTTCACAAAAGAAGACGAAGTAACTATTCCAGAATTCGAATCAAGAACAGCTGTCAACATGAGTAACGTAGAAATAAATATCCTCGGAGCAGTGAAGCAACTTAAATCACTAAAAGCAAGTCTTCTGGTCCATACTGTATACGAATTATGTTCCTTTCAGAGTATGCTGATGCATTAGCTCCATACTTAACAATCATATACAATCGTTCGCTCGACGAAAGATCAGTATCCAAAGACCAGAAGATGCACGGGTTACACTAATATTCAAGAAAGCTAGTAGAAGTAATCCTCTTAATTACAGACCCACATCATTAACGTCGATATGCAGCAGGATTCCGGAATATATATTGTGTTCGAACATTATGAATTACCTCGAAAAAAACGGTCCATTGACAGACACTCAACCTGGGTTTAGAAAACTTGTGAAACACAACTAGCTATTTATCCGCACAAAGTGTTGATTGCTATTGACAAGGGATTTCAGATCGATTTTGTATTTCTGGATTTCCGGAAGGCTTTTGACACTGTACCACACAAGCGGCTTGTAGTGAAATTGCTTGCTTATGGAATATCGTTTTAGTTATGTGACTGGACTTGTGACTTCCTGTCAGAGAGGTGACAGTTAGTAGTAATTGACGGAAAGTCATCAAGTAAAACAGAAGTGATTTCTGGCATTCCCCAAGGTAGTGTTATAGGCCAGTTGCTGTTCTTTAACTATATAAATGATTTGGGAGCCAATCTGAGCAGCTGTCTTAGGTTTTTGCAGATGACGCTGTCGTTTATCGACTAATAGAGTCATCAGAAGATCAAAACAAATTGCAAAACGATTTAGAAAAGGAATTTGAATGATGCGAAAGTTGGCAGTTGACCCTAAATAATCAAAAGTGTGAGGTCATCATTATGAGTGCTAAAAGGAATTCGTTAAACTTCGGTTTCACGATAAATTAGTCTAATCTAAAGGCAATAAATTCAACCAAATATCTAGGAATTACAATTACGAACAACTTAAATTGCAAGGTACACATAGAAAATGTTGTGTTGTGGGGAAGGCTAACCAAAGACTGCGTTTTATTGGCAGGACACTTAGAAAATGTAACGGATCTACTGAGGAGACTGCCTACACTACGGTTGTCCGTCCTCTTTTAGAATACTGCTGCGCGTTGTAACATCCTTACCAGATAGGACTGATGGAATACATCGAAAAAGTTCAAAGAAGCGCAGCGCGTTTTGTATTATCGCGAAATATGGTAGAGAGTGTCACTGAAATGATACAAGATTTGGGCTGGACATCATTAAAAGAAAGGCGTTTTTCGTTACGACGGAATCTTCTCACGAAATTCCAATCATCAGTTTTCTCCTCGGAATGCGAAAATGTTTTGTTGACGCCGGCCTACATAGGGATAAACGATCATCACGATAAAATAAGGGAAATCAGAGCTCGTACGGAATGATATGGGTGTTCGTTCTCCCTGCACGCGATACGAGATTGGAATAATAGAGAATTGTGAAGGTGGTTCGATGAACCCTCTACCACGTACTTAAATGTGATCTGCAGAGCATCCATGTAGATGAAGATGTAGATGTCTCTGCTGTCGCCCACCTGATGGGCGATTCTGAGGCGTCGATGCGGTGCGGATTGGAGGCGCGCAGCTCGCTAGTCGCCGATTGTTATCGGGGTCCCCCCCACACCACACCACCTGACCCGCCACCTCCGTCAGAGCCTGAAAGAAGAAGCCGTTGCGCAACGCCACCGCCATCCGGGAAGTGGCAGCAAAGAACACCAGCCGCATTGTTCTCTGGGTCATTGCGTCCTGTAGCCAATATTGTCCCCGCCAGCCAGGGAAGCTTTTGTTGGCGCGTTGCTATGAAATATGCCAAGCAGACCAACACCCGTGAATCGTGAATGCGAGACGGGCTTAACTGCACTAATAGAACTCTCCACCCTTACAGCCGACTCTCGCTACGTAGAGCCCCGATAAAACTAACTAGTTGTCAAGTCCCTTCAAAAAACTCGATAAATCAAAAAAAGAAGGTCTGTGTTTTGCTACTCTTGGTAAGACGAAGCAATTGTCATGGCAGACCGCTCCGCAAACACTGCAATGCAAAGTCTACGATTATGCAACACTAGGTAATTCCAGTTGTTTCGTCAGTGGTTCAGATAATTACTGTACTTCGTCATACAACTGTTCGCAACCTCCTCTGTTTGATCAACTACGCGTACTAAAAGTAACTAAACTAATTTTTTCAAGAAATTTGCTATTTCACTTATTTATTTATTGTACGCAGTGATGATTTCGGCTTTGTTGCCATTCCCATGTGGATGTTAAAATACGTCTGCAAAGGTTTTTCTTTTTTTAAAAAAATTACCGCTACCAGTCACAAACTTTGTTAACTACTGTATTATTTGTTTTGCTACATGTTTCGAGGGAATACATCTTCAGGCTAAATGGCATTACAAAAACAATTTCACGATAAGAAACTTATTGGCAGATTAAAACAGTTGGTAGAGCACTTGCCCGCGAAAGGCAAAGGCCCCGAGTTCGAGTCTCGGTCCGGCACACAGTTTTAATCTGCCAGGACGTTTCATGTCAGCGCCCACTCCGCTGCAGAGTGAAAATCTCATTCTGAATTTCACGATGAGATTATACAGATGTCACACAGTCTTTTCATAAATGCGGTGGTTATCCTGTGAAAGAAGAGGAAACTTAGTAAGAGGCAATGTCACTTTGGAAGCTGGACTGATGTTTGGATGAAAATGTTTTGCAATTTGGAAGCTGGACTGATGTCTCCATGATGTTTACATATTTTTTGAGACAGTCGCGGTCGAAAAATTGTCAAAATGACTTCAGAAAATATGTCTGACCTGTCTGTGAGTTATACGAGGTCTGTTCAAAAATTACGGAACTCTGTCCACAGATCTTTTCTATGCTTGCCTTTTACTTATTGTGCACAGTCTCCTTCGAAATACTCTGCTTCACACTTGGTACACTACTCCCAACACCGTTTCCACTTCTGGAAGTAGTCTTGGTACGCCTCTTGCTGGATCGCGCGAAGCGTCGACTGCGAATTTTCTTCTCCCTCGTCTATCGTCACGAATCTTCGTTCACAACAGAGTTTTCAACTGTGGAAATAAGAAAAAGTTCGCAGGGGCCAGGTCTGGAGAGTACGGAGGATGAGGCAGCACAGAGATTTCGTTTTTTGTGCGATATTCACACAGCAACAGGTATGAATGTGTGGGTATGTTATTGTGATGCAATGTCCATAAATTGTCTCGCCACATTTCAGGGGCCGTTTCCTTCTCACGTTTTCTCGCAGGCGTCGCAACACGTCCATATAGTAGCATCGATTAACAGTTTGTCCCTGTGGCACGAATTCATAATTAACTAATCCTTCAAAGTCAAAGAAAACTGTCAGCGTGGCTTTGACATTTGTCCTGACCTGGAAAGCTTTTTTAGTTTTTGAGAACCTTTCCTGACCTATTGTGAAGACTGAACCTTGGTCTCGACACCATAACCGTAGACCCATGTCTCATGACCAGGTATGGTTCCCTTAAGGAACATCTCGTTCTTATTTGCGCGATCCAAAACCTCTTCACAGATTACGAGGCGAATGTCTTTCTGGTCTTGACTCATGATCCGTGGGACGAACTTGGCGGCAACACAATGCATTCCAAGATGCTGTGTCAGGATTTCATGACATGATTCAACTGAAATGTTACGTTCTCCTGCAGTCTCTCGGACAGTCAGTGTTCGATTGGCACGCACAATTTCGTTGACGTTCCTGACACGAGCGTTGTCGGTAGACATCGAGGGTCGTCTTTGACTTTCGTCCAGCCATTTTTAAGCCGTGTGAACTTTTCGTAACACCGAATACGACATACGCACTCTCATCGTAGGCTTCCTGTATCATTTGGTGTGTCTCTGTAAAAGTTTTCTTGAGTTTCATGCAACGTTTAATGCAGACGCATTGTCCCTCTAGCTCTTCCAGCTCGAAATTCGCGAACTGTGCGACACAACGATCTACTCAATACAATAAAGAACAATAACTAACAGACATACAGCAACGAAACATCCGGCAGTTACACATTAAACACAGGCGTGTGCCGGGATTCCAACAGCATTTCGTTCCTGCACACCACTGGCGCGAAATTACGAATGTTCCGGAGTTTTTTGAACAGACCTCGTAGACCAGTTAGGATACGAGTTCGTGTCGAAGATACACAATATGGTGACATCGTGCACAATGAGAGTCTATTGTGCACAATGTCAACCATATTGTGTATCTTTGATACGTGCTCGTATTCTGTAATACAACTGGTTTATAACACCGAAAATATGTTTTTTCCACGATGCCATATCACAGATAGGTCAGACAAATTTTAACATTTCAATATGCGCATGGGAATGGCTACGAAGCCGAAATCATCACTGTGTACAGCACTTAAACAAGTAACAGTCAAATGGCGAAAATTTGTTTCAAAAAAATTCTATGTGACTATGTTCCCCCACGAAGGAAGGATTGCTGACCAAACCAACTTCGGCCCAGCAGTCCTAGAAGACCCAATGGTACCGACCTACCGTCGTGTCATCCCTTCCTATAGGCGACAGTGGTTGCGGATATGGAGTGGCATGTGGTCAGCTTACCGCTCTCCAGGCCGCTGTCAGTTTTCGTGACAGGATCCGCTGCTTCTCAAACAAGTAGCTCCTCAACTGGCCTCACAAGGACTGAGTGCACCCCGCTTGACGGGGAGTGCTGTTACCAAGCGGCAAGCCCGTTGGCGTGCGTAACGTATTGCAATACACAAATGAGTTGTAAGATTGACTTCAAAGTATACATGTTTGACTTTCTCAAAAAAGAACATGTTATCAAGGCCGTAGAAAGCAGACTACATTATGTCATCCCGGATGTCGACCCTTTGAACCAAGGTACGAGGTACCGCAAATTTGGGGAAAATATTTTTTGGTGTGAACTGTCGGGAAAACGAAAACTCGGAGAAATTTTTGGGGAAGAAACTTTCGGTACCACTGAACTGGGGGACGTACGTATTTTATCTGTTTAGCCTTACCACTAATGACATCTCTAAAATTTTAGTTCAGATAACACATACTCAGTTTTCTAGATATTCAAATCAAGCGATACACCTTTTTTGTGTTAGAAGCTAGGCTTATCATGTTGCTTCCTCTCCGTGATATCAGTATGACGTATAAATGCACAGTTTCTACCGTTTGGGGTGTGTGTCGTCGTTCGTGGGCGTATCTGGTTCTGAGGAGATACCATGTTGGATTTCGTAGTTTTAAGAGGAAAGGAACATTAGGTGTAACGTCCCATCGACTTCAAGGTCATTAGAGACTGAGCAGAAGTTCGGATTGCGTCAAGGATGAGGAGGGAAAAGGGACATGACCTTTCAAAGGAAATAACACGGCATTTGCCTGGAGCGATTTAGGGAAATCACGGAAAATTTAAATCTGGGTGGCCAGACGCAGGTTTGAACCCGTTATATTACCGAATGCGAGTCCAGTATGCTAACTACCGGAAATTTTTTATTTTTCTGAGTATTATATAATTTTTATTTACAAATTGAATGTTTTAGTTTATGAGCTATTATTTTGTGACATGTGCGATAATTTCAATCTATTCAAGCCTCTAATGCTAAGGACATACAATATTTAGAGGAGTAGGTAGGTTTACGATACGGAAAGTCGCTTACATGGGGTAATTATTTTGTCCGCAAAAGCGGAATTTTGAAAACTCAATGTGGGAACGCTGGTACCACTTCACATTGAGCCGGATGGTGGTAACTATCAGCTTGAACTTACGAATCGGTGTGAATTGGCATCTTTTCCACCTCCATAGTGAACCGAATATTTGTGTTGACTGAATTAATATGTTCTAAAAAGCTTTTCAAATTATCGCTGCCGTGAGGTTAAACAACTGAAGTATCGTCTACATGTCTATAAAAGCGCGAAGGTTTCAGTGTCGGCGACTCCAGGACACGTTCCTCGAAATCGTCCGTAAACAGATTGGCAATAACAGAGGACAAAGGGCGCTCCATCACAATCCCATCTGAGTGTTCACAGAACTGATCACTGAATCAAAAAAATGGCCAGGTGCGAGTAGGACTTCTGTACTGAGGATTCCGCACAAACTTAATAACGTATACAGGAATTTCATCCATTACGGGAATCGGAAATGTTATCGACTCTGACACTGGCAAGATATCGGCCCCAGTGATTCCAAGACTTTCGAGAATCTTTTAATGTCAAGTTTGAAGCCGGATAACAAAAGACAACAGAATTTTGATTTTTTTCTCTTTACTTGTATTGTGAAACCTCACTTCTTGCCAAATTTCATGATTGTACGTCAACGGAAAGTGCGCTATAGGTCTTAATGAGTGAGTTTGCGAGAATCAAAATAGGTGACATAAATTGCCGTACTTATTTATTGCACTGACTTAGAAGCTTAACGTTTTTACACCACCAAAAGAGTACAGACCTCGTTATGTGACATCAATTTCAATCTGAAACGTCTACCCGTCCACGAGAAAAAGGACTCTTAACAGGCGGAGGGGCAGATAGACAGTCTGGTAACAAATCACAAAAATCCTTTTTTTAGTATGATTTAATTACAAATCAACAATTTTTGGATTTTATGCTCTACTTGTGCATTTAAACCTTGCTTCTTGCAAAATTTCATGATTCTAGGCCAACGGGAAGTAGCCTTGTAGGTTTTGAGAAGTGACTTTTCGAGTGTTAAAATATGCGATATAAATGGAAGTATCTTTTAAGTGTATTGACTTAGAAGCATCAGTGTTTTACATCACAAAGAGACAATAGATCTCAGTATGTGAGATAAATTTCAACTTGATACGTCCACCCGCTCCTGAGAAAAAAAGAGTTTTTAATAGTCTGACAGAGAGATAGGCGCAGACAGACAGACGGACGGACGGACAATAAAACGATCCTGTAAGTGTTTTGTTTTCACCGATTGAGTTACGGAAGCCTTGAAGAATAAGCTACCACATGCGCTTAGATGCTAAACATGCATTCATCTTTAGGTGCTCGACAGGTACGCAGAGGCAGTCGTTTTCACACACATTCTTCGAAATTCGTGTTGTGTTTTAGTTGTTGGTAGCTGCCACGAAATATCAGGCTAACGACGCTAACGACGAGGCAGCCACTAGTAGCATTAAAAAGCAGCGCACTGCATGCAGCATGCGTCTAGAAACGACAGGTGATGATATGTCCAATAGTTAAAGAAGCAACATTGTATGAATCATCTGTGAGTGAGTGTTAGCCTGTTTACTGTTTCAGTTATCTCCTCACTACTGTCTATTGTCGTAAAACATTAAAAATATTAACAAATATACAAAAAAACTATCAAATATTAAACATAACAGCGCTTACTGACTGTTTGAATTAGTATACAATCTTTTCTACCATAAACAACACCTGCACTTTTTAATGAAAAAAAAACAACAACATAGAAGCTGATAATATTTAGCAATACGACGTTTAAATTTGATGCTTAGATTTTTGTTGGCATTTTACGTATTAATAACTTCTGTGCGGAATCGCTAGATGGTGCTCGGTATACTTGGAGTGTTAAAAAATTATAGCGGTCACATCTTCGTCATTAATTTCAGTCCCGCTCTGATTTCATTACCACGAGAATGGCGAATGACTCAGCCGAATAATTTAAAAGGAATGAAAAAACACAGTAACCTATGCCCCTAATCTTTAGTAACTCACATTACTACTAACTTAAATTTTAAGCCGTCTTAAATTTGACTAAAACGGTTGTAGAAATTCTACGACATTTTGCAGCCCTCCATGGAAAGACTCCTGAAATCTTGTGTTTCGTGTAATTTCTACTCAAATTTTCTAGAGCTTGGCTGTATTATGTATGGAACATACGTTCAAATTTGAGATAGTCTCATGGGGGTGTCTCCTAAAATTGGTTAACATGATGCACAGTGATCTTACAGCGTGTTTTGAATGCGGTATGGAGGAGCTTCTACATACATATTCGTCTAGCCACCGTACAGTGGTGAGTGGCTGTGGATACCGGCGTTACTGATGTCTTTACCCCATCCCAGTCCCATACGCGAATGACGCGTGACAGGAATTACTGTCGGTAAACCTCCATATGAGCTCTGATTTATTCGTGAGACACGTATGGAAGGAAGAAGCATGTTGTACCACTCTTCATGGAATATGAGCAGCACAGCGCTCTTAAACCCATTCTTAGCAACCGAAATCTTGGCGCTGCTACTTCCCATGCATGTAACTCTGTAATTGCCTTCACGAAGCTTAATGCATCTCTATCCTGACTTTAATAATTCAGCCGATGTAACCAGGGAAGAATCTTCTGACTGGGAAGGAATCACTTACGGACTTCGATAAGGCTCAATAATAGGTCCACTATAGTTTCTGTCTAATATGCAATCAGAATTAGTTCATTTGGAGATAATAAAATAATAATAATAATAATAATAAGTATGCACCAGAAAGTGTACTGGAGAATGATGAATTCAAATTATACTGGAACAGAACCATTATAACAGATAAAACAACACCACATAACAAACCTGACATCATACTCACCAATAAAAAGAAGAAATTAACACAACTAATCGAAATATCCATACCCAATACAACAAATATACAAAAGAAAACAGGAGAAAAAATTGAAAAATACATCCAACTGGCTGAGGAAGTCAAGGACATGTGGCATCAGGATAAAGTTGACATTATACCAATTATACTATCAACCACAGGAGTCATACCACACAATATCCACCAGTACATCAATGCAATACAGCTACATCCAAACATATATACAACTACAGAAATCTGTAATTATTGATACATGTTCAATTACCCGAAAGTTCCTAAATGCAATATAACACATACCATACAGTTAAAAGGAAGTGACGCTTGATCAAGGTCCGCGTCACTTTCCATTTTTAACCGGACTTAACGTCTGAGAAAAGAAAGAAATAATAATAATAAACAGTGTGGCTCAACGCCGTGATGCAAGTCTTTCAATTGGTCGCCGTTTTGGAGGCTTGCATGGCCCTAACCTACCCCAGTTATCCAACCAGGAAAAGGGAATCTACGAGTACAGCTTAATGTGCAACCCGAAAGATACATCGTTTCCAGCGAATATCCGTATCATTGCAAGGCGAATGGTAGGTTAAAAGACAGACTCAACTCTTGGTATCCAGGCAAGCTCCTTACTGTAAGCCCACCAGACGTAGATGACACAAGTACAACCAAATTGTGTGTACAGCAACGGAATAATGACAAATATTCTCAAAAAATTTTTCAGTGGTTCTCTGTCCGCCCCTGCTAGCTGAGTGTTCAGCGCGACAGAATGTGAATGCTAAGGGCCCCGGTTCGATTCTCGGCTGGGTCGAAGATTTTCTCCGCTCATGGAGTGAATGTTGTGTTGTCCTAATCATCACCATTTCATCCCTGTCGACGCGCAAGTCGCCGAAGTGGCGTCAAATCGAAAGACTTGCACCCGGCGAACGGTGTACCCGACGGGAGGCAATAGTCACACGACATTTACACTTATTTAGTGATTTTCTGCAAATTCTCTCGATCTCAATTTCGAAAAGACGGAATACTTAGAGTTGACACACTAATGACAAAAGTCACACATGATGAGTAACTAGTAAGTAAAACATCAAAAATTTTAGTGGCCATATTATAGAGACTTTAAATTCAAGAAAATACGTTTTTGAACTCCTGAAAGACCGCAGTTCACTCACATTTTTACTAGGAATTTTTCCTTAAGAAAGTTTCCATTGCTCAAAAACATGGTGTAAGAATAATATGTGGTGCTCGCCCACTATCATCTTGTCGCCATCTGTTTCAGGAGTCAGGTATTGTGACTAGTGCTTCACGGTATGTGTGTATTCTCTCATGAAGTTTGTTGTAAGTAGCCTACCACAGTTCAAAAGCGACAATGATGTACATAATTACGACACCAGAGAATAAAACAGTTTCATTATTTTACATTAACGTTGTCATTAACAGAAAAAGGGGTGTGCAACGCTGTCACCAAAATGTTTGATCGCTTACCTGTTGATACGTATTTCTGACAGACAGCAAAGTGAAATTTGGAAACATTGAAAACGTTTGTCCTGGACAACTCCTATTCCGTAGAAAAAATTCTATGTATGCAAAATCTAAAAGGTGATGGGTAGGATTTATTAGTCTTCATCATACATACATACATACATTAATCCTTGTTCCGTAGATCATGAATATGATGTGGAACGTGTCACTTTAACATAAGTTTTCTTTACATCTGGTACGTGATTGATCGTGGCGTCTTCACTCCCGCTTCCCTCCCCCCCCCCCCTCCCACCACCCCGCTCCCCAGAATTTACGGGAATTAGGGGACTTGTGCGTGCAGATGTGAGACTCGGTTCCAACTCCCTCCAGCGACATAACAAGACTTCATTGCTTCCAGTCCACGGCGCGTCGCCGATGTTATCCGTGCCAAAGGTGGACATACTGGCTATGAAGTAGGTGGTCGTAATGTCCTGGCTGATCAGTGTATATCGATTACGTGACTCTCGCCTGTCCATACCGTTCCTAATAAGGACGTAATAATGGTTGCGTATAACAAATTGTTAGGGGCAGCTGAATCATCATGTCCACTAACAAGTGTCCGGACATTTTTAATCAGATAATGCACTCTTGAAGGTGTAATATGAAAGTAAAATGATGCGTTCCACATAGCTAAGATTATCGTACAAAAAAATCCGCGCAAAAAATACTAACTAATTCAAATAATTTTTGATGTCAACAATAATAGATATTGTCACCACTCTACTTACCCTGAACTCACTTTAATTCTTCAATGAGATCCTTCGGTTCAGCCACCATTCATCATGGTTCGCCAGAAAAAAATACACTGTATCAAATTTGTGGATGGTGTTGTAATGACTTAGCAATAAATGTTTTTGCAGCTCATAATAGTACGATGGAATATTTTGCTTCACCTTAAACACTACGATAAATAAGACAATTTACATATGACGTTGAACGAGTGACTTCTCATTTTTTTGTTTTTTGGACAGGTGCCTGGACGCCATAGTACTCCTAATGCACAATTTAAATTTAGTTTAACGCAAATTAATCAGCAAGCGACTTGGCGCCTGACAAGGCGAATGCCTTATTCTAACAGCGTTCGGCTGCAGCCTTTGTTTTCCTCTTCCTTCTCGTCCCTCAGCACCACTTGGTGCTGCACTCAGAGCGTTAGGTAGAAGCGCTCCTGCACCCACCTTTTCGTCTGAGAGTAGCACTTGCAACTTACATCCTCAATTATTTCTTGAATCTATCCCTGTCTCTGTCTTCCTCTACAACTTTTACTCTCTACAGTTCCCTCTGTTACCACGGACGTTATTCTCTAGTATCTCAACAGATATCCTATCGTCCTGTCACTTCTTGTTGCAACTGGTTTCCACATGTTCCTTTCCTCCCCGATTCTGCGCAGCCCCTCCTCATTTCTTACCTAATTCTCAACATTCTTCTCTAGCACCACGTCTCAACTGCTTCGATTCTCATCTTTTCCTGTTTTCTCACAGTTCATGTTACATTACCACAGAATTTTGTGCTGAAATGAACATTCCCAGAAATTGATTTCTCAACTTGAGACCTATATCTGATACTAGCAGATTTCTCTTGGCCAGGAAGGCCCTCTCTGCCAGTGCTAGTCTACTTTCTATGTCCTCATTGCTCCGTCCACCATGGGTTATTTTGCTGCCTATGTAGCAGAATTCCTTAACCTCGTCTATTTCGTGATCACCAGTCGTGATGTTGAGTTTCTCACTCTCTTTATGTCTGCTACTTCTCATTAGTTTCGCCTGTCTTCGATTTACTCTTTGCACTCATTAGGCTGTTCATTCTATTCAACAGATCTTGTACTTCTTCTTTACTTTCACTCAGGATAGCAGTGTCATCAGATAATCTTATCACCGATATTTTTTCAGTTGAATTTTAATTCAAGCCTGAACCTTTCTTTTGTTTCCATCATTGCGTCTTCGGTGAATATATTGAACGGCTGGAGCGAAAGGATACATCCATACCTGACACGCTTTTTAACCCGGTCATTCTGTTCTTGGTCTTGCAGTCCTATTAATCCCTCTTGGTTCTTGTAATATTGTATATTACCTGTCAATCCTTATAGCTTAGAATTATTTTTGTCAGGATGTCGAATATATTGCACTATTTTACACTGTAGAACCCTTTTTCCAGATTGACAAATCCTATGAACGTGTCTTGACTTTTCTTCAGTCGTGCTTCCATTATCAATATCAACGTTAGAACTTCCTCTGTGCTTTCACCTTTCCTAAAGCCAAGCTGATCGTTATCTAACAGATCCTCAGTTTTATTTTCCATTATTCTGTATATTATTTTCTTCAGAAACTTGGATGCGTTAGCTTTTAAGGCGATTGTATGATAATTCTCGCACTTGTCGGCCCTTGCAACCTTGTGAATTGTGTGGAAAGTGTTTTTCCGAAAATCAGATGGTATATCGCCAGTCTCGCACACCAATGTGAATAATTGTTTTGTTGTCACTTCCTCAATGACTTTAGAAATCCCGATAGAATGTTATCCATTCCTTCTGCCTTTTTTGATTATAAGTCTTCCAAGGCCCTTCTAAATTCTGATTCTGATATTAGATCCCTTATCTCTTTCTACTGCCTCCTGTTTTTTCTTCTAGGAGAAGGAACAGGCTCGGTCTAGTACACAGAACAGTGCAGACCGTGAGTCCTGATCAGCGCCTTCTGTGTGTGTCAGGTCCCGCGAGTGCGCGCCGCGGTTCGCCAGCTCTGGTGCGGACGCGTTCGCCCAACGCCCCAGCCGGCTGCCCCCCGGGATCCTGCGCTGCGCCCACGCTGAAGCACACCTGGACGCCACGCCTCACCACGTGAGTACCGCCACACTCTCGTCCTGTACGACAACTCTTACCGCTGTTTGCAAGTGCCGTGATGGATGTTATGTATCTGATGTAACTTGACCACTGTGCAGCAAGTGTGTTTGTTGACATAAAAACTGAGCGAGCGGGAGGGGTGGAGGAACTGTAGTACACTCCGTTTCAAAACATTATTGACTCTGAAGAAATATTAGTACGTTTATATTGCATGCATGCAAGTATTTTAAGGACAAACCTACAGGATGTAACGAGTGTGCAGATATTTTTATGTGGGTTACCATAATATGTACGTACATCAATGTGTTGGTTATTTTTTCTCTGCATCAGACAGTCTTCCCACAAATATGTCATATACTTTACGACCCGATGTTTTCTGCACAGTCTTCACTTTCTGCACTACGAGGACTACGCCCTTCGGTATAGGTTAACCGTTTTGCGCCCGCAAGTCCACACTTCAACACCTGACGTGCTGCCCAGGGTAAAGTAAGCAATAATGACTTGCTTTTGCCATGTGTACTTGGATGTACCACTCAACCTAAAAACATACGACTTGTAATGGCTATAATTATTAGTCGGTAGATGACTTGAATACTGATGTAATGTTGTTCAGTACGCTGGACTTAGTCACCAGTAGAAATACATGCGCTTACACCCGTTACACCCTCTACTACTCACCGATAAGGCTCGTTGCTGTTTTAAGATACATCAGCGTTGCCAAACAGCGTCGTAATTGCAATATTTATTATTAAGTCTGTTCCTCTGCTGGTTTCTCTATGTTACAGCAAATTCTGTAAAAGTTTAAGTCTTTAAATTGTTCATTGGAGTGGAAAACGTAAGGATGTACCGAAGGTAATTGAAAGAAATACGCAATAGGACGTGCAGAAATGACACTTTTATTCAAAGACTCTGAAGTCACAGCGATTTGTGATGGTCCCTCCTACATTAGGAAAAGTAATGCTTGGCTCCTAACAGCGTGTGTAATCACAATGATCGGTAGTGCATGCTCTGCAACGTGCTTCAGTGCTGGCCAAATGGTTCGTAAGGAGTTATTGTAGAAGGGCGTTCGATTCCTCCAGTAGCACGCCTAACAACTACTGGATGGTTTCTGGTGCTTGTGGACATTGTGCCGTACGTCTTCGGGGTGTGTTAAGTCTTCCCGTCTCTCCCCAAGTGACGATACGTAATGCACCGTCGAGCTCGGTCGTTTTGCTGGTCCAGAATCCCAATCCCAAACAATGAAATCCGTCCCTTTATTTGTATCTGGTATCAACAATTAATTTTCCCTATTCATACCGCTCATGCTCCCCTTTTCTCTTCCCTCTCCATGTTCCACCATACCTTATCATTATACTAAGCAATACCCACACACCACCTACCTTCATGTCCATAGACACTACCTTATTTTTATCCGCACACCGTTCACCCCTACAGATCACACAACGTTTTTATGCCGCAAAAACATTTCCCACGCTAAACGTCCTTCAACGTTGTAGTAAAAGTGCTCTAAGAAGTTCTTCTTTAAAGAACGTCATCGTGTCTGCAACGTGTAGTAAGTAGGTACCTTAGGTTTATTTTCATCTTTCAGTTTTTTGATTTTTAATTAAAAATAAAGCCAACTTTGTGTAAATACCCCGATAAATCCATCTCTTTATAGCTTTTAAAAACATTTGTAAAATTTTTAACCTATTAATCATGATCAATTCGCCTTTGTATATATTTTGAGGCTTTTCTGATGAGTGGAATGTAATATGAGGCGAGGGGGATAAAACCACTATAACGAAAAAATCAACCACTTCTTTTTGAAAACCGATGTTGATGATGGTGTTGAGACAGCAACCAGCCACAAATTTATTTTAAGTTCCTTTATTCAAAAGGTACCATTACCAGTTTCGAATCAATGCAGTTCATCGTCAGATGGCTTTCATAAGAACATGTGGTGCGTTTTTCATTGTTTAGTTGTCCAAAAATATAAATAATACATAATTATAAGTATGCCACACAGATGGTTGCGTTACAGATTTGCATTGGGACATGACGTACGTGAAATGTCGGTGTGGAGTATTTGTTTTCATAGTTTTCGTCCAAGAAATGATGTTTGTAGTTTTCAGCACATTCTTATCGTTGCACACATAAAAACATGTGACGCATGTTAGAAATGTTTACAAAGTGCTCAGTGATACAAATTTATGTATGTAACGATAAAAATGTGGTGGAAATGTATTCTGTGACGAATCTAAAGTGCTCAATGATACAAATTTATTTGTGCAACGACAAGAATGTGGTGAAAACTACGAACATCATTTGTTGGACGAAAACTATGAATACAAATACTCCAGACCGACATTTCAAATATGTAACGCAACCATCTGTGTGGCGTGCTTATAACTATGTGTTATTTATATTTTAGGACAACTAATCAATAAAAAACGCACCACTTGTTCTAATAAAAGCATGAAAGCCGTCTCACGATGAACCGTATGAACTGTAATGATTCGAAACCGGTAATGGTACCTTTTGAATAAAGGAACTTAAAATAAATCTGTGGCTGGTTGCTGTCTCACACCATCAACATTTGTTTTCAAATAACAGCCACGGTCTCCAATCATGCCATAATATGAAAAAATTGCAATTCTTTTTTGCTGCTTTGTCAGATACTTCAACGCTTTTAACGAAAATGATAAATTTTGTTTAGTTATGTTCCGACTCGGTTCGATCGGATTCAGGTCATAATCATGAGAACTTAATCGTAGAAGAGGAAGCCCGTTTGCTTCTAAGCTCTGCCCGCAATATAAACAGCTTTAGGTTTATATGCCTGAACAGTTTGTGTTAGTTCTCGTTTGTTCGTGTCTGCTGTCAGTGGGATAAAGGTTTTCTCAACCACTACATAGCATTTTCTTTGTGTGAAACACTGTTGGGACGTTTTTCTCTTGATCCGTGTGGTGCGGAGTGATAGAACATTAACAGTGCATCCTCCTGGGAGTTTGGGGATATGATCCTGCAACCATTTAGCTTTGTTTGAAATTTCATGATCTTTCTGCAAAGAAATAATGATCCCCGGTTTATACTCTCTATAAGCATTTCTCCCGTGAGCTCGTCTTACCTGTAATGATTTCTGTGGAAGTGTACGTGTTCTAATCATTTTGCGAATAAAGGTTACCCATTCTACAGTACACACGAACAACGGCTGCACTGGGAAGGAGTCTGCAACTGGAACATTGGCATTCGAAATGCACAAAAAAGCCACATTTAGGACATAATAGGGCCAGTATATGCGCAAAATTTTCGGCATTGTTTGAAATTTAAACAAATAAACCCGTATTTAAGAGTGGCTTTAGCAACGCGTATCTTGGTTTTCAGGCAGATGGTTTAGTTTATACTCTCCGCCTGAACAGGTCTCTTAAAGGCCAACAGTACCGACCGACCGGTGTGTCATCCTCTGCCGATAGCTGACAATGGATGCGGATATGAAGGGGCATGTGGTCAGAACATCACATAATATCCCAGCCCTTGTCAGTTCTTGTGAACAGAGCCGCTGTTTCTCAATCAAACAGCTCCTCAATTGGTCTCGCAAAGACTGAGTGCAACCCGCTTGCCAATGGTGCTCAGCAGATACAGATAGTGACCCATCCAAATGCTAGCCAAGCACCACCGCGCTTAACTTCCGTGATCTGACGGGAACTGTTGTTACCAATACGGCATGGCCGTTGACTTTTTTCGTACACTGGGGGAAATAAATCGCAACGCCGATAAGGAGCTACGCGACATTAACGAAAGTTGGTAGGTATGTTTCTACATGTGAAAGATGATGTCTATTTAAAATTCGCGCCAGTCACATAAGAGTGGCGCTAGTAGCGCCAATATGAGGATGCATTATGAACACCATTATCAACAGCTCACTGAGTTTGAACGAAGTCGCGTATTAGGCCTACGAGAAGCTGAATGCTCCGTCTGTAATATTGCAGGAAGGCTCGGAAGCAATGTAGCAACTGTACATGACTGCTGGAAGGGTAGTCACGGGAAGGTACGGTTTCAAGAAGACTGGGATCCGAATGGCCAAGTGGCACTATCGAGAGGGAAGACCGTCATGTTCGGTGTTTGGCTGTGGCGCATCTTACTTAATTTGCAACAGCAGTCTGAGGAGCAGTTGGCACCATAGTGATACAACGAACTGTTATAAATCGGTTACTTCAAAGACAGTTCCGAGACAGAAGCCCTGCAGCGAGCATTCCACCGACCCAAACCATCGCCACTGGGGATTTTAATAGCTTGAAGCGTGAGCGCATTGGAGAGCAGGATGGATGTGTGTCGTGTTTTCCGGTGAAAGCCGGTTCTGCCTCGGTGCCAGTGGTGGCCGTTTGTTGGTTAGGAGGAGGCCAGTTGGGGACCTGCAGCCAACCTGTCTGCGTTCTGGACTCATCGGACCTAGGACTGGAGTTATGGTCTGTTGTGAGATTTCGTATGACTGTTCATTGGTAGAATTTTGGGAAGATGAGGTTCATCTGTAAAGGAGACCGCTTATAAAACACTAATACGACCTATTCTTGAGTACTGCTCGAGCGTTTGGGATCCCTATCAGATCGGATTGAGCGACGACATAGAAGCAATTCAGAGGCGGGCTGCTAGGTTTGTTACTGGTAGGTTTGATCATCACGCGAGTGTTACGGAAATGCTTCAGGAACTCGGGTGGGAGTCTCTAGAGGAAAGGAGGCGTTCTTTTTGTGAATCGCTACTGAGGAAATTTAGAGAACCAGCATTTGAGGCTGACTGCAGTACAATTTTACTGCCGCCAACTTACATTTCGCGGAAAGACCACAAAGATAAGATAAGGGAGATTAGGACTCGTACAGAGGCATATAGACAGTCATTTTTCCCTCGTTCTGTTTGGGAGTGGAACAGGGAAAGAAGATGCTAGTTGTGGTACAAGGTACCCTCCGCCACTCACCGTATGGTGGATTGCGGAGTATGTATGTAGATGTAGTTATTCCACAAATCCTGATTGCAAATTTGTGCATCAGTCTGGTGATTCGACCTGCTGTATTGCCATTCAAGAACAGCATTCCAGAGGGTGTTTGCCAACAGTAATTATAGAGGAAGAAGAGCATTGAATTACATCTAGCAAATAATTGAGGACGTTGGGTGCAATTGCTACTCTGAGATGAAGAGGTTGGCGCAGGAGAGGAATCCGTGGCGGGCCCCATCAAGCCAGTCAGAAGACTGACGTCTCAAAATAAAAAATAAAAAAAATTCACTCACATATGATCTTTTAACACAACATGCTGTATCAGAGAGTCGATATGTTGCCTTGGCCTGAACGATCACCAGATCTGTCTCCAATCGAACATGTATGGGACATCATCGGAAAACGCCAGCCTTATCCACAAACAGCTTTAACCGTCCCTGTACTGACCGAACTAGTGCAACAGGTATGGAACTCCATCCACAGACTGACATCCAGCACCTGTACAATAGAATGGATACACGTTTACATGCTTGCGTCCAACATTCTAGCGGTTACGCCAGTTATTAACGTGTCAATACTTCTCATTTACGATGGCTTGTCTCGCGCTTACCTTAACCTGTGGTCTTGCAATGTTAATCGCTTGAATATGTTACCTAGATATATGCATTCCCGAAATTTCATTACTCTATTTGAATTATTTTTTGGTTTTGTGATCTTTTTTCCAGTACCGTAGAAATAACTTTTGCTGTTAGCAGTCATGATTTTCGTTTTATATGTATCTTGCAAGGCGCATTTTGGGAAATTATTCATCTGAAGTTCCTTCGACATTGAACTTAAATAAAAATAGTGACGAATGTAAGTAAGTACCATTGTAAATATACAGAACCAAATAATGAGCCAGATTATTAAACATAAATACCCTCTGTCCAGAAGTATGTTATACTGTTTGGACGACCTTCAGGGTGCGCCAGGAGGAATGTTCAGTAATCAGGGGTATGTCAGGAGCGATCATTCGAATCAAAAGAAGTCCAGTAATTACGGATTCTTAAACCTATAGTTTAAGAGTCATGAGCACTTCATCATCTTCGATACTGTGAAACAAATCTGTTCTTTTGAAATCTCTTTGCTTTCCACATTCTCAAAGGTGGTAGTATGGACCACAAGAAGAGAAACGCCCCGTAAACATGGACTGTAAAGAGCGTATTTTAAGAGCTATGAGCACTTGTTCAACTTCGCTACTGTGTAAGACATCCGCTCTACTGAAAAAGAGTTCATAGGTCTTAAGGTTTTATTTATTTATTTATTTATTTATTTATTTATTTATTGTTCCGTGGGACCAAATTAAGGAGAAGTCTCCATGGTCATGGAACGAGTAAATACATGAAGTTAAACACGATATTAGAAACAGATAAAATGAAATATAAAAAACATATTCAGGTGACAAGTCGTAAGTTTAAATGAAAAAAATCAACAATGTAACACTGGAATTTGCTTAATTTTTTAGCTCTTCCAGGAGCTCCTCGACAGAATAGAAGGAGTGAGCCATGAGGAAACTCTTCAGTTTAGACTTAAAAGAGTTTGGGCTACTGCTAAGATTTTTGAGTTCTTGTGGTACCTTATTGAAAATGGATGCAGCAGAATACTGCACTCCTTTCTGCACAAGAGCCAAGGAAGTGCATTCTACATGCAGATTTGATTTCTGCCTAGTGTTAACTGAGTGAAAGCTGCTAACTCTTGGGAATAGGCTAATATTGCTAACAACAAACGACATTAAAGAAAATATATACTGTGAGGGCAATGTCAGAATTCCCAGATTTTTGAATAGGGGTCGACAAGACGTTCTCGAACTTACACCACATATAGCTCGAACAGCCCGTTTTTGAGCCAAAAATACCCTTTTTGAATCAGAAGAATTACCCCAAAAAATAATACCATACGACATAAGCGTATGAAAATATGCGAAGTAGACTACTTTTCGTGTTGAAGGGTCACTTATTTCAGATACTGTTCTAATGGTAAATAAAGCAGCATTTAGCTTCTGAACAAGATCCTGGACATGGGCTTTCCACAACAGCTTACTATCTATCCGAACGCCTAGGAACTTGAACTGTTCCGTCTCGCTTATAATATGCCTATTCTGTCGGATCAAAATATCGGTTCTTGTTGAATTGGGAGTTAGAAACTGTAAAAACTGAGTCTTACTGTGATTTAGCATCAAATTATTTTCCACAAGCCACGAACTTATTTCATGAACTACATTATTTGTAACTGTTTCAATATTACACACAAGATCCTTCACTATCAAGCTGGTGTCATCAGCAAACACAAATATTTTTGAATCACCTGTAATACTAGAAGGCATATCATTTATATAAATAAGAAACAGCAGTGGCCCCAGCACCGACCCTTGGGGAACGCCCCACTTAACAGTGCCCCATTGGGACTGAACATCACTACCACTCTCAATATTGCGGAGAATTACCCTCTGCTTTCTGTTCTTAAAATAAGAGGCGAACCAATTGTAAGCTACTCCCCTTACTCCATAATGGTCCAACTTCTGCAGTAATATTTTGTGGTCAACACAGTCAAAAGCCTTCGTTAAATCAAAGAAAACACCTAGCGTTCGCAACCTTTTCTTTAATCCGTCCAAAACCTCACAGGCAAAAGAGAATATAGCATTTTCAGTTGTTAAGCCATTTCTAAAACGAAACTGAACATTTGACAGCAAATTATGTGAATTTAAACGCTCCAGTAACCTTGTATATACAACCTTCTCAATAACTTTAGCAAACACCGAAGGCATAGAAATAGGTCTAAAATTGTCAACATTATCAATGTCTCCCTTTTTATAAAGTGGCTTCACTACCGAGTACTTTAATCGGTCAGGAAACCGACCACTCCTAAAGGAAAAGTTACAGATATGGCTGAGAACTGGGCTAACGTACATAGAACAATACTTCAGTATTCTGCTATATACCCCGTCATATCCATGAGAGTTCTTGGTCTTTAGTGATTTAATTATTAACTCAATCTCCCTCTTGTCAGTATCATGGAGGAGCATTTCAGGTAACAGTCTCGGAACACTTTTTTCTAAGAGCGCTATATGATTCCCTGTTGGGACTAGGTTTCTATTTAGTTCACCTGCTATATTCAGAAACTGATTATTAAATACTGTACATATATGCGACTTATCAGTAACACGGACATTCCCACTACGCACTGATTCTATATCCTCGACCTGTCTCTGTAGACCAGCAACTTCCTTTACGACTGACCATATGGTTTTAATTTTATTCTGAGACTTAGCTATTCTATCTGCATACCACATACTTTTTGCCTTCCTAATAACATTTTTAAGCACCTTACAATACTGTTTGTAATGGGCTGCTGCATTTAGATTTTGACTGTTTCTAACGTTTTGATATAATTGCCTCTTTGTTCTACAAGATATTCTTATCCCACTAGTCAGCCACCCAGGCTGCCTGTTTGTGCTAGTACCCTGTTTTAAACGTTCTAACGGAAAGCAACTTTCAAAGAGCACGAGAAAAGTCTTGAGGAAAGCATTATATTTATCGTCTACTGTATCAGCGGTAGAAACATCTTGCCACTCTTGTTCCTTTATAAGGTTTACAAAGGTCTCTACAGCAACTGGGTCAGCTTTCCTGAACAGCTGATGACTATATTTAACATGTGTTGCAGCACAAAAATCTTTTAAAGTTAAAATTTGTGCATCATGATCTGAAAGGTCATTCACCTTTTTGCTAACAGAATGCCCTTCTAGTAATGAGGAATGAACAAAAATGTTGTCTATGGTTGTTATACTGTTCCCTTGCACTCTCGTTGGAAAGAATACGGTTTGCATAAGATTATATGAATTAAAGAGGTCTACCAGCAACCTCTTCCTTGCACAATCACTTATACAATTAATATTGAAGTCACCACATATAACTAACTTTTTGTATTTCCTATAAAGTGAACCAAGAACCTCCTCTAGCTTTAACAAAAATGTTGTGAAATCGGAGTCTGGGGATCTATAAATAACAACAGTTAGAAGTTTAGCTCCATTAAATTTAACCACACCTGCACAACATTCAAACACCTTTTCAGTGCAGTATGCATCTACAATTAGAGCCTATTTTTATTAGACCTTCTTGCTTCGAATGATCGCTGTTGTCATATCTCTGAACACTGATAATTCATCCTTGGACACCCTGTAGAAAGTTATATCTGTTGACTGCAGGTAAAAGTGTCTTTAGAACTATTTCTTTGCATACGTTTGCTATTTTTATTGTGTACTGAACACAGAAAATTGTGTGTGATGTTTGAAAGTGTGAGTTCCTTTATGAGTGGGCTACAACAAAACCGCAGCAGAAGTTCTTTTCAGATTGCACCGGAACTGTGTGTAAAGATAGATTATTAATTAAAAATTGCTCGTGTTTTTATAAATTATAATAAAGTCATCAGATCCGCGCAGTACATCACACATCAAAAACGCAACGAATAAATTGTTTAGCACACAGGAAAACGCACTTGAAAATACTTATTTTCCGAAACGCACGGGAAAAGTTATTTCTATAAAGAAACCCATTGTTTTTACAGTAGCAGGGTTTTACCACCACAACCATTTCTAATAGTCGCCAACAGCATTGGAGGGTGAAGCTTTGACAGTACCATTCACTCATGCTGGCGAAACAGAAAAATCATCAAACGTCGGCCGAAGAATCGGAGACAGGAGCCAACAGGCTAACAGTTAATATCAAAGGGTTTCAACGGGAAAAACAAGAAAATGTGATGCCATTTTATACTGTGACCGATAGTTTATCTAACAAATTAAGTTGTTTATTTGGCCATTGCATTATTCAGTGACTTAGCGAGACTGTTGACTTGCCCCACAACTGGCGGCTCGACAGGCTCGCAGTGAGCAACAATCAACATGCAACGGGCCACAGACACGCACTCCTTCGCCATGTAACATCACGTGACGGATCCTATGGTCTCCGAACTGACACGAAGCCAGTGTTGTATTCGGTCTACGTATGTAGCCATCTTGAGAGTCCGGTTTTGGACACGCTGGAACCAATCCACACGTTGTTCCGGAATCTTGCCCTAGGCGACAGCAGCGTAATCAGTGAGCAGCCACTGGAACGCCTTGTATATAGTGAGACCAACGTTCGATCACGCTCTGTCGATCACGGACTGAGGACCGAGTACAGTTGGCGCGAGCGTCCCATAACCAGGGAGCGAATGTCCTTTAACCGAACGCACCACTTCACCGCTTCACACTTGAGTCTAAGCGTCAAATGTGACTCCAGAGTATTTCGCTGTCTTCGTCCACGATACTGGTGTCGCAGAACTCAGCAGGGGGAGAAGGGGGTAGGGGGCAGAATGGGATTGGGCGCCGGGCGAGTATGATTTCCTGAGTTTTGCCCGGTTTCTATGAGGTAGGGCCAGGAAGTAAGAGTACTGAGTCACTGACGTGCAAAGGGATTTTTTTCGACAAAATTGGCAGTACTGCGTCCAAGGACAAGGTGCTGGCAGTAGAATGCACTCTTATTTGTCTCATCTGCGAGTCAGGGTGCGTAATCTGGTTTCTTCTTGCCGAGGGAACACGCCGTTCTAGATTTTAAATAAAATCAAAACTGTTTATTGTGATGGTAATGTGTACAAGTGGTATCGTGAGCTTAAAGCTAGCTAACGAAAGTTCATAATGAACAGAGGAGTAAGCGCCCCTTAGTCGTGACTGATGAGATGATGAACAAGACCGAAAAACATTTTGTAACGACCGTCGATGTGGACGAGATGAATATGATATTTCCAGAAAATTCCAAATCTCTTCTTCCTGAAATCATTACTGATACAGTGTGGCGGACCGACACTCGAATTCGCGACGCAAGTGCTCGACTGACTGAACACAGAGTCAGCAGAAACGCATCTTCACGAAAATTTCTCGAGCGCTTGGAACTGGAAGATGACTATTCCTTGATGATATTATGATTGGCGACCAGGGCCGGTTTAATGCCCAAACAACACAAGCTGTCGATTACGGTGCCAAACTGAGAGGGGTGTCGAAGGCGTCGCAACTGTAAGAGTGCTATACGGTGCGTATCGCAGTAATTAGTAGCCAGTTAGAGCAATAAACTGAGATGGACACCAGGGTCACCCAAGAACAAGATTTGCAGGCACTGTATATCACAATTAGTAGCAAAAAAATTTTCAAATGTGTGTGAAGTGTTATGGTACTTAACTGCTAAGGTCATCAGTCCATAAGCTTACACACTACTTAACCTAAATGATCCTCAGGACAAACACACACACACACACACACACACACACACACACACACACACACACACACACGCCCGAGGGAGGACTCGAAACTCCGTCGGGACCAGCCTCACAGTCCATGACTGCAGCGCCTAAGACCGCTCGGCTCAATTAATAGCGAAAACTGACGTGTGTGGAAGTGTATGAGGGGGAAAATGGCAAGAAGAGAGTGAGGGGAGAGCCAAATTATAGGTCACTTGTGTGAAAAAATATTCTTGAACCGGCTGTGCTGGGGACCAAGGTGGTGGCCCACAAAACCCCTGGGACGAAAAGATTAATGCAGCCCATTGCTGTGAAATCCCAGAACAAAAAACTACGGAGGGCGATACAGAACAAAAGAACAGCAATGTTAACGAATGGAGTGTGCTTTATTCATAAAAATGCACCTTTCCACTACGGACCAACTACAAAGCACGTTTCCACTACAAACCACGTTTCCACTATAAGTCACAACTTGGATTCGTTTGGTTTGGACATGATCAACCATTCCGCTCACAGCCCTGATCTGGGACCTTACGATCATCATGCCATCATATATTTGGAGTTATTTGTGGATGAAATAAGATTTTCTAACGACGGCGAGGTCCAGAGGGCCGTCAGTCAGTGGTTCAAATAGGCAGCGGGAGACATTTATGACCAACGCATCAGAAAGCCCATCACACGGTTCATAAAGAGGAACTGAATATGAAGACGACTACATCGAAAAATCGTGTCTAATGTACATCTTTGAATTTACAAATTTTTCATAAATGTATTACCCTTTCGATTTTTAAACAACTGAGTAGTGTTATTCACAATAAAGGATGGCAGCCAAAAACAGTTGCAGGATAGAATTTTTTTATTAAAATTCTTGACCAAGGTTTCGGTACATATAAATATACCTTCATCAGAAGTAAAACTTCCTGAATAGAAAGACACATTCATTAGAAAAGCCATATCAACGAAAGTTTTTTTTTTTTTTCATTTATTGAATTTCAATTCCCCCCGAAGGGGGCGGGCTGGCAGCAGCTGAGTACGCCGCTCTTCAGCCGACAGATTTTGTGACAAAGAGCAAGAGAACAAATAATAAAAAAACAGGCGATAAAATCGGAGACTTAGAGAGTAACAAGGCGAAAAGAAATCGTGGAACTTAAAACAACAACACAGGGATGATGACGCTAATAAAAATACATACGAAGTAGACAGGGAAAACAATAGACAATTAAAAAACAGGGCGACAGTCTGGATTCTGTTCGCAAAGGAAATAAAATTCACACCGAGCGACAGCATGGTTTCTGTTCGCAACACGAGAAAGACAAACAACACTGAATAGTCACTGGAACACTGCACTAAAAAGTTGGCAAATGTGACGCCACAGTCGAGAGCAGGTGGGGGGAAACTGGACAGAAGATGGGAAAACGAAAAAGGGGGGGAAAGGAGAGTAAAAGCGAAGGGGGGAGCCGGGAAAGGAGCTGAAGGAGGATGAGGACCCATAAGAGGGGTGGGGGGCAGACGCGACAGGGAGTGGGGTAGGCGGAGGAGGGGAATACAAAAGGACTGGGGGGGAGAAGGGAGGTAGGGAGAGGTTTAGTGGGGAGAAAAAACAGGACAGGAGGGGGGGGAGAGGGAGCCCAGGGAAAGGACAGAGGAAAGGAGGGGGAGGGAGGATCAGAGTTGATAGGAAGGATAAATGGAGGGAGAGAGGGCATCATCCGGGAGGGGGAGGTGACGGAAGCCACCTTGGGAAAGGAGATGGAGGGTGTAGAGATGGAGGGTAGGGGGGACACAACGGTGAAGACGTGGCAGGGGGCGGGGACGGGAGAGGAGAGGAGCAACCAGGGGGTGAGGGGGTTCAAGACGGCGGGAGGTGTAGAGGATGCGGATATGTTCGAGGAATAGGAGCAGATGGGGGAAAGGAATGAGATCATAGAGGATCCGTGTGGGGGACGGGAGGCGGATACGTAAGGCGAGGCGGAGTGCATGACGCTCAAGGATCTGGAGGGACTGATAGAATTTGGGGGGGGGGCAGATATCCAGGCAGGACTGGCATAACAGAGGATGGGACGGATGAAGGATTTGTAGGTGTGGAGGATGGTAGAGGGGTGCAACCCCCATGTCCGGCCAGAGAGGAGTTTGAGGAGTCGGAGGCGGTTGTGGGCTTTGGATTGGATGGAGCGGAGATGAGGTATCCAGGTGAGGTGATGGTCAATGGTGAGGCCAAGGTAGGTGAGGGTGGGGGTGAGGCGAACAGGACGTGCGCAGACAGTAAGGGAGAAATCCAGGAGGCGGAAGGAGCGAGTGGTACGACCTACGACGATTGCCTGGGTCTTGGAAGGATTGAGTTTCAGGAGCCATTGGTTACACCATGCAGCAAAAAGGTCAAGGTGATTCTGGAGAAGGCGTTGGGACCGTTGGAGGGTAGGAGCGAGGGCGAGGAATGCGGTGTCATCAGCATATTGCAAGAGGTGTACTGGAGGGGGGGGTTGGGGCATATCTGCCATGTACAGGAGGTAGAGGAGAGGGGAGAGGACAGAGCCCTGGGGCACACCGGCAGAGGGGTAGAAGGTGTGGGAATTGGCATGATGGACGGTAACATAGGAGGGGCGGTGGGAGAGGAAGGAGGCCACCAGACGGATGTAGTTGATAGGAAGGGCGTAGGTTTGGAGTTTAAACAGGAGACCGGGATGCCAGACACGGTCGTAGGCCTTTTCGAGGTCAAGTGAGACAAAAATGGCGGAGCGACGGGAGTTAAGCTGGAGGGAGAGGAGATGAGTGAGGCGGAGGAGTTGGTCATCAGCAGAGAAGGAGGGTCGAAAGCCACATTGGGTGTGTGGGATCAACGAAAGTGAGAAACAGAAGCTTAAATAACGGTGAAATTGCTAAAGTAATACAGGCACACAATCTTTAGTACTTACTAAAATTACATCATGCACTGGAGAATAATAAAACAATTATGCCAAAAGGCGTCGTCAATAATTAAAATATCATCTCCATTTGTACAACATGTGTAATGGGCACAGGATCAAAGCGAACAGTTTAACAATGTTACTTCGCCTATTAACTGTTGAGACACGAGTGTGAAGGCACTAAGGCAGATTGTTTCGCCGAGAGAGGGCACTTGCATGTGCCAGACTCGCGCATATTACAATCCATAAATACATACATAAGCGCATCAAAAATTATTAAAGGTTGTGTTAATTCAAACTTTGTCTTAATAAATAAAGCGTATCACGCCAATTAAAGACATTTATGTAAACTAGAAATATAGATCCAAATTTACCTGTGTCCTAGTGTCAAACGGGTAAAGCTTGCGCTTGGAACATCTAACGAGAGAGGGCACTACTGTAATGCGCGAGAGTCTCGCGTAACGTAGGCAGTGAAATACATACTAGCGAAACAACCAAAATGTTATAATAAAACGAAACCATCTGTCTGTATGAATAAAACATAGTAGTCATTTAACCACAAATACACATTGAAATTCATAATTAACAAACATCACAATATGTAGATCCCAACAAGACAGGAAAAGCGCATTTTACCGGCATCAACAAGCAAGAAAATAACTCCTAGTCAGCCAGACTATATTACATTAAGGCAATGAGGGGTTTGAAACTGTCTAAAAAATTTTTGTTTCGAAGCTGCACCTGTTCATTAAGAACAAAACCATCTTTTAGAGACAGATGCTTGAAAATCTCTAATTCTTCGAGCAAGTCTAGTTTGTCACCTTTATCAGCTTCATGAAGCAGCTCTACGTCGTCCAGTTCACTTGGCGTGTGCTGTAAGAGCCGTAGATGTTCAGCAAAGGTGGAATTATATACGTTTTCCCCATTTTTACCTAACCTGTGTTCTTTATACCTAACTTTAATGGGTCTACCTGTCTGCCCTATGTAATAGTTTGGGCAGTCGTTACAAGTAATTTTGTATACACCGGACTTCGTACTGAGTTCTTCTCGTGCTCCAATATTATGAATTACTCTACGTTTGAGGCTATTATTTACGGAAAAAGCAACTCTATAACCGTATTGTTTCTGTAAAAGTCTTTTAATCTTATATGAAACGTTCCCTAAAAATGGAATAGAAATAAAGTTATTACTCTCATAGTTTTTTGCCCTGTTATCTCCTAAAGTAGAAAATTTTACAGCTGTTTTTTTCTTAGCAATTTGGTCAATTAATTTAGGGTCGTATCCATTGTTAGTAGATATTGATTTTAATAAAAATATTTCATTTTCAAAACAATTCTGTGCTAAAGGTGTGCTCACAGCGCGATGAACTGCAGAATGAAAAAAGGCGATCTTGTGAGTTTGAGGATGACAGGAATCTGCTGGAATAATATTATCAGAAAAAGTTTCTTTACGGAAAATGTCGAAGCTAATAGTGTTACCCGATAACTTAAGTTTCAAATCAAGAAAATTGAGTTCTCTCTTGTTATTTTGTATCTCTTTTGTAAATTTCATTTTCTCGTGGAAACTGTTGAAAACATGAAACAGTTGTTGTAGATCTTGGTCACAACCTTGAAATAGTATGAGTATATCATCAACATAACGAGCATAAAAAGAAATCTTATTGCCTAACGTAGGGTTGTTTTTGAAGAAATTTTCTTCTAGTGCATTCATAAAGATGTCAGCAAAGATGCCAGCTAACGGGCAACCCATGGCTAAGCCGAATGGTTGCTCATACATTTTACCATTAAACTGAAAGTAATTGTAATCTAGTACAACCTGCAGTAGTGACATAAGTTCCGACAACTGTAGCTCACTTAAAGTTTTATGTTGTCGAATGTTACCTTCAATAATCTTAAGAGTGATATCCACTGGAACATTAGTGTATAAACTTACGACGTCAAAAGAAACCAAACGAGAGGAAGAAGTGATCTCTATTGATTTTAGCTTGTTTATTACCTCAGCACTATTTTTAACAGAGTAATTGTTTTCAAAAACAAAAGCTTCTTTAATTTTAGTGTGTAAAAATCTCGCTAATTTGTGATGTGGGCTCTTTATTCTTAATGAACAGGTGCAGCTTCGAAACAAAAATTTTTTAGACAGTTTCAAACCCCTCATTGCCTTAATGTAATATAGTCTGGCTGACTAGGAGTTATTTTCTTGCTTGTTGATGCCGGTGAAATGCGCTTTTCCTGTCTTGTTGGGATCTACATATTGTGATGTTTGTTAATTATGAATTTCAATGTGTATGTGTGGTTAAATGACTACTATGTTTTATTCATACAGACAGATGGTTTCGTTTTATTATAACATTTTGGTTGTTTCGCTAGTATGTATTTCACTGCCTACGTTACGCGAGACTCTCGCGCATTACAGTAGTGCCCTCTCTCGTTAGATGTTCCAAGCGCAAGCTTTACCCGTTTGACACTAGGACACAGGTAAATTTGGTTCTATATTTCTAGTTTACATAAATGTCTTTAATTGGCGTGATACGCTTTATTTATTAAGACAAAGTTTGAATTAACACAACCTTTAATAATTTTTGATGCGCTTATGTATGTATTTATGGATTGTAATATGCGCGAGTCTGGCACATGCAAGTGCCCTCTCTCGGCGAAACAGTCTGCCTTAGTGCCTTCACACTCGTGTCTCAACAGTTAATAGGCGAAGTAACATTGTTAAACTGTTCGCTTTGATCCTGTGCCCATTACACATGTTGTACAAATGGAGATGATATTTTAATTATTGACGACGCCTTTTGGCATAATTGTTTTATTATTCTCCAGTGCATGATGTAATTTTAGTAAGTACTAAAGATTGTGTGCCTGTATTACTTTAGCAATTTCACCGTTATTTAAGCTTCTGTTTCTCACTTTCGTTGCAACCGCCTCCGCCTCCTCAAACTCCTCTCTGGCCGGACTTGGGGGTTGCACCCCTCTACCATCCTCCACACCTACAAATCCTTAATCCGTCCCATCCTCTGTTATGCCAGTCCTGCCTGGATATCTGCCCCCCCCCAAATTCTATCAGTCCCTCCAGATCCTTGAGCGTCATGCACTCCGCCTCGCCTTCCGTATCCGCCTCCCGTCCCCCACGCGGCTCCTCTATGATCTCATTCCTTTCCCCCATCTTCTCCTCTTCCTCGAACATATCCGCATCCTCTACACCTCCCGCCGTCTTGAACCCCCTCACCCCCTGGTTGCTCCTCTCGTCTCCCATCCTCGCCCCCTGCCCCGTCTTCACCGTTGTGTCCCCCCTACCCTCCATCTCTACACCCTCCATCTCCTTTCCCAAGGTGGCTTCCGTCAACTCCCCCTCCCGGATGATGCCCTCTCTCCCTCCATTTATCCTTCCTATCAACTCTGATCCTCCCTCCCCCTCCTTTCCTCTGTCCTTTCCCTGGGCTCCCTCTTCCCCCCCCTTCCGTCCTGTTTCCTCCCCACTACACCTCTCCCTACCTCCCTTCTTTCCCAAGGTGGCTTCCGTCAACTCCCCCTCCCGGATGATGCCCTCTCTCCCTCCATTTATCCTTCCTATCAACTCTGATCCTCCCTCCCCCTCCTTTCCTCTGTCCTTTCCCTGGGCTCCCTCTTCCCCCCCCCTTCCGTCCTGTTTCCTCCCCACTACACCTCTCCCTACCTCCCTTCTCCCCCCCAGTCCTTTTGTATTCCCCTCCTCTGCCTACCCCCCTCCCTGTCGCGTCTGCCCCCCACCCCTCTTATGGGTCCTCATCCTCCATCAGCTCCTTTCCCGGTTCCCCCCCCCCCTTCGCTTTTACTCTCCTTTCCCCCCCTTTTTGTTTTCCCATGTCCTGTTCAGTTTCCCCCCACCTGCTCTCGACTGTGGTGTCACCTTTGCCGACTTTTTCGTGCTGTGTTCTAGTGACTATTCAGTCTTGTGTTGCGAACAGAAACCATGCTGTCGCTGGGTGTGCGTTTTATATACTTTGCGAACAGAATCCAGACTGTCGCCGTGTTTTTTTACTTGTCTATTGTTTCCCCCTGTCTGCTCCGTATGTATTTTTATTCGCTTCATCATCCCTCTACTCAATGAGTCCCCAATGAGTCCCCGATTTTATCGCCTGTTTTTTATTATTATTTATTCTCCTGCTCTTTGTCAGAAAACCTGTAGGCTGCAGAGCGGCGTCCTAAGCTGCTGCCAGCCCGCCCCCTTCGGGGGGAATTGAAATTCAATAAAGGAAAAAAAAAAAAAAAAAAAAAAAACACTTTCGTTGATATGGCTTTTCTAATGAATGTGTCTTTCTAATCAGGAAGTTTTACTTCTGATGAAGGTATATTTATATGTACCGAAACCTTGGTCAAGAATTTTAATAAAAAAATTCTATCCTGCAACTGTTTTTGGCTGCCATCCTTTACTGTGAAGAATTTTAACAGTTGCTGCTGCAGCCATGTTTAAAATCTTGAGTAGTGTTAATTTATGGGTATACTTAGCGCAGTAAACCAGACGGTCTGTTGGTCCACTCCTCGTTGTAGTTAACGTTGGAGCTTGCGAAGGCTCGTGCTCTTACGTAGGAGCGCCATACCGTCGCCATACAGACCCGGCTGAGGAGTAGCTGCGTGTCGTTGCCGGCGGCCTTTATGTGGGCCGTCGGGCACAGGCAGCGGGATTGCGCGCGCGCGATCCACTGCCGTGTCACGGCGGCTCAGTGGCCGGCTTAACGCTCGCGGTCACGCGACGCGGCGCGGCGCTGGCGATAGTCGAGCCATTACACCGGCCCGCACTCCAGCAGCCACGCGAACGTTGACCCAGTCACACCGGCATTGCGGAGTTCACTGAGCTCCGCTGCAGGAGGGCAGGCGTGATAGGCACCGTCAAGTCAGGCTGTTGTTTCAGAGGGGACACGGTTCCAGCACACGCAGGGAACAGAGGCACCCGACGAAAGAAACTCTTGCGTTTTAAAGTCTTTTATGTAAGGGGAACTCAAATGAAAACAGAACACCAGGTACAACCAGGCCATGGAATGGTTCCATTCAAAAATAATCACCACACTTGTTAAGACATTTATCCCACGGGGAGATGAGACGATCAATTCCTCGTTCGTAGAAAGTGATCGATCGCTGACGGATTCACAACCTCACCCACCGTTGTACTTCCTCGCCCGACTGAAACTCACTTTCCAAGCGTATCTTTCTTCAGGTTGAAAAATATGTGAAAATCCCACTGCGAAAGACCCAGACTGTTTCCCTACCAAATCGCTGAAACGTAGCTTTCTTCTAATTAATAATGTGGAGGCGGGCATTACAGACGGACAGGAACTGTGCCTGTTGTGCACGGATGCTGATGGGGCTGCCACTGTCCATAAACAGCTGGCAGCTGCACTGGCCGCAGTCGACAGGCTTCAGGCTATGGTGGCGTTGGGGCACTTTAGAAGGACACTTTGGCACCTCTAGAGCCTACAGCATCGTCTGAGACCCCTACTAGCTCTGCATTTTCCTATTCCAACATCCTGGCTTTTCGACACTCACCTCACGATGACTGGTGAACAGCAGTGGGTCGCAAACCTCTGGGTGGAAGACGATAGTGGGTGTCGGCCGCAAGACTGTCCCTTTACGTTTTGAAAACAGGTTTGACATATTGCCTATTACTGAGAGTACGTCTGAATCAGCACAGGGTGTCTCACCAGCTGGGACTGTAGTCGATCCTCTTGAGAAGTTCATACAAGTGCAGACGGTTCGATTGATTGGGAGCTCCAAAGTTAGGGGGTCATGGAGCACCTCACGGCCGGCCGGGGTAGCCGAGCGGTTCTAGGCGCTACAGTCTGGAACCGCGCGACCATGCCTCGGGCATGGATGTGTGTGATGTCCTTAGGTTAGTTAGGTTTAAGTAGTTCTAAGTTCTAGGGGACTCATGACCTCAGAAGTTAAGTCCCATAGTGCTCAGAACCATTTGAACCATTTGAAGCACCTCACGGAAATAATGGGCCTGTCGGTAAAGATGGCCAGTGTTCACTATGCTTGTTGGGTGGTCTCTTCCAAGACGGGGAGGAGGCATAATGATGCCTGCCGCCTGGGTTCAGAGGCGATCCCTGATTCCTACAGGTGACTGGTTGATTTGGTGAAGACGTCTAGCCTCGCTCACAGGTGAAAGCAGAATTATCGTATTACACATACATTCCCAGAACCGATCTTGGGCTTTGGTTTGGAAGGCTTAAACAAGAGGCTCAGACGAGTCTGTGATGATTTTCCATGTTACTTTCTCGATCTTCGCTGTTGGGTGGAGAGTTGTAGGAACCTCCCTAGTATGCCTGGCGTGCACTATACACAGGAAGCGGCTTGCTACAGTAGTGGAGTATCCTTGGTGAGCTCAATTGGTTTTTTAGGGCAGAGAAATCCCTCCATAAGCTAAATAGCGTGTGTTCTTCTGAGTCACGGAGCCATTCAACAACCGGTATGTGAACGCTCTCGTCGTCGGAAAATCTCCTTCCGTGCTCTTCTCTCAGCCTGCAGAAAAGATGGATATAATATGGTGCACAATCTTCCTTCCTACCCGATAAGCAACAGCCAAGACTCTGCGGCCGTCATCAGATAGCTGGCACCATTTCTCTACGTCTGGACGCGGCATTGCATTTAGGCATATACCGCTACAATTTCACGGCGAACCTCCGTGCAATTTAGAAATTTTGCCCACAAGAACTGTAGCGTGCCGCATAGTTCAAATTTGCAGTAAGTTACTAACTTCCACGCCATTCACTCGCAAACTGTGTTGCATCTGTTATTTGTACTGCAGCATATCTGTATCTGAACTAAACACAGAGCATGTACTTCTTTCTGAAAATGTACCACTCTCGTTGTTCGACAGTCTTAGTGTGGGGCACTATATGTAGCTCAGTTTTTGAAGTTCCTAAGTATATTCCTCTTAAAGTCAGAGTATTTTCTCTATCTGATACACAGATCAGCCAGAGCATTATGACCACGGACCTACTATCAGTGTAGACTTGTCCAGACGTTAGGAGCGTCACCTGGCTAGGAATAACTGCTAGTCAGACACACGTACGTTGCACGTAGTGTAATAAGCGTGCTGCCAAAGTGTAGAATGGGGAAGGTGCGCGATCTATCTGAGTTTGACAGATGGCAGAGTGTGAGGCTTGGCACGAGCCTTTTGAAAACTGCACGACTTTTTGGGCGTTCTAGGAGTGCTGTAGTGAGTGTCTTCAACGTGGCGAAACCAAGGTGAAACCAGGTCCACATGTCGTGGGGTTGAGCAGCCGCCCCTCTTTTCGGGCTGTGCAGGCTGGTGAAAAAGGACAGGTGGTGAACTGTGGCGGAACTTATATCAGACCTGAATGCTGGGCACAGCACATGTGTGTACCGAACACTCGTAATGATGGGCCTCCGCTGCCGACAACCCATGCATCTGCCAATGTTAACACCACGACATCGGCAACTACGACTGAAATGGGCACGGGACTGTCAGCACTGGACGTTTCCACAGTGGCTGTGTGTTGCATGGTCTGATGAATCCCTATACCGTCTTCATCATGCCGATGGGGCGGCAGTAAGAATTTGGATCGTAGAGGGAGGCATGCCAGGGTTATCTGTGAACTGTGTGCCAATGTGGCTTAGTGGCTAACGCACCTACCTGGTAGGCAGGACACTCGGGTTCGATTCCCGGTCTTGGTACGAATTTTCACTCGCCGCTTCAGTCTATATACGTAAAATCACATTTCTATGAGACCAATAAAGACCCTGAAATTGTATCATTTCTTTTGCGTAAGTACCTGCACTTGCATTTCAAGCTGGATCTGTTTACGTTCGGTGCTGAGGTGCTATTCCAGCACAGGAGATCATCGAAAAATCTGTTCGTGTGTGTGGTAGAATTTAAACTAGGCTGGGGTGGCAATGAGAAATGGTTCAGATGGCTCTAAGCACTATGGAACTTAACATCTGAGGTCATTAGTCCCCTAGAACTTAGAACTATTAAACCTAACTAACCTAAGGATGAAAGTGAAACATGGACGATAAATAGTTTAGACAAGAAGAGAATAGAAGCTTTCGAAATGTGGTGCTACAGAAGAATGCTGAAGATTAGATGGGTAGAGGAAGTATTGAATAGATTTGGGGAGAAGAGGAGCTTGTGGCACAACTTGAGTAGAAGAAGGGATCGGTTGGTAGGACATGTTCTGAGATATCGAGGGATCACCAATTTAGTATTGGAGGGCAGCGTGGAGGGTAAAAATCGTAGAGGGAGACCAAGAGATGAATACACTAAGCAGATTCAGAAGGATGTAGGCTGCAGTAGGTACTGGGAGATGATGAAGCTTGCACAGGATAGAGTAGCATGGAGAGCTGCATCAAATCAGTCTCAGGACTGAAGACCACAACAACAACAACAACAACAACAACCTAAGGACACCACACACATCCATGCCCGAGGTAGGATTCGAACCTGCGACCGTAGCGGTCGCGCGGTTCCAGACTGAAGCGCTTAGAACCGCTCGGCTCACTGCGAGCCTGTCAAGCCGCCAGTTGTGGGGGCAAGTCAACAGTCTCGCTAAGTCACTGAATAATGCAATGGCCAAATAAACAACTTAATTTGTTAGATAAACTATCGGTCACAGTATAAAATGGCAGCAATGAGAAGTTGGATCGAGGAGGGAGACGTGCCTGGGTAATCCGTGCAGTTGATTGAACCACAGTGCCAAAGTGGTTTAGTGGCTAACGCACAAGCCTAGTAACCAAAAGCCCCAGGTTAGATTCCCAAAAATAGTTCAAATGGCTCTGAGCACTATGGGACTTAACTTCTGAGGTCATCATTCGCCTAGAACTTAGAACTACTTAAACCTAACTAACCTAAGGACATCACACACATCCATGCCCGAGGCGGGATTCGAACCAGCGACCGTGGCGGTCGCGCGGTTCCAGACTGTAGCGCCTAGAACCGCTCGGCCACCCCGGCCGGCTTAGATTCCCAGGTCGGTACAAATTTTCACCTGCTGCTTCAGTTTACTTACATAAAATCATATCTGTATAAGGCCAGTAAAGTGCTGAAACTGTATCATTTCATTTGTGTAAGTACCGGCACCTGTTATTTTACTCATCTTCATCTTCTTCCTCTCCTGCTTCTATAATATTTCGTTGAAGTTCGTTTCCCTTGTACATCCCTTCTGTATTCTCTTTCCACATTCCATCCTTTCCTTATTTTAAAATTGAATTATAAACAGCCTTGAATGTAATAAAATAATTATTTGCAATGGTAACCGATTTTGGCCAAAATGTGACCATCTTCGGACAATTGACACTGGTGGCGCTGAACGGATTCGGGTTTTGGCTTCACGAACTTCAAGTGGTGGCAGTGGAGCCGTGGAGCCACTAAACCTGCGTCGTCCCCTGCCACCGCCTACCTTCATGGTATAAATGGTCTGAAGCCGGTCACATTCTGACCGAAACCATTGCAAATAAATATTTTATTGCAGTCAAGACTGTTTTTAATTACGTTTTGATGTATTTTGGCTAGACCGTTCTCAAAAATTACTTTCCCCTTATTTGTTGAGTACTGGTTTGCGATCTGAACTGTTGATATTCATACAGCTGCTTTTCTTTTCTTCAAATGTCTCCTTAATTTTCATATAGGAGGCATCTATCTTTCCCCTAGCTGTGCACGCATAGTTCATAATGACACAATAGAACACTTCAATAAACTGATCCATTGCACATGATACGGTAATTTGTGTAGGGCTTAATACACTGCTGTGATCACACCACATAATGATTCAAGGATGGGGAAGGAAATCGGCCGTGCCCTTTCGAAGGAAACATTCCGGCATTTGTCTGGAATGATTAAGGGGAAATCAGGGAAAACATGAATGAGGTTGGTAGGTCGTGGATTTGAACCATCGCTCTTCTGAACGCGAGTCTGTTATGCTGAGCAATGTGACACCTCGTTCGGTTCATTATCGGCTATCGAAAGGAAGGATAGTGCAATGGGGTGGGACGGAGCTGGTGCCGAGTGAAAGGATACTGGGCCACAAGTTTACTAACATATTTATTAAAAACATAAACCAGTTTATTAAATCTCACAAAATGATGCAAGACAAACAGAGCAGCTACCTCCGGAATTAATTAAATTAGTTTTCAACAACATAATTGTTGGTAGATATTACATAACTTTCAGAAATGACTGAGCGAAATTAAAGAAATTATTCGTTGAGCACAACATTAAGTTGAAAACCATTTTGGTAAATGCTTAGCACAGAGGTCTAGTCAGATCACGCGTCTAAAAAATTAAGCTGCATATTCCACATTACAAGTTTCAAAAACATATTAAAAATAGCTAACAGGTCATTAAAGTCAGCTATCCACTATCACGTGACTGTTTTCAGATAATTAGCCGGCCGAAGTGGCCGTGCGGTTAAAGGCGCTGCAGTCTGGAACCGCAAGACCGCTACGGTCGCAGGTTCGAATCCTGCCTCGGGCATGGATGTTTGTGATGTCCTTAGGTTAGTTAGGTTTAACTAGTTCTAAGTTCTAGGGGACTAATAACCTCAGCAGTTGAGTCCCATAGTGCTCAGAGCCATTTGAACCATTTTTTCAGATAATTAGGAGGAAGACCACCGGTTCCAACCAAGCGGAATAACGTGACAACATTAAATTCAAAGAACGGTAGAAGTGGGAGTTGCAGAGCCAAGCAGTTTCTGTTTCCTCACGTAAGTGCAGATCGTGATTGCCACCAGAAAGATACACACTCAGTGAAGCCATTTATAGTGCCGAGCCCTCTTTAGCTGGACTCTCGGTACAAACAACAGATACATCAAAGTATTCTGTAACATACGAATCACTAATTAAATTTGCATTTACAGCACAAACAGTCACTATAAATACTCTTGAAAAACGCGAACGTTGCGGATAAAGCACCTGATTCCAAAATAAACAACAAATTTTAACTATAGGTACGGCCAAACTTAGTCAAACAGCTCGAGCACCACTAGTTTAGTCACACACATTCACAGAAACGTAGCCGCGTGGTCCGAGGCGTCTTGTCACGGTCCGTGCGGCTCCCCCCGTTGGCGGTTCGAGTCCTCCCTCGGGCATGGGCGTGTGTGTGTGTGTGTTGTCCTCAGCGCAAGTTAGTTTACGTTAGATTAAGTAGTGTGTAAGCTTAGGGACTGGTGACCTCAGCAGTTTGGTGCCATGAGACCTTACCACAAATTTCCAACTTCACAGAAACGTGACTTGTGTGAGATCATTTGAAATATTCGTGAATTATGATATTTACGTGTTTCGATGAATAACCAGGACTGCGAGTTAGAATAACCACTGCGTGACACAACTAATCATGCACACGATAATCGGATGCTCACCGTAATTTCTTTCAGACCGAAGGGGAAGTTGACAATCGCTCGACCAAGCACTGCCGTCCATAGCTGTTATGACGAGTTTGTTACGAATCAAGAACCAAGGGATGCTATTCACCAGAAGCCCCTGCAGCTGGTTCTTGAAACTGACAGACAGGAATCCAACCCGGCACCACAGCGGACGTAGACTTCTGGCAAATTCAGATGCCGAGAACAAGTCGTGTTCCTTGCATGGTGCAGATATAGCTTTTTCAGCGAGCAATCTTCGCGGCCGAAACCGACGCTCAATCCTACGGAACCCTTAGTGACCAAAAACGCAACTTTTAGCAGTGGCCCAAGTACACTGTCGGCCACGACGTCACGGCGTTTACATCAGCCGCTGTCAAACTCACTGCTCAACTGCCCGCCACTTCAAGAGTGCCACCTGTCGGCGAAAGCGCTTAAATACTGGCCCATAGACCTGCTCTCAGCAGGTGACAAAACTCTCAAGGAGCTATTGCGCCCAGAGGGACTACTAACGAGGGGGAACTATTGATATATCAAAACGTGCTTTCACTGCACGATCCCGCCCTTCCTCCCCCCCCCCCCTCCCCCCCCTTCACCCACTTAGGATTGAGCAGGTGGAGGCGGGGTTAGTGAACGGCTTGACTCTGCCCCGGGAACCTGGTTACCAATGGCCACTTCGAGGTGGTTTATACGGGCCCTAAAAAGTTTTTGCGAAAATGCATCCTGTATCAGGAAACTGACTGGAGAGGTAGTCCTAACGACATTGTAAGGTCCCACGAAACTTGAAAGCATCTCAGTGGTGATGCACTGAGCACTTTTCTTTGAGCCCAGAAATTTTTCAAAAACCCCGTGCTACCCACCGGTTACGAGACCGGACGCGTCCCCTAATTACAGAGAACGGGCTCCCGTCTATGTGACAGCTGAACAGTCGTCTTTGCGGTCTCCCAATCTTTCTTTATGGTCTTGGGATCACTGTCCTCCAGGACCAAATCATCGATCCCCAACGAGTTAGAGAGGGGAGAATTTACTGTGCAGGTAAACATTAACCTGGCAGGAGTCGTTTTGTGGGCCTCATGCAAAATTTAACCAACCGATTAATGGGTCCTACTTGGTCTGTGACTGTGAGTGAAAGCTGGTAAGCGCCGACTACAAATTTCCGTTTATCCACTCAGAAAAAGGTGACTGGAATTAGGGGGTGGTAGTTACGTGAGATATCCGACTGCCAAAACAGAACCTCTTAAATTCCTTAGACACAAAGGCAAGCGCATCATCACTCACTAATACTCTGGGAAGGCCAAACACAGCAAATACAAGAGTCAAAAGCTCAATCGTAGTTCCTGAGGTTCCTTACTTTCTCGTATTAGCTACGCAAGTCTTAAGTCTAGAAAAGGCTTCAACTAACACGAAGATGCCTGGTGCGTGGCAAAGGGCCAAGATAATCGACAAAAATTTTTCCAAAGGGTTTTCCTCCCGGGTTGAAGCTAATTCCCCTTCGTGAGTGTTCTGAATCGGTTCCTTACAACATTCTTGGCAGTGGCCCACGAATTTCCGAATGTCTATTTAAGGAAGGTAATGTCAGATGCTGCTTATGTTCGTGTTGGTCTTACATATACCCAAATGACCCCAACATAAGGACTTACAAAAGTACTGAAATACGGCAGGAACCAACTCCTTCGGAAGACACAACTTGTCTTTGTCGTCGTTGCGAGTACGAAAGCAAGGACTCATTTTCTTAATGGTATACCCGGGAACGTCTCCAACTTCACACAGCTGCTGCCTTATCAGAGCTAACTGAGGCTCTCCGTCCTGCTGCTCATCCAGGTTTCCAGACAACATCAGGATCTCCTCTGCGTCTGCTCCCACGCAAACATACTCCTCGCTACATTTGCTAGTTCGCCCGACTCGTCTTCAGTGAACATCCGACTTAAGGCATCGGCCACTTGATTATCTGTCGTCCTGATGTGACACACCTGAAAACGGAAGGCCGAAATTCTTACCGGCCTCCTGGCTATATGTTCCGTCTTATGACGCCGTGACAGAAAAAAGGACAACGCTTGGTTGTCAGTATCCAAACAGAACAGTTCATGTTGAATCTAAAACTTGAAACGTTCCAACCTGAATAACACCACCAGTGCGTGTATCTAGTACACTAGGGACCAAGGATCTTGAAGCATACCCAATTAGTCATCTTTCAACCTCGTTTTCCTGCAAGAAAACTGCAGAAATCCTAGAATTAGAAGCGTCAGTTTGGAGAATGAAATATTTCTCAAAATTTGGTATCGCCAAAACCGGTGCAATGGCTAACGCCACCTTCAGACCGACGAAGAATGCGTGCTGAGATTCGCTCCAAACAAATTTGTCTCTTTCCCGCCTCAGCTGATTCAGAGGGGCCACTAATCGTACGGAATTTTGCACAAATTTTCGGAACCGTTGGTCATCCCGACGAATCTAGAAATATCCTTATTCTTTGGCATTGGAAACTGATGGATGACTTTAGTGCGGTCTTGGTCTCTATCCTTACCCCATTGGCAGAGGAAATTTCCTTCTTCGCTAGGTTAACCTTTGATGGCTGATCTGTTAATCCAGCATCCCAAAGTCTGGCTTAGATGACTTAAGTGATCTTGGAAAGTCTTACTATATTTCCGTAAATAACGACGTCATGTACATAGTTGTATATGCTCTTGAAACAGATTCTGAAAGACGGGATAACACTGCAGCTCCCTCGTCCAAATCAAAAGGGTCACGGTTATATTACAATACTTTCCAATCTGTGCAGATGTTGTCTTAGTGGTATCTGATGATACGGCTGATTCAGATCCAGGGGTGAAAAATACTGAGCACCCGAAAACCAGGTAAAGCAAGCATGTAAATCAGAAAGTGAAACTACTTCTAAAATCACCTTTTGATTCAGCTGATGGAAGTCAACAACCGGACGGTACCCGTGAACTCTGGCCTTTGCCACTAAAAATACCGTAGAAGCATAAGGAGACACAGATGATGCGGTACCCCTGGACAATTCGGCTGTACCGCACCACATTCAGCCTTCCGGCGACTGTCCCGGTACAACTCGACCGCCGGTAAATAAACACGAGAGACTAGAACTCGTTCTTGTCATCAAGCAGTGGCTCTTCATTTTCCTGTTATTCATATTCTGTGTCAACATTGTTCATCACTCTCGGTGGCATATCAGTAAGTGTCTTGTTCCTCTTGCGGTCACGAACGCAAAAGTATCTTTGTTCTTCCTTCTCTACATATTGAACGTGTTTGTTCTTCTCTACATATCAACCTCCAGGGCGACACATTTTTCGCAAATATGGATGAAAATCACCTCGCGGTCCTTCTGAAAATGCCTGCCACACACTGGTTTCTTCATCTGAGAAACAGGCAAACGTCATCAGACAACACGCCACCAGAATACGGGCGGTGGATGATGGCCGGCCGCTGTGGCCGAGCGGTTCTAGGCGCTTCAATCCGGTTGCAGGTTCGAATCCTGCCTCGGGCATGGATGTGTGTGATGTCCTTAGGTTAGTTAGGTTTAAGTAGTTCTAAGTCTAGGGGACTGATGACCTCAGATGTTAAGCCCCATAGTGCTTAGAGCCATTTGAACCGTTTCTGGTAGATGATGATGAGGAGGAGGAGGGGGTGGGGGGGGGGGGGGGGAGAGGATGGAGATCTGAGATGAGCTCCGTATACTGCTTTAAGCACACGAGTCAGTCCTATGACATCATCGAATTCGCTGGCACCCTGTGTGCATAGACTCGACTGGTGTGTCTCCGCTGCTGCACACATATCACCTCGTGTGTTTGGTGTGTCGTTAGCTACTAGAGGACTCGACTAGCTCGGAATAGGAGAGCGAGTACACGACCTCGCGAGTATAGCCGCGTTCTCGCGGCATTCTCGCTACAATCGCAACTTTTTTGAAAGAAATTTCCGCCATTAGACTGCAAATTACTATTCATTTACTTCACACAATCATGATTTCGGTTTTATAGCCATTCTCAAGTGCAAGTTGAAATGTCACACAATATCCGGCCTGCCTAAATGACATAAGGAAGCATTATGTATAACGATTATTACACGAGGGTAAGTCAATTATTATCCGCAATTAAGTTATATTTTTATTTATTTTGGTAGTACTGTCGTTTTTCGTTGATGACCCATGCTTTGTTTATTTGTTGTTATATCTTTGCAATTTTCAAGCTGCTAGATTAGTTTCGTTACCTCTGTCGTGCTGCTAATCATGGCTGCTCCGCTGTCTGTTTGCACCAAAGAAGAGCAACGTTCAGTGATCCGTTTTTTGTGGTCGGAAGGCGTATCAGGGGCCGAAATTCATGGAAGACTTTCGGTACAGTACGGAAACAATGTATTGCCACAATGGAGTGTCTACGAATAGATTGAAAAATTCCGAAATGGTCGCACAAGTGTTACGCACGGTGAAGGAGCCGGACGACCGTTTACCACCACAAATGAAAAAACTATTAAGCTTTCACGTGAAATGATTCTCTTAGACAGACGATTAAATATTGACGATGTGACACATCGTCTGCAAATTAGTCACGGTTCTGCCTACGAAATCATCCACAACAGACTTGGATTTCATAAAGTTTGTGCAAGATGGGTCCCAAAACAACTCACACAGTTGCATAAACAAACGAGCTTCGACATCTGCAAAAAACATTTCGATCGCTATAGTAACGAAGGGGACAACTTCTTAGACAGGGTGATTAGTGGTGACGAAACATGGATCCATCATTACGAGCCGGAGAGTAAACGGCAGATTATGGAATCGAAACATCCAAATTCGACGTGCAAGAAACAGTTCAAGACCCAACAGTCCACAGGAAAATTGATGCTTACTGTTTTTTGGGACACACAAGATCCAGTACTGGAACATTATGGGAAAAGGGGCTAGGCTAAGCTACACAGCTTGCTGTTGTGTTAGCCCATAAAGGCAAGTTACCATTAACAAAAGAATACAGAAATAGTGTCTATTTTGTCGCAGGGATATAACAGGGCCATTTCTGTGTACCCAATTTTCGTTTGACGCAGAACATATGTTTTCTCGTTGTAGAAGTGGAGTAAACAAGAATACAACCATTTTGTTTGTATTGGTGGAAATTTGTAAGTTTATTCCAAAAAATGGTTCAAATGGCTCTGAGCACTATGGGACTCAACTGCTGAGGTCATTAGTCCCCTAGAATTTAGAACTAGTTAAACCTAACTAACCTAAGGACATCACAAACATCCATGCCCGAGGCAGGATTCGAACCTGCGACTGTAGCGGTGTTGCGGTTCCAGACTGCAGCGCCTTTAACCGCACGGCCACTTCGGCCGGCAGTTTATTCCAGACATCACTCCTATTCTAATGGGACACATTTGCAATTATGTACACTGTATTAATTAATATTCGTTTTACATCACCAGTTTCACAAAACAAAATTTTGTTATCTCACGTGATCCTGAAGATGAGTCATTTCGCCTTGTCAGTGCTACCTCGCAGCACCAAGATTGTGATCTTATGTATTAAAAATAAGTAACGACTACCCTTAAACTCCTGCATGCTTCAGTAAGAGAAAACGAGTCGACGAGTGTGAAGCGACCACAGCTCTACAATTCCCAGACCAGTCATCGTCGCAGAACTACAGCGGGAACGAAGGAAGCCGTTAGCACTGATGCTATAGCGGCGCCTTGGTGGAGTATGCAACCCGCGGCAGTAGACTCGCAGTGCTCCGTTTCTGATTTCTGTGGGGTGGGTGGGCGGAATTTGGCTGCCCAACGAAGCAGCTCAAATGGCCGTCTGCTGTGCAGATTGGCCTGGCATTGTCGTTGGTCAAACACATCCCCTTGGACAGCTTCTAGCGACATTTAGACAGCCTCGTTAGGAGATGATACGCTCCCATGGCAGTCTGCCATCTTCTGAGCAGAATCAATTGCCACTGCACTGGAAAACAGCATCACCTTACCCGATGATCATTGTGTACTCGCCTTTTTTGGCGTGGTGAATCCACATGTTTCCATTGTCTGCTCACATCCTTTGCCTTGGATTCCTAATGGTACATGAGTACTCATACATGGTGAAGGGTAAAGAAGACATCTGGAGTGGCCTGCTGCAGCTGCAAAATTTCCAAATGGTTCAAATGGCTCTGAGCACTGTGGGACTTAACTTCTGAGGTTATCAGTCCCCTAGAACTCAGAGCTACTTAAACCTGACTAACCTAAGGGCATCACACACATCCATGCCCAAGGCAGGATTCGAATCTGCGACCGTAGCAGCAGCTCGGTTCCGGACTGAAGCGCCTAGAACCGCTCGGCCAACACGGCAGGCGCAAAATTTCCAGTGCTGCCTCAGTTCGGTGGGCTTTTAGAAAGGGTGTGAGCAGTCATGGAACCCAGCAGGTGGTGAACTGCGTCATGTCAAAATGTTATACAAGGCATTAAAGACTAATCCATGACGCTTCCACTATTGCTGCAATTGTGGTACGTTGGTCTTCGAGCACCAGGGCCTCCACTTCTTTTATGGTTCCCAATTCTTGACGAACAGATTTAGCAACATCTAATTTTTCGATATTCAGACTTGTCTGACGACATTGGAAGAATCTGCACCACATGAAATCTGTGTCAGATGATAGTGATTTTTGACATTCACTTCCCCAACTCAGCATATATTTTCACAGCGTTGTTCACCTTCAAATGCAAGAATCGAGATACTGTATAATACTTCAGTTTATCAATGGGCTGCACCTTTTCATTTTGGACCCTATAGCGGCGCACTACTGTACTGTGGCAGGGAGACTTAAGTGTGTAGGAGCGCTGTAGACGTAACTGAAAGATACAAAAAATTAAATACGTAACTTTACTTTTTCGTGATGATAGTTAAAACTTAATGACTGCCCTTCGTATGAAATGAAAGTTCTGTCTTGTTGGAGAAGGTTACCCGTCGCCAGTCGGGATTCATTCCAGCTTGGACTCTGTTCAGCATATTCATCTGTCGCCAGCGGATGTAGATCCTTTAGAATGGAAGCAAATAACTGACCGACGCATGCGCATGCGAGGAAAATACCGACTGATAGAGAGGAAGGAAGGAACAAGTAATGGACTTTTTTTCTGTTCTGCGGACATGTAGATGTACAACGGCAGAGTATAAATTGTGGTAAGAGATAGTTCGTCTTTGAGTACTTATCAGATGAGTAAACCATTTCACTCGCTACTAAATGGAAGGAAGGAATATTAGAAATGAAGATTACGAAAAAAGACGGCGAAGTGATTAAAGACGAAGGGCAAACTCGGATGGAACAAGGATTGGGAAGGAAACAGGCAGTGCACTTTTCAAAAGCAGCCATGCCAGCATTTAGTTCAGCTTGTAACGCCGGAAATGCATATCCTCCTATTTCCATCTATTGCACTGCAAATTTTTTCCTTATTTTGTTACCTGAAGATATAACATTTCTGTGTCTTTGTGTATTGTAATTGTTTTACTATTTGTATATACACTCCTGGAAATGGAAAAAAGAACACATTGACACCGGTGTGTCAGACCCACCATACTTGCTCCGGACACAGCGAGAGGGCTGTACAAGCAATGATCACACGTACGGCACAGCGGACACACCAGGAACCGCGGTGTTGGCCGTCGAATGGCGCTAGCTGCGCAGCATTTGTGCACCGCCGCCGTCAGTGTCAGCCAGTTTGCCGTGGCATACGGAGCTCCATCGCAGTCTTTAACACTGGTAGCATGCCGCGACAGCGTGGACGTGAACCGTATGTGCAGTTGACGGACTTTGAGCGAGGGCGTATAGTGGGCATGCGGGAGGCCGGGTGGACGTACCGCCGAATTGCTCAACACGTGGGGCGTGAGGTCTCCACAGTACATCGATGTTGTCGCCAGTGGTCGGCGGAAGGTGCACGTGCCCGTCGACCTGGGACCGGACCGCAGCGACGCACGGATGCACGCCAAGACCGCAGGATCCTACGCAGTGCCGTAGGGGACCGCACCGCCACTTCCCAGCAAATTAGGGACACTGTTGCTCCTGGGGTATCGGCGAGGACCATTCGCAACCGTCTCCATGAAGCTGGGCTACGGTCCTGCACACCGTTAGGCCGTCTTCCGCTCACGCCCCAACATCGTGCAGCCCACCTCCAGTGGTGTCGCGACAGGCGTGAATGGAGGGACGAATGGAGACGTGTCGTCTTCAGCGATGAGAGTCGCTTCTGCCTTGGTGCCAATGATGGTCGTATGCGTGTTTGGCGCCGTGCAGGTGAGCGCCACAATCAGGACTGCATACGACCGAGGCACACAGGGCCAACACCCGGCATCATGGTGTGGGGAGCGATCTCCTACACTGGCCGTACACCACTGGTGATCGTCGAGGGGACACTGAATAGTGCACGGTACATCCAAACCGTCATCGAACCCATCGTTCTACCATTCCTAGACCGGCAAGGGAACTTGCTGTTCCAACAGGACAATGCACGTCCGCATGTATCCCGTGCCACCCGACGTGCTCTAGAAGGTGTAAGTCAACTACCCTGGCCAGCAAGATCTCCGGATCTGTCCCCCATTGAGCATGTTTGGGACTGGATGAAGCGTCGTCTCACGCGGTCTGCACGTCCAGCACGAACGCTGGTCCAACTGAGGCGCCAGGTGTAAATGGCATGGCAAGCCGTTCCACAGGACTACATCCAGCATCTCTACGATCGTCTCCATGGGAGAATAGCAGCCTGCATTGCTGCGAAAGGTGGATATACACTGTACTAGTGCCGACATTGTGCATGCTCTGTTGCCTGTGTCTATGTGCCTGTGGTTCTGTCAGTGTGATCATGTGATGTATCTGACCCCAGGAATGTGTCAATAAAGTTTCCCCTTCCTGGGACAATGAATTCACGGTGTTCTTATTTCAATTTCCAAGAGTGTATTTATGCATTTATGTCGATTTATAATTGGTTTGTTTTGTGAATATTATTTATATTTATACGCTGGGTCTGGCCTAGGGAAAACTATGCTATCGAACGAATACATCGATAGGTCGTGTGGAGAACCAAAGTGTTTAGGATCTTTGGTAGTGTTAACTCTGTCGCGTGGAGCGCGGGCAGAGGGAGAGTCTGGCTGGGGTGGTGGAGTGGAGCAGGTGTGTTGTGTGACGCACCCGCGAGTTGCCGCGCTTTCGGGGTTGGGCAGCATGTAATTGCGCTCGACTTGCTATGATAGTTTCTGACACGGTGTCGCGGACGGGAAGCGTTAGCTGGCGCACATGAAGAGCCCGTTTCGCCTGGTGACCGTGTCGAGAAGACGAGAAGAAGGCGCGCCAACATCCAGCTTCTGCAACAGCGGCGGCCGACAATGAGTGACTGTCGACACCTCCTCGATCGACGGCTTCAGACTTTCAATCAACCAACAAGGAAGACTGGAAGCACGTAAAGTTTTAGAACTGTATGGCAGACCTCAGCTTTTCAAACTGTTCAAATCACAAAATTACAGCAACGTAGCATGAACCTTTGTTGCTCATTGTCCCAATTGCATTACCAAGCCGGGTCCCTTCCTTTTCCGGAATGAACCCGAGTGTCGTTGAAATTCAAACGCCAGCATCATTCGATTTCACTGCTTTAATTTCAAAGTTCAGTTAAGGTATTCATAGCTGGCTACAATATTTAGATTACAAAAGCACAAATTAAGAGTGCGAGTTTTGTTACCATATTTTAGCTTACCTGTGACTGCAGCTCAGCTTGGTACGTACTAAATTTTATTATTGTTAATTGTTCAGAATCATTTAATTCAAGTTCAAAGTTAAATTTCTTATTTCTAAATTGCGTAGATTCAAGTAGCTTTTGAAATGATTGTTGAGGTAGTCCAAGACTAACCGTATTTTACTGAATTTCGATGTGCTTCAGAAAGAAAGCTCACTATTAACTTCAGTCACTAAATTAACTTTCGATTTTCCGGTTTTATTAATTCTTTTGCTAAATTAAGTCAGAGTGTAGCGAAATTTATTACTTTTGACAAACTTTCAGTTTTCAAACTACACTTGTCAACCTTCAGTTGCCACGCTTCTAGTGCTAATTATATGTGTAACAACCATTCTTTTTCGGTTACTATAGTAATTGTCCTTAGGACTGGCGACCGTAATTTCCCCCACATCTCAAATATCTAATTACCGCTAGTTAATTGTTAACGTAACGGCCGCACATTTACTTTCTTTATTAACTTTACCCCTTTTCAAAATTAATTTCCACCAGTTTCATTAACATTTTTCCTTTCATTTAGATGTAACCCTTTCCTCCCTCTTTACCGACAAATTAACTTCGGTGACGATTGCTTTTCCCAAATTTCCATTAGGTACACGCGGTTTAATTTTTCACTGTCATTAAGGTCGATAAGTGAGGGGGAGGTTACAAGCTGATATGTAAAAACCAAGGAGCACATGAATCTGGATGGCCTCATGTGAATACGAACCCCACTCCTACCGAATGTGTGTCCAGTGTTTTACCGACTGCGCAACCTTTCTCAGCGGGAAATGTTAGAGTTCTGTGTCCAGTCGACGGCAAGGTTCAAATGGTTCAAATGGCTTTAAGCACTATGGTACTTAACATCAGGTCATCAGTCCCCTAGACTTAGAACTACTGAAACCTAACTAACCTAAGGACATCACACATATCCATGCCTGAGGCAGGATTCGAACCTGCGACCGTAGCAGCCGCGTGGCTCCGAACTGAAGCGCCTAGAACCGCTCGGCCACAACGACCGGCCGACGGCAAGGTCATCAGCGGCAGACCACAAGCTGACGTGGACAAAAGTGGGGTTAGGAAATCGGTCATGACCGTGTACGGTGATTCATTCTATATCTCTTGCAGTGGCAAAGAGAAACAATATAAAAAACTGAAGCAGAGTGGTGGGAGCCGCCATTATTGAATTAAGGGCAGCTTAACAACCGTCATTCAAAAACAGTTATGTTGCTACGAGACGGCGCTAGGTATTTGTAATACAAAAGTTCATGTAAGATCTATGAAAATCACCATCTCAGCATAATGACGTAAAACCAAAACGAAGTGAGGTGACTTAACATCATATATATGCGTCTGTCTAAATGCTCTCTGTATTCAACTACGATGTTGTGATGGAACTGTCACATATCGTCTGCAATAGTAAGTAAAATTCGCAGTCTAATGTTCTTAACTGTGCTGGAGGAAAATATGTGGCTAGTGGCTTCTTGAGTAAGACTCGTGAATTTCTCATCACCGCGGTAAGTCTGAGAAGATGTGGTGATGTCAGAGCTTTGAACACATGACGGCTCAGGACTGGACTGTTGGTTCGCAGAACTTCTGGGCCACGAACTGGGTAATTTCTGTTGTCCGCAACGAGGCGACGGCCGCTGTGGTCGAGTGGTTCTAGGCGTTTCAGTCCGGAACCGTCCGGCCTCGGTAGCTGAGTGGTCAGCGTGACGGAATGTCAATCCTAAGGTCCCGGGTTCGATTCCCGGCTGGGTCGGAGATTTTCTCCGCTCACGGACTGGGTGTTGTGTTGTCCTAATCATCATCATTTCATCCCCATCGACGTGCAGGTCGCCGAAGTGGCGTCAACTTGAAAGACCTGCACCAGGCGAACGGTCTACCCGACGGGAGGCCCTAGCCACACGACATTTCATTTCATTTTCAGTCCGGAACCGCGCTGCTGCTACGGTCTCAGGTTCGAATCCTGCCTCGGGCATGGATGTGTGTGATGTCCTTATGTTAGTTGGGTTTAAGTAGTTCTAAATCTAGGGGACTGATGACCTCACATGTTAAGTCCCATAGTGCTTAGAGCTATTTGAACCGCAACGCAGCAAAGGCCTTAGCAGTTGGAGAAGAGCTGTTACGGGTCCCATGATGACGAATCTCCATTTCCTGTCGGCTGATGCAAACGTGCGACAACATTTTTCAGTGTGGGAAAATTCCAGAATATAACCGTCCGCACGGCGTTGGCCAATCAGACGGTTCATCAGCAGAGGTGCTGTGACGTGAATGTCTGAACCAATGAGTGGCGTCACAGCATATACAGTGTAACAAGCTCCGGGCAGTTAATTGGCATACAATAAGCGATAGTGGAGAAGATTTTCTAGGCTTCATCTGCGTTTTAACATTTTCTGAGTAATTCTTGGTTTTAGCTGTGGTGATAGTTGTGAATCCTTCGAGTAATTGTCGCTAGCGCTGCCTTTGTTCTGAGGAGCTCACAATTTGCGAGGTGAGTTCCGGAGATTGTGTTGATTCTTTACTGATTTCACTTATTTGGACTTGCTTTCGTTTTTAACTTGCATTTGCGAGGTGCACAAATTTGGAAAGCCAATCGCCATTCCGCAGCAGTCTCTCGTTCAGTTAGAGATATTCACCACTTATTAGCAGAAGGATTTGTCCTAAGTGAGCTTCACTCAAGCAGTCATTTTTATTTTACTGTTGCGCGCATCATTGTGCATTCCGTTTTGAAATTTATTGCGTTGGGATTGCTGAGATAATTTCTTGTTATTTCAGCTTCAAATAGGCAATCGTCATCATACTAATTATGTGGATATGCATTCAATTTTTGTGCATATATGTAATTGCCATTCGTCTAATTATGATATAATTGACAGAAAATAAACTGATAAAATTAAAAGTGTTAAATTGTACTCAACTTTTTCCGCCCTATAATAATGCATGTCGGGCGACCCTCATAAATTGTAGATATGGCCGATTTCTTCTGCGTAGCTGAATTTCGCTCTTAGTGTGACGGCGTTCCTTTGTAAAAAGGAACCCCTAGATGAAAAAATATATATGGGTGGAAGGAAATTTAATCAAATTGCATGAAAAGTAATTAACGAGAATTGCTCTCACTTGCATTCAACACGGTTTTGAGATCAAAGCACATACTCAGCTATTGTGATCTGGAATTTGCTAGGTTAAAGCGACCTAAGACTCAGACCACTTTGCATATCGTTAGTGTTTTGAGCACTTACATGTGCTAGGCAGTACGCACTCTTCATTACTTAGCTCCAGCACGTCATTCTCGCATAAACGATCACCACTTGAGTTGTAAACATTTCAATGTCAAGACGTGTCAGATTACTGAGGTGGCCTCGTGTGTTACTTACAAGGGAACCTCCCCATCGCACCCCCCTCAGATTTAGTTATAAGTTGGCACAGTGGATAGGCCTTGATAAACTGAACACAGATCAATTGAGAAAACAGGAAGAAGTTGTGTGGAACTGTGAAAAAATAAGCAAAATATACAAACTGAGTAGTCCATGGGCAACATAGGCAACATCATGCACAATGTGTACTCAGGAGCGCCGTGGTCCCGTGGTAGCGTGAGCAGCTGCAGAACGAGAGGTCCTTGGTTCAAGTCTTCCCTGGAGTGAAAATTTTACTTTATTTATTTTTGCATAGTTATTATCTGTCCGTTCGTTCATTGACGTCTCTGTTCACTGTAATAAGTTTAGTGTCTGTGTTTTGCGACCGCACCGCAAAACCGTGCGATTAGTAGACGAAAGGACGTGCCTCTCCAATGGGAACCGAAAACATTTGATCGCAAGGTCATAGGTCAACCGATTCCTCCACAGGAACACACGTCTGATATATTCTATACGACACTGGTGCCGGCATGTGCACCACATGACAGGAATATGTTGTCGACCCACCTAACTTGTACACTTGGCGATTCTTCTACCTTGCCCGATTTAGGTTTTCTTGTGGATGTGATAATCACTCCCAAAAAAGTGATGAAAACATAAGAGTTTGTCACATAAACTGAAAATAAAAAATAAAAATTTTCACTCATTGGAAGATTTGAACCAAGGACCTTTCGTGCCGCAGCTGCTCACGTTACCACGAGACCATGGCGCCCCTGCGATCCTACCGTCCTTGATGTTGGATATGTTCCCATGAACTACTCAGTTTGTATATTTTGCTTATTTTTTCACAGTTCCACACAACTTCTTCCTGTTTTCTCAATTGATCTGTGTTCAGTTTTTCAAGGCCTATCCACTGTGCCAACTTATAACTAAATCTGAGGGGGGTGCGATGGGGAGGTTCCCTTGTTAGGAGAAGAACTGAACAAAAACAGACATTATTTAACACAGACCTCACTTCGAGTGCAATACATCAGTTTTCATCTCCGGAAGTACTCCAAGGTGAATCTATAGCAACTTCATTCCTGCCAGGTTCTAGGAGCGCATCAGCTGAAATAGGGAGAATTTTAAGAAATTTTAAGATGAAGACTGTGTTTTGTCCGCCATCCAAGAGTAATGTTCTTTTGGATTATGTTAAGGACGATCCGGAGCTAAGGAAGGCCTGTGTTTGTAAGATTCAATACCGGTGTGGTGAAGCATACATTGGTGAAACTCTCTGTACTCTTGAGGGCAGGTGTGTGGAACATCACCGTCAGACGATGTTACACCTCCCCTGAAAATGCGCGGTGGCAGAGCATTGCTCATCCGATTGACAAGCAATGGCCTTTATTAAACTTCCTGGCAGATTAAAACTGTGTGCCGGACTGAGACTCGAACTCGGGAACTTTGCCTTTCGCGGGCAAGTGCGGTACCTTGCACTTGCCCGCGAAAGGCAAAGATCCCTAGTTCAAGTCTCAGTCCGGCACACAGTTGTTATCTGCCAGGAAGTTTCATATCAGCGCACACTCCGCAGAAGAGTGAAAATCTCATTCTGTAAAAATCCCCCAGGCTGTGGGTAAGCCATATCTCCGCAATATCCTTTCTTTCAGGAGTGCTAGTTCTGCAAGGTTCGCAGGAGAGCTTCTGTAAATTCTGGAAGGTAGGAGACGAGGTACTGGCAGCATTGAAGCTGTGAGGACGGGACGTGAGTCGTGCTTGGGTAGCTCAGTTGGTAGAGCACTTGCCCGCGAAAGGCAAAGGCCCCGAGTTCGAGTCTCAGTCCGGCACACAGTTTTAACCCGCCAGGAAGATTCATATCAGCGCACACTCCGCTGCAGAGTGAAAATAGCATTCTGGAACGGTCTTGATTGAGAAACAGGTGGCTCCTGCTGCTTCTCGTTACATCTACGTGACTACTCTGCAGTTCACGCTTCAGTCCCTGAGAGAGTTCATCGACTCACTTTCAAGCTATTTTTCACCCTCGAACAGCGCCGGCGAAAACGAACGCTTAAATCTTTCCGTGCGATCGCTGGTTTCTGTTATTTCATTACAATGATCATTTCTGCTTACGTAAGAGGGGGTCAAAAAAATCTTTCCGCATTCAGAGGAGAACGTTCGAGATTTACAGCTTATTACAAAGTTTTGTTGTGTTGGCAGAAGAGCCAACATCGTGTTACTAGAGGAGGCCGAAATGCACGCAGGCTGGCGTGAGGAAGGAAGAACTATACTGACGTAAGGTCTGGAACATGACAATGAATTAGAATTCAGAAAGCGGACGTAGCTAGTTTGATACTTAACTTTAATCCATTAATGATGAACATTGCTCTTAAAGGTACATGATTCACAATATTATCTGTTCAGAAGACATAGTAACTGAATATGGCGCCTTGCTAGGTCGTAGCAAATGACGTAGCTGAAGACTATGCTAAACTGTCGTCTCTGCAAATGAGGGCGTATGTTTATAGTGAACCATCGCTAGCAAAGTCGGCTGTACAACTGGGGCGAGTGCTAGTGAGTCTCTCTCGACTAGACCTGCCGTGTGGCGACGCTCGGTCTGCAATCACTGATAGTGGCGACACGCGTGTCCGACGTATACTAACGGACCGCGGTCGATTTAAAGGCTACCACCTAGCAAGTGTAGTGTCTGGCGGTGACACCACAAGTTTGATATCTCGACAACAGATAAAATACACATTCTGAAGGTCTTCTTTGTAGAGAGTAATCCCCCTCGTTATGAGCACTAAAGGAGATGGAGAGGTACTGCTCCTTTCCACTGCAAAGCAACCAGTTCAGGCTGTGTAGCAGTAATAGGAGAATAATGCGGGCTAATATGTCTATTGTTTGTGTGTGTGTGGTGTGTGTGTGTGTGTGTGTGTGTGTGTGTGTGTGTGTGTGGGCTATAATTAGTAGCCTCGCAGGTGCCTGCCGGCTGCTGAAAGCGAAAGCACTGTGAGCCGGGTTGCGCAACCGTAACACCTCGCGTTGCTCCGCGGTGTGCAGCGCGCGTCATCGCGACTACGCACACACACACAGGCGCACGCCACACACGAGGGCATTATATGGCGCGCTATTTTTAGCGCCGCCACCTTGGCTGTAGCCGGCGCCGTCACGCCGAGATCAGCTGCTGCCCTGACTGCGAACAGCTGCGCCTCGCCGGAAACGGAAGCCGAGCTTCTGCTCCCACCGCCAGTTACGTAACCGAGCCTCAGCAGCTTCCCTTATGGTATTGGCATTTTTTTAAAGTAGGGAAACAATATATCACTGGAACAAAAGCTCCAACTTTTCTTCATCTTCCCTGATATCGTGGCATCCAAAGAGCAGTATGGTTTTGGTCTACTACGTCTGAGACAAAACAGTGGCACATTTCCATTTAGAGATACATTTCAGTCGCAGGCCATCTTCTTACAATCACCTGAACATAATCACTACTAACCACTTTTTTTAATCCGCTTTCTGCTGCTTGCCACGAATTCCTTTCTGTGCCAGTATCTTTATCTGAGAATAGTACTTAGGCGCAACGTCCTCAGTTATTTTTTTATACGTATTCCTGTCTCTGTCTTCCCTTATAGTGTAAGCCATCTAAATGGTTCAAATGGCTCTGAGCACTATGGGACTTAACATCTGTGGTCATCAGTCCCCTAGAACTACTTAAACCTAACTAACCTAAGGACATCACACACAGCCATGCCCGAGGCAGGATTCGAACCTGCGACCGTAGCGGTCACGCGGTTACAGACTGAAGGGCCTAGAACCGCACGGCCACACCGGCCGGCTAAGCCATCTACGATTCCTTCTAGTGCAGTGGTTCCCAACCTGGGGTAATTAGCCTTGAGAGGTAAAATGACATTTGCTAAGAGTTAAAACAGAAAGGTTTAACATTATTTCAGAAGACACTAACGTTGGTTAGTTAAAGTAATTAGAATTTTTTTCAAGTAATAACATTAACTCGTGACACATTGTGGTGGAGGGTACGGCTTTTGAAACGAATGTATGAACACCACTTTCCTCACGCAGTCCAAGAATGCACACATACATTTGCTTCATACTAAGCATCTGTGACAGCAAAATTGAGAAATTTACGACACGTATACTTAAGTATGTCACACAAATACTTTCTCCGAGCTCTGGACATTTCCCAAAATGCACCAAGAACTGTGTTATTCATTTCGCAACAGATAAAAGAAGTTATTGGCAGAACAACAAGACGTAATATACAGGGTGTTACAAAAAGGTACGGCCAAACTTTCAGGAAACATTCCTCACACACAAATAAAGAAAAGATGTTATGTGGACATGTATCCGGAAACGCTTAATTTCCATGTTAGTGCACATTTTAGTTTCGTCAGTATGTACTGTATTTCCTTGATTCACCGCCAGTTGGCCCAATTGAAGGAAGGTAATGTCGACTTCGGTGCTTGTTTTGACATGCGACTCATTGCTCTACAGTAATAGCATCAAGCACATCAGTACGTAGCATCAACAGGTTAGTGTTCATCACGAACGTGGTTTTGCAGTCAGTGCAATGTTTGCAAATGCGGAGTTGGCAGATGCCCATTTGATGTATGGATTACCACGGGGCAATAGCCGTGGCGCGGTACGTTTGTATCGAGACAGATTTCCAGAACGAAGGTGTCCCGACGGGAAGACGTTCGAAGCAATTGATCGGCGTCTTAGGGAGCACGGAACATTCCAGCCTATGACTCGCGACTGAGGAAGACCTAGAACGACGAGGACACCTGTAATGCCGTGCGGTTAAAGGCGCTGCAGTCTGGAACCGCAAGACCGCTACGTTCGCAAGTTCGAATCCTGCCTCGGGCATGGATGTTTGTGATGTCCTTAGGTTAGTTAGGTTTAACTAGTTCTAAGTTCTAGGGGACTAATGACCTCAGCAGTTGAGTCCCATAGTGCTCAGAGCCATTTGAACCATTTTGAACCAACACCTGTAATGGACGAGGCAATTCTTCGTGCAGTTGACGATAACCCTAATTTCAGCGTCGGAGAAGTTGCTGCTGTACAAGGTAACGTTGACCACGTCACTGTATGGAGAGTGCCACGGGAGAACCAGTTGTTTCCGTACCACGTACAGCGTGTGCAGGCACTATCAGCAGCTGATTGGCCTTCACGGGTACACTTCTGCGAATGGTTCATCCAACAATGTGCCAATCCTCATTTCAGTGCAAATGTTCTCTTTACGGATGAGGCTTCATTCCAACGCGATCAAATTGTAAATTTTCACAATCAACATGTGTGGACTGACGAGAATCCGCACGCAATTGTGCAATCACGTCATCAACACAGATTTTCTGTGAACGTTTGTGCAGGCATCGTTGGTGATGTCTTGATTGGGCCCCATGTTCTTCCACCTACGCTCAATGGAGCACGTTATCGTGATTTCATATGGGATACTTTACCTGTACTGCTAGAACATGTGCCTTTACAAGTACGGCACAACATATGGTTCATGCACGATGGAGCTCCTGCACATTTCAGTCGAAATGTTCGTACGCTTCTCAACAACAGATTTTGTGACCGATGGATTGGTAGAGGCGGACCAATTCCATGGCCTCCACGCTCTCCTGACGTCAACCCTCTTGACTTTCATTTATGGGGGCATTTGAAAGCTCTTGTCTACGCAACCCCGGTACCAAATGTAGATACTCTTCGTGCTCGTATTGTGGACGGCTGTGATACAATACGCCATTCTCCAGGGCTGCATCAGCGCATCAGGGATTCCATGCGACGGAGGGTGGATGCATGTATCCTCGCTAACGGAGGACACTTTGAACATTCCCTGTAACAAAGTGTTTGAAGTCACGCTGGTACGTTCTGTTGCTGAGTGTTTCCATTCCATGATTAATGTGATTTGAAGAGAAGTAATAAAATGAGCTCTAACATGGAAAGTAAGCGTTTCCGGACACATGTCCACGTAACATATTTTCTTTCTTTGTGTGTGAGGAATGTTTCCTGAAAGTTTGGCCGTACCGTTTTGTAACACCCTGTATAATGGTTTCCTAAATCGCTTCAGGCAAATGCCGGGATGGTTCCTTTGAAAGGGCACGGCCGATTTCCTTCCCCGTCCTTCCCTCACCCGAGCTTGCGCTCCGTCTCTAATGACCTCGTTGTCGACGGAACGTTAAACACTAATCTCCTCCTCCTCCTCCTCCTCGACAGAAGTGCCGACACAGTGTGATTTGAGGGGACCGCAATGCATGCTATAAACACACTAAGGATGGCGTGAGGTCTGAAACAGGATACGTAATGAATGCTATAAAGAAAAGTACGTAGCTTTTGGAATACTTAACGTTAATCCATCCTTGTTGTATACATCGCTCTTGATGAGACATGCTTTATACGATAAGTATCAATTGCTATGTAAGGCTAATGGCGCCTTGCTAGGTCGTAGCCATGGACTTAGCTGAAGGCTATTCTAACTATCTGCTCGGCAAAGGAGCGAGGCTTCGTCAGTGTAGTCGCTAGCAAAGTCGTCCGTACAACTGGGGCGAGTGCTATCCCGTCTCTCGGGACCTGCTTTGTGGTGGCGCTCGGTCTGCGATCACACAGCGGCGACACGCGGGTCCGACATGTACTAATGGACCGCGGCCGATTTAAAACTACCACCTAGCAAGTGTGGTGTCTGGCGGTGACACCACAGTTACTACCCCGCTGTAGTGCCTACTCTGAATTAATATTATTTTTATTATTAATATTTTAAAATGATTTTGTGATGCATTCAGCTGAAATTCTTCTTATTTGATAAACGATTGTACAGTTTCGGCCTTAGGCCATTATCAAACGTCTAAAACGGAAGCATTATACACTGATCAACCAGAACACTGTGACCACCTACGTGATAGCCTGTGTGTCCACCTTTGGCTCGTATGACAGCGGTGAAGCGCCGTGGCATGGAAGGAATGAGGCTTCGTAGGCTGTGGAAGGAGTTAACACCGCATCTGCGCGCGCACACACACAAGTCATCTACTCCCCGTAAATTTTGGGGTGGGGGGTGATGAACTCTGACGACACGTTCCATCACATCCCAGATGTGTTTGATCGGGTTCAGATCTGGCGCATCTACGCTGTAGGCGAGGACACCGACGGGCGGCATTGAAATCAAGCTTTTTTCCGGGTCACTTAGGTGACATAAAGGGTGTCAATGAAACCACCTCTTCTCTGGGGCGCTGATTTCCGCACATTTCGCTGTTGAAAACGACAGTTCGCAGTGCGACGAGCAGGGCGACGAAGTTCTTGACAATCTTTGATACTGCTCTCATCCCACGGGCGATACAGTTCTTCTGTAAGGACATCGTAGGCGTCGTATCTCACCCCTTTGGAATACAACACAACCGCTGTTCTTGCTCTAGCATACAGGGCGGTACAACTAGACACCGTTCAAAACCGTTCGACGAAACCTGGGCGTGATCTGAAGCAGAAAAGAATGGCTATGCTTCTTCAGACATCCTGTTTCGTGTCCTCCTGCGGTGGGGTGGGGGGGGGGGGGGGGGGAGGAGGGGCAGCACTGGCACACGTGTGAGTAAGCCGGTGAAGGTACCTCTAAGAACCTCCCAACCCCAGTTTCGCAACATCCTCAGCGCTACCCACCCACCACCTTCGTTGAGCTCTTTTAAAATGTGCCTTTACCATGACCAAGTCATGCTGTTGCTGTAGCCTCTTTCTAGCGGCCATGCAGCATCGGAGGCGTGTCAACGGATTGGCTGCCTGCAGACGCTTGTGACTTGGACCATTGCTGTCTCTGCAGAGGTACGTTTTTAAAGTGGTCAACAAAGGTGGGCAGCTGACACCAAGGGTGTTATCGAAGTAGGCTGTCATAGAGGAACTTGTTACAGTTATACTTATGCATGGATCAATGTCGCCAACGGCCTTGTCGGAGTGGTAACACTGGTTGGCGTCAGGTTACCGAAGTTAAGCGCTGTCGGGCTGGGCTAGCACTTGGATGGTTGACCATCCGGTCTGTCGAGCGCTGTTGGCAAGCGGGGTACACTCAGCCCTTGTGAGGCAAACTGAGGAGCTACTTGATTGAGAAATAGCGGCTCCGGTCTAGTAAACTGACATACGGCTAGGAGAGCCCCTCCATATCCGAATCCAGTGACACCTGTGGGTTGAGGATGACACGGCGGCCGGTCGGCACCTTTGGGCCTTCACGGCCTGTTCGGGAGGGGTTTAGTTTTATGAGTCAATGTCGCACACACCATTCCCCCCCCCCCCCCTGCTCCGTCCACTTCCCCCTCCCCCCCCCCCCCCGCCCTCCGCCGCCCATCGGCGAACATGCCATACGAGAACTTGAAAGAGGAGGGCTGAGAAAGTATAACATCCTTTGCTGCTCGGATCACGTCCAAATGTCGTGTCTGGTGGTTCCACTCTTTACACCAAAGCAAACACGGAGGTCGTGTTACACTCCAAAGTGGTGCAATCACATTCAGTGAGGTTTGAGACCCACGATGTCCTTACAGAATTGTTGAATCGTCCGGGGGATGACAGCAGCATCAAAGGTTGCCAAGAATGTCGTACTCTAGCTCCTCGAACTGCGAACTGTCGTTTTCGACCTCTACATGTATGCAAATCAACGTCCGAAGGAAAGGGGTGGTTTCATTGACGCTCTTTATGCCAATCACTGAGACCTTTCCGTGTCGATTCTGATCGGCGGTGTGTCTGAAGTGTTTTCCTCAGCGACCCATAACTAAGTGATTCCAATACCGCGCGTCGCTGTTGTGATCTCCAACGTAGAGGCTTCAGAATGGGTGAAATGTGGATTACAGGGTGTGTGACTACCTTTCCATCATATGATACGTTCACCGTAAAGTTGTACAGCATTCTAGAAAAATCTGGTACCAATGCCGTATCATTAACCCATTTCATCCCTCACATGAACTTCTGAGCTCTGAATTTTGTTTCGTAAGTTTCGACACCTTGCTGTTTGAAGTGTCATCAAGCCCGAAGGCCACGGTTTTGCACCGGTGCAGAGGAAACTTGGCACACAATTACGGGATTTGGAAAAAGTGACCGTTTAATTTTGTCGCATAGTGTATTTTCCAGTCATTTTTATTTTACATCTACGTCTACATTTACATGATTACTCTGCAGTTCACATTTAAGTGCTTGGCAAAGGGTTCATCGAACCACAATCATACTATCTCCCTACCATTCCACTCCCGAACAGCGCGCGGGAAAAACGAACACCTAAACCTTTCTGTTCGAGCTCCGATTTCTCTTATTTTATTTTGATGATCATTCCTACCTATGTAGGTTGGGCTCAACAAAATATTTTCGCATTCGGAAGAGAAAGTTGGTGACTGAAATTTCGTAAACAGATCTCGCCGCGACGAAAAACGTCTTTACTTTAAGGAGAGCCGGAGGTGGTCAAATCCAAAAAATTACGATTTTTTTTTGCTACTGAAAATGAATTGGAACATTCCTCTTTAATTTAAACTTTGAATTATTGTTCTACTCGCCCTAGAAGTGGAGTTATTACCATTTTCCCCCACGCCTGCAGAGGAAATGGGCGGCCGCTGAATGCATCTAACACCTTCTCGTGACTTCCTGGCGAACTGCTTGGGATTTTCTCGGCCTTTTACGCATACAGCGCCTTATGTTACGCATACAGCGAGTGTGCAAGGGTTGGCTACATTGTTTTCTGTGATAAATGAAGCGCTAAGAGCGCGGAACACCGTCTCTTTGCTGTTTACGGTTTCGGCTTCGAAGGCTCAAACAAACTTTGGGTTCAAGTAAGCTCAGTGATGGAAAGACAATAGGAGGGAGAGGCAGGCTTACTGATGAGGTGATTGAACGTCTACAGAGATACTATGGGTATGCTATAAGGCAAAATACTAGTAATGTTAGTGACATGCGAAAAGCAGTGTGGGCATTGTTGCTTCATACTGCCTCTTCCAATGAATACACTCAACACAGCCTGTGCCCAAAAGACTCCTGGTGCAAATATAATGCAAAAAAGGACTATGATCACAAACATGGTTTGCCAGCAGCTGTGATAAATGCAATAATACCAATTTTTCATGACTTAGCACAGCCAGAATTTTTACACAAATGTCTACACGGAAAGACGCAGAATCCTAATGAGAGCGTAAACAATTTGATTTGGAAAGTGATTCCTAAAAGGGTGTTTGTAAGCATAAAAACACTGCACTTTGGCATTTATGATCCAATAGCAACCTACAACCAAGGGAACAGTGTGAAGTGTGAAGTTCTGAAGGCATTAGGATTTACAGCTGGGGTGAACACTGTACGAGCACTTTGATAGCCATTTCCCGTAAATTAGAATTTTTCGAATATAAGGAACATTTCCTCAAAATCCACTCAAGCTAGAGAGATGAAATTTTTATACAGCACTCCTAGTGGTCAAACTTACATTGTAACACAGCCATTTGGCAATATGTTCAGTAGTTTCATTTCAGTTTAATTATAAAGCAATTATTTGTAAAAAAAATTTGGGTCATTAATAAAAAAAATAATTGGAAGGAAACTAGAAAAGATACTCCAAAATCCCTCTGTCGTAACTTCAATACTAAACCACTCTATATGTAAAAAAAATTTCAAATTTTTCTATTTGGTAGTTTATTCATAAATGTTCCTCAAACTTAGTGATTTTAACATGGGCAGCATAGGCACCTCCGGCTCCCCTTAATGACTTCCATCCCAACTCGTGTATCATATCTGTCACACTCTCTCCCCTATTACGTGATAATACAAAACGAGCTGCCCTTTTTCGCACCCTTTCGATGTCCTCCGTCAATCCCACCTGGTAAGGATCCCACACCGCGCAGCAATATTCTAACAGAGGACGAACGAGTGTAGTGTAAGCTGTCTCTTTAGTGGACTTGTTGCATCTTCTAAGTGTCCTGCCAATGAAACGCAACCTTTGGCTCGCCTTCCCCACAATATTATCTATGTGGTCTTTCCAACTGAAGTTGTTCGTAATTTTAACACCCAGGTACTTAGTTGAATTGACAGCCTTGAGAATTGTATTATTTATCGAGTAATCGAATTCCAACGGATTTCTTTTGGAACTCATGTGGATCCCCTCACACTTTTCGTTACTTAGCGTCAACTGCCACCTGCCACACCATACAGCAATCTTTCCTAAATCGCTTTGCAACTGATACTGGTCTTCGGATGACCTTACTAGACGGTAAATTACAGAATCTTCTGTGAACAACCTAAGAGAACTGCTCAGATTGTCACCCAGGTCATTTATATAGATCAGGAACAACAGAGGTCCCAGGACGCTTCCCTGGGGAACACCTGATATCACTTCAGTTTTACTCGATGATTTGCCGTCTATTACTACGAACTGCGACCTTCCTGACAGGAAATCACGAATCCAGTCGCACAACTGAGACGACATCCCATAGGCCCGCAGCTTGATCGGAAGTCGCTTGTGAGGAACGGTGTCAAAAGCTTTCCGGAAATCTAGAAATACGGAATCAACTTGAGATCCCCTGTCGATAGCGGCCATTACTTCGTGCGAATAAAGAGCTAGCTGCATTGCACAAGAACGATGTTTTCTGAAACCATGCTGGTTACGTATCAATAGATCGTTCCCTTCGAGGTGATTCATAATGTTTGAATACAGTACATGCTCCAAAACCCTACTGCAAACCGACGTCAATGGTATAGGTCTGTAGTTAGATGGATTACTCCTACTACCCTTCTTAAACACTGGTGCGACCTGCACAATTTTCCAATCTGCAGGTACAGATCTATCGGTGAGTGAGCGATTGTATATGATTGCTAAGTAGGGAGCTATTGTATCAGCGTAATCTGAAAGGAACCTAATCGGTATACAATCTGGACCTGAAGACTTGCCCGTATCAAGCGATTTGAGTTGCTTCGCAACCCCTAAGGTATCTACTTCTAAGAAACTCATGCTGGCAGCTGTTCGTGTTTCAAATTGTGGAATATTCCATTCGTCTTCCCTGGTGAAGGAATTTCGGAAAACTGCGTTCAATAACTCCGCTTTAGCGGCACTGCCGCTTGTGTACTTTACATACGACCAGAATTTCTTCGGATTTTCTACCAAATTTCGAGACAATGTTTCGTTGTGGAACCTATTAAAGGCATTTGGCATTGAAGTCCGTGCCAAATTTCGCACGTCTGTAAATTTTCGCCAATCTTCGGGATTTCGCGTTCTTCTGAACTTCGCATGCTTTTTCCGTTGCCTCTGCAACAGCGTTCGGACCTGTTTTGTGTACCATGGGGGATCAGTTCCATCTCTTACCAATTTATGAGGTATGAATCTCTCAATTGCTGTTGCTACTATGTCTTTGAATTTGAGCCACATCTCGTCTACATTTGCATAGTCAGTTCGGAAGGAATGGAGATTGTGTCTTAGGAAGGCTTCTAGTGACACTTCATCCGCTTTTTTCAATAAAATTATTTTGCGTTTGTTTCTGGTGGATTTGGAAGAAACGGTATTGAGTCTAGCTATAACGACCTTGTGATCACTAATCCCTGTATCAGTCATGATGCTATCTATTAGCTCTGGATTGTTTGTGGCTAAGAGGTCAAGTGTGTTTTCGCAACCATTTACAATTCGCGTGGGTTCGTGGACTAACTGCTCGAAGTAATTATCGGAGAAAGCATTTAAGACAATCTCGGAAGATGTTTTCTGCCTACCACCGGTTTTGAACAAGTATTTTTGCCAACATATCGAAGGAAGGTTGAAGTCCCCACCAACTATAACCGTATGAGTGGAGTATTTATTTGTTACGAGACTCAAATTTTCTCTGAACTGTTCAGCAACTATATCATCGGAGTCTGGGGGTCGGTAGAAGCAGCCAATTATTATCTTAATTCGGCTGTTAAGTATAACCTCCACCCATACCAATTCGCACAGCGTATCTACTTCGACTTCACTACAAGATAAACCACTACTGACAGACACAAACACTCCACCACCAATTCTGCCTAATCTATCTTTCCTGAACACCGTTTGAGACTTTGTAAAAATTGCCGCAGAACTTATTTCAGGCTTTAGCCAGCTTTCTGTACCTATAACGATTTCAGCTTCTGTGCTTTCTATTAGCGCTTGAAGCTCAGGGACTTTCCCAGCACAACTACAACAATTTACAACTACAATTCCGACTGTTCCTTGATCCAAGCACGTCCTGTATTTGCCATGCACCCTTTGAGATTGCAGCCCACCCCATACTTTCCGGAGGCCTTCTAACCTAAAAAACCGCCCAGTCCACGCCACACAGCCTCCGCTACCCGTGTAGCCGCCAGCTGAGTGTAGTGAACTCCTGACCTATTCAGCGGAACCCGAAACCCCACCACCCTATGGCGCAAGTCAAGGAATCTGCAGCCAACATGGTCTCAAAACCGTGTATAAGACCTCAGCAAGTCCGCCTCGGAGTTATCAATCCTACATCCAGCAAGCTGATGCCTTCACTTTCTAATAGGACACTTCTGTCCGTCTAATAGATTATTATTCATAAAGTCGCTCCCTTTCGCACAAAAACCGCAAAACAACTGTATTGATCACTGAGGGTTGCTCGCTTCCGACTTCATACACAAAACGCTTTTGGAATCTCTGCTTCCACGATTCAAGCCCTACCCTTGTGAGGCCTGCTGGTTGACGGCCGATTTCACGAGCTGCCAAAACACTCCACGAAATTGTTTTAACAGGCAGATATTTCGGACAATCAGCCTCTAGGGCCTTGAGTTAGACATTCCCTGCTAACACACATACTTATTGTAAGGTGCTGCTTACTTTCAGAAGTTTCTTTATCCTAACTGTATTAGGAAATATCAGACATCCTAAACAAATCAGTCGTCTTTGAAAGCACCAGGTTTGGGCCACACTACCACCATGTAATTCGATTAAGCGACGACCATTACCTCCAGGCTGGAGAACAGCCCCCGTCTACCAGAAACCGGAAAACCGGCGATACATACACAATACTGATCGCCACTAGCCGACTTTCGCTGCCAGGTACTGACCTGTTACAACTACAGTCCCACTAGAGTGTATTTTCCAGAAAAACCATCCCCGAATGTGTCTTAACCGATGTTGAACCCATGAACGTCAGGAGGGTGATTTCGCCTTCACAATAGTTCTCTATTATTCCAATCTCTTACAGCGGGCGGAGGAAACAACACCTATATCTTTCCGTGCGAGGTCTGATTTCCCTTATTTTATTATGATGATCGTCTCGCCCTATACAGGTCGGCGTCAACAAAATTTTTTGCTCATTCGGAGGAGAAAGTTGATGATTGAAATTTCGTGAGAAGATTCCGCCCCAACGAAACACGCCTTTCTTTTAATGATGTCCACCCCAAATACTGTTAACATTTCAGTGACACTCTCTTCCCTATTTCGCGATGATACAAAACGTGCTGCCCTTTCTTCAACTTTCTCGATGTACTCCGTCAGCCTTATCTGGTAAGGATCCCACACCGCACAGCAATACTCGAAAAGATGACGGACACACGTAGTATAGGCAGTCTCTTTAGTAGATCTGTCACATTTTCTGTCCGGCCAGTAAAATGCAGTTTTTGGTTAGCCTTCCCCACAACATTTTCTATGTGTTCCTTCCAATAAGTTGTTCGTAATTGTAATTCCTAGGCATTTAGCTGAATTTACGTCCCTTAGGTTTGATTGATTTATTGTTTAACCGAAGTCTAACCGATTCCTTTTAGCACTCGTGTGACCTCACACGTAAGTTGCCAATTTTCGCACCATGTAGATATCTTTTCTAAATCGTTTTGCAATTTGTTTTGATCTTCCGATGACTTTAGAAGTAGATAAACGGCAGCGTCATCTACAAACAAAGGCTGCTGAGATTGTCTCCTAAATCGTTTATATAGATAAGAAACAGCGAAGCGCCTGTAACACCACCTGTAACAGCGCCAGAAATCAGTTCTGTTTTACTCGATGACTTTCCGTCAGTTACTACGAACTGTAACCGCTCTAACAGGAAATCACGAATCTAGTCACATAACTGAGACGATATTCCATAAGAACGCGATTTGATTACAAGCCGCTTGTATGGCACAGTATCAAAAACTTTCTGGAAATCTAGTTATACAGAATAAATTTAAAATCCGTTGTGAATAGCACTCACACTTCGTGTGAGGATAGAGCTAGTTGTGTTTCACAAGAACGATGTTTTCTAAATCCGTGTTGACGGTGTGTCAGTAGACCGTTTTCTTCGAGGTAATTCATACTGTCCCAAAATCCTGCTGCATGTTAACGTTAATGATATGGGCCTATAATTTAGTGGATTACTCCTACTACCTCTCTTGAATATTGGTGAGTTCTGCGCAACTTTCCAATCTTTAACCACAGATCTGTCTTCGAGCTAACGGTTGCATATGATTGTTAAGTATGGAGCTATTTGTATCAGCATCCCCTGAGAAATCTGATATACACTCTGGACCGGAAGACTTGCTTTTGTTAAGTGATTTAAGTTGCTTCACTACTCCGAGGATATCTACTTCTACGTTATTCACGTTGGCAGCGGTTCTTGATTCGAATTCTGTAATATTTACTTCGTCTTCTTTGGTGAAAGATTTGTGGAAGGCCGTGTTTATTAACACATTTGACACCATTGGGAATTTGGTGGGCTAACACTGCGTCATCTAATCAACATCCACAAAATTCACAAGAATGAACACAATACTCACTTCAGAGATCGAAGAACTGATGTATTGTATCTGTGGTCCAATGTTAAGTGCCCATCAATCATAAAACCACATTTAAGTGGGTCACGTGTCCAGCTACTTTTACTATTTTACATTCATGTGGTTTCACGATTGATGATGCCCAAATGTGCGAAACGCGTTATTGGCATTAAATAATTTCGTAGCCGAGACTGTTTTTGTTCTGAAACACTTTAAGTCGGTTGCTGTAACACCCTGCCACGACAGAATGGGAAATTGTTTTGCTTCAAATGATAAGGCACGATAATATCAGTGTATGATTTGACCTTCACTCTGCCATCCTGGTTTAGGAATTCCCTTAAGTCCCTTCAGCTGAATTACGATATTGTTCCTTCAGTACCTTTCGTATTCCCAAACACTTTGGTCTTGCGATTCTGGTTCTAGTCATATCGACTTTGTTCGGGCATGAAACTTACCTCCTTATAATAATAATTATACATGCCAACGACATCAAAATTTTATTTATTTATTTTAAGCGAAGTGGATTACTCTCGTGATTTTATCCTAATATGATAACGAAAAAACCGTATCATGTACCGTTTTTTCAACTGACACTTAGTATTTAAAAAAACGAGTTTTTTGTGATTTTAATGATATATACTTCATATACTGTCCGCCTTCATAGCTGAGCGGTCAGCGTGGCTGACTGCCATGTCCAGGATCCGGGTTCGCTTCCCGGTACTGCCAGAGGTTTTTTCTTGATGGGAGGACGGCCACGTGGTGAATTGAGCCTTGTGAGACCAACTGAGGAGCTGCTCGGCCGATTAGTTCAAAAGTCAAGAAACCGACAACGACAGGGAGAGCGGTGTGTGACCACAACCCACTCCATAGCCGATTCACCCGTCTATGGCCAGAACGTGGAACTTACTGAACTTACTTCATATATTTTTCCAATTAATAATAGAATATACACCGAAGAGCCAAAGAAACTGGTACATCGGCTTACTATGATGTAGGGCACCTGCGAGCACGCAGAAGTGCCGCAACACGGCATGACATGGACTCAACTAATGTCTGAAGTAGTGCTGAAGGAAACTGGCACCATGAGTACTGCAGGGCTGTTCATAACCCCGTAAGAGTACAAGGGGATGGACATATCTTCTGAAAAGCACGTTGCAAAGCATCCCGGATTTGCTCAATAATGTTCATGTTTCGGGAGTTTGGTGGCAGCGGAACTGTTTAAACTTAGAAGAGTGTTCTGGAGCCACGCTGTATCAATTCTGAACGTGTGGGTGTCGCATTGTCCTGCTGGAATTGCCGAAGTCCGTCGGAATGCACAATTGACATGAATGGATGTAGATAATCAGACAGGACGCTTGCGTACGTGTCACGTGTCAGAGTCGTATCTAGACGTATCAGGGGTCCTATATCATTCCGACAGCACACGCCCCACACCATTACAAAGCCTCCACCGGCTTTAACAGTCCCCTGCTGACATGCAGGGTCCATGGATTCATAAGACTGTCTTCATACCCGGACAAGTCCATTCGCTCGATACGATTTGAAACGAACGCGCAACATTCCAGTCATCAACAGTCAAATGTTGGTGTTGACCGGTCCAGGCGAGGCGTAAAGCTTTGTGTCGTGCAGTCATCAAGGGTACAGCAGTGGGCCTTCAGCTCCGAAAGCCCATGTCGATGATGTTTGGTTGATTGGTTCGCACGCTGACACTGGTTGATGGCCCAGCACTGAAATCTGCAACAATTTGCGCTAAGGTTGCACTTCTGTGACCTTGAACGATTCTCTTCAGTCGTCGTTGGTCCCGTTCTTGCAGGATCTTTTTCCGGCCGCAGCGATGTCGCAGATTTGATGTTTTACGGGGTTCCTGATATTCACGGTACACTCGTGAAATGATCGTACTGGAAAATCCTCACTTCGTCACTACCTCGGAGATACTGTGTGGCCGGCCAGTGTGGCCGAGCGGTTCTAGGCGCTTCAGTCTGGAACCGCGCGACCACTACGGTCGCAGGTTCGACTCCTGCCTCGGGCATGGATGTGTGTGATGTCCTTAGGTTAGTTAGGTTTAACTATTTCTAAGTTCTAGGGGAGTGATGACCTCAGATGGTAAGTCCCATAGTGCTCAGAGCCATTTGAACCATTTGATACTGTGTGCCATCGCTCCTGCGCCAACTATAATATCACGTTCAGACTCACTTAAATCTTGATAACCTGCCATAGCAAGGGCAGCAACCGTTCTAACAACTGCGCCAGACGCTTGTTGCCTTATATAGGAGTTGCCGACCACAGCGCCGTGTACTGCCTGTTTACATATCTCTATATTTGAATACTCATGCCTATACCGATTTCCGTGGTGTTTCAGTATATGTGTGGTCTAGTACGGCATCAGGTCAGCATTTTACCAGTATAAGGCAGCTTGCACAACGTTTTGCACAAAAGCCTCGCAAGTACAAAAAGAAGAAAAAAATATGTTACCACCCCTACACATAAAGTTGGGCCTAATGAAACTTTGTGAATGTCCTATGCAAAGATGAAAGACGGAGAGTGTTTAAAATATACCTGTTAGAAGTTTCGTCAACAGTCATAAGGTAATATGAAATAACCCGTATCCGAAAAATAACGTTTTGAATGAAAAAATCTGTGGGTTCGAAAGAGGCTTGGGTGTCATTCCTGTGCTTTCTTGTTACATTCGTAAGCGACCAAAAAGGTCCACATTATATTCCTATTATAATGAAGAGGCTGCTTGATGAGTAAAATTCTAATTTTGGACGATGACCTGATTGTATTACCAGTGGAGTTGTCTGATACCAACAGGAAACAAAAGTCTGTGGTGCGAGCCCGGGACGGGACTGTTGCCGTGACTGCGGCTAGAGTGTAGCTTCTCCGCGCTTTGGCACTAGGAGGGAGAGGCTGGCGCGCCCCATTGCTCTGGCACAGCAATGTATGACACAAAACGCGTCCAAAGAAAATGACCCTATTTTTCATTGTAAACTACTCGAAGTTCTCTCATTAGACTATTTAATTTTGTAACATTACGGTATCTACGATCAATAGGAAAATGATAGGCAGCTCGTTATGAAGTTGACAAATGAGGCCATGAGAAGTGAGAGAATCAAATTTTTACTAAACACTTTCTCTAAAATGATTTGAGAAAGACTGCTGAGCATCCGACTTGAGCGAGCTGCCGTTCACGCAGTCTAGCGAGCCTGCTATCTGCAGCTCCAGTTATTATACCTTTTGAGGGCTTTGGCTACGACGTAGCTATCTTCATTCCCTACTAGTCAACAATCGAGCATACCACCTAGCAAAATTACAGTGAAGCTTATAGTCCAGTGAAACTGTCAGAAAAAAAGCCTGTACCTTGCAAAAGGTGGGGTAGAAGATTTTATTTTTTTTAACTCGTTCATATTGTTGGAAAGGTTAAAAAACCAAGTTTTGTCAACAAAATTTCTCTTGAGAAAACTTTCTGCAGTCAAAAAACTTCGAAAATTTCGGACTTTTTTAAGTTTTTTCAAAATATCTCAGTTTCATTTGCTCCTATCGCTTTAACGTCTATTTTCTTTTTTAAAGAGCACAAAATTCTGTACAAATTTGATTCTTACCCTTTTTTCTACTCCCAGTATCTAAGGCGCTACAGCGCGTCAAAAAATACCAATTTTTCAAATTTCGAGCAAAGAATAGTTGGTGACAATTTCCACGATGTAAAGTTCCGTAGAAAAGATAAAGTTGTGACTCTCCTTTTTGCGTTCAATTCTGTAAAAGCTGGGAGCACTAAAATTACTCCTGTTGATCCTTTAACTCTTTTCCAAAGGATTTGTTTAATGAAACAAAGTGAAGAAGAGTTATAAGCCCTTCTGAAATATGAACTTGCTCCTTACCCAATGTCCCTATTCTCAGAAAAAGGCATGCGAAAAGGAACAAAATCTTCATTATACAATGCCTTCGTTCCCGTGGAAGATGTGAAGTCAGGTGGACCGAGTAAATTTTTTGTGATTGATGGAGGGTACCTTATCCACAAAGTGACTTGGACTCGAAATGTTTGCTTCAAGTCAATAGCCCAAAGCTATGTTTCTTACCTGCAACGTCATTTTGGATCTCAATTTGCTATTGTATTTGATGGGTATCCATGTGAGGGAGACAAATGTAGCACAAAGAGTGCTGAGAGGATTCGTAGGTCCAAACAACATTCTTCGGTTGACGTTGTGGTTGAGTCAGAGATGGTGAACCAAGTCCCTCAGGACAAGTTCTTGTACAACGTACGAAACAAGATGCGTTTGATCACACTTCTTAAAATGGAATTTCTGGAGTGTAGCATTGAAGTGCACCAGGCACAAGATGATGCTGACGTTATAATTGTAACATCTGCCATTTCAAGAACCAAAGATTTTGGAAGTGTTGTCATTGTAGGAGAAGATGTTGACCTGCTTGTGCTCATGACCGGTTTGGGGCAAGGCATTGAAAACTTATTTTTCTTAAAGCCAGGAAGAGGAAATGCGGAAGACAAATGGTTTTCCACTGCATCTTACAAGTTTGACAGTGAATATATTTTGTTCACTCATGCCTTTAGCGTATGTAATACAACATCTGCTTCTTTTAGTCAAGGAAAAATTAAGTGCTGCAATATTGTTGCGAAAAATGAACACCTAACCTCAGCGCTTTGCACGTTCAATAAACCACATGCTACCCGTGAAGAAATAATAACTGCACGAGAACAGGTTACTATCGCATTGTATAGTGGAGGTGTCAGCAGTTCCCACACACTAGACCATTTGCGGTACCAGCTATTCGCCAAGTCTGCCACAAAAAGCAAATTGAATCTTGCACGGTTGCCACCTACACAAGATGCTGCACAACATCATTCGTTGCGGACTTACCAACAAGTCCACAGTTGGATGGGAAACTAGAAACCTACTGAGAAATGGGGCTGGAATCACAGTGACCACGGTCCAATACCCGTTATAATGAGCCAAGATCCAGCACCTGAAGCACTTCTTCAAATTGTTTCATGCTCATGCAAGCTGAACTGTGGCGGAGCGTGCTCCTGCAGAAAAGTGGGTTTGAAATGTTCTTCAATTTGCAAGAACTGTATTGGGGTCAACTGTGAAATCGTGCCAAAATTTTTATATGAAGACAGTGAAGAAGATGTTATGGAAGATGTTGAGGAAACCGCTGACGAAACCAACGAACTTGCTGAGGCTGACTCGCTGTTTAAAGAAGAGGTCAATCTGGGATCAACTCTATGTATAGACCCTGAATCCGTAACTCAAGGTATTTCTGGTGACACTGAGGAACCTGGCCCATCAAAACGTTGGAAGTGATGCTCATATCTGTGTCAAGTGCGCTTAAGTGCAATATTACAAGTATTACACACCCAGAACTGTCAACATTTTTTAGTAACTGACAATGCATTTTAATTGTAATAAAGCTACTTATTTTTAATTTCAATATGTGGCTTTTATACACAAGAATAATTACCTACCTAATTAGGTTGTCTATTGCAGCTAATAATAGTTCAGTTTCCTGAAACAATTTATTTTGTGTGTGTTTATGTCTCTTAATGATGTATTTTTATATTTATAGTTTTACAAATACCAGGTCTGAGGTGGCCCATAGTGAACTTCAGGTAGTGATGTAAGAATCACAATCCTCATGTTGCATACAGAGAAATTGAATACCTGAAAGTGAGGTGGTAAATTCCAACTTATAACATGATGTATAATGTATTTATACTACACAAACAGAAACTGAAAAAATAGTGTTCAAAAATAAGGTATCTTACCACTATGCTCAAAATTTGAAAAATTGGTATTTTTTGAGGCGCTGTAGCGCCTTAGGTATTGGGAGCAGAAAAAAATGGCAAGAATCAAATTTGTAGAGAATTTTGTGCTCTTTAAAAAAGAAATTAGACGTTAAAGCGATAGGAGCAAATGAAACTGAGATATTTTGAAAAAACTGAAGAAAGTCCGAAATTTTCCAAGTTTTCTGACTGCAGAAAGTTTTCCCAAGCGAAATTTTGTTGGCAAAACTCGGTTTTCTAATCTTTCCAACCCTATGAACGAGTTGAAAAAATAAACTCTTCTACCCCACCTTTTGCAAAGTATATCTACTATTTGACTGGACTATTACTCGTGTGAGATGGGTTTTGCTATAACTGGAGGATGACTGTACCCAGTCATGTGACCAATTTAGTTCCTGCTGCTTTTTGCTTTGTCATATAATACAGAAGTAGAAGAGAGTAGAGAAGGCTTTCAAGCAGGGTCAGGACCAGTTTGAGAAAATTTTCCAACAGAAGCGACGTATTACTTCGCGTCTCCTCCCACTACACCACCCCTGTGTCTCTCTCTTAGTGGTTAGTTGTCATTCCTTGGGCTCCTGATATAACCTATAAAAATCTTCTTACCCTAGTTATCGTCAAAATGACGTTTTAAAATAAGACAAGGAAAAAAGTCCTCTGCAACAGAAATACATTTCTGAATATTATTTTTGTGCTAAATATTAAAAAAAAAAAACAGTTCGTAGCCGTTTATGGTGATTCTTGACGCCCTTAGAAGCTTTTTGTGAATGTAGAAAAAACTAGACCTATTATATTATTCCAGCTTCAATAGAAATATTCTAGCCATTCAACTGGTTCCAAAGAATGAAACATATTTTTTTAGTTAATAATGAAATATAAAAATACAACCTTATTTTATATTGAGGTGTTAAACGTAACATACCGTTTAACTGCCAAAATGTATGTTGCATGCAAAGAAAACTCACCAGTAAATTTTAACAAGTAACGTGTTGAATCAGTGTGTATTAATTGTTAAGTCAGGCTTTGGGTGAAATTTGAGCTCAATTATATTAGGACTTAATAGAAAAGTTAACAATTCAGATTTCATCGATACTAACTGGGACAATGTTTTATGCTTAAATCAGTGGCAGCTCTTAAATATACGTTCGCAGTTATATCAATAGGAAACTCACAGGCGTCTATTGTCTATTCAGGCCTAAGCGCTGTAGTGTGCGAGTGAGACAGACGAGAACCCACGTCACAGGGAAACCCAGTAGAAGGCGTTTGCGGCCAGGGAGCTGTAGCAGTGTTAAATGTGGTGTTAAATATAGCGGACTTAAGGTTGACCATAAAGGGAAACATTTATGGAAACTATTTAATTCTGTAGTAATGCAGGGAATGAAGCCACAGTAATTTTAATCTACCATCCTTCATAAATTTTCATGGTGATCCCAATAAGACTTGAATATTGATCATATCTATAATAGTTTAGGATTTACTGTTAAAGTGAAATTCACGAGTTTTGTAACAAAGACCTGAATGCTAAAATCTGAACGCTTTAGTCGATCTTGAGGTTCGACATTTCATATAGATGCCCATCATTAAAACAACAAAAAGAATGGCTCTGAGCACTATGGAACTTAACATCTGAGGTCATCAGTCCCCTAGAACTTAGAACTACTTAAACCTAACTAACCTAAGGACATCACACACATCCATGCCTGAGGCACGATTCGAACCTGCGACCGTAGCGGTCGCGCGGTTCCAGACTGTAGCGCCTAGAACCGCTCGGCCACCCCGGCCGGCCTTAAAACAACAAATGTTGTAAATACCAACTCTGTAACTTCATTTGTTTAAAAGATACAGTAAATTTAAAGTATCAGTATTTACAGTTAAGCATCAGATCATTATTTCCTCCACACAGAACACATTGAACGATGACAGAATGACACCTTATTGACTCATTAGGTAACAGAATGTTTACTGTAAAGTTCAGTGCATAATAGTTGCTTTTGTTCTTTATTTATTTATCAGAAAGCACAATAGTGCGAAGATACTGGCCATGGCATTCAAAGCTAAGAAGGAAATTTATTGCTTTTATGTAAAAGAATTTAACGTTTATTTTGTGATGGATATTATTGTTACTTTATTTAGAACGTGAAAGTCGTCAAGCTTTGATTATTTAAGTATGTTAAAGTATAAGATAATGTAGAATAAGCTGTAGCTAATCAGATGGACGTCTTCAGGGAAGGGAACTGCCCCAGTCAGTTGAGCGAGGATATTCGGCCTGCAGGAAACGCGGCCGGGGACGGGCAGAGGGACATTGCTGGTGCAGACGCGAAAGTGGACAGTTCGGCTGGAGACACCAGAGGGTATAGTTCAGACTGAGACGCGAAAGCGGACGGTAGGTCTTTAGGCTGCTAGGAAGCGAGACGACTTAGAAAATTTCGCGTTGTGTGGTGTCGTGGGACTTAGTCTCTGAGCGGTGAGCAGCCGCGCGCCTGGTGTGAACTCTTACTTTTCGTTCGTGTAAATAACGAGGTGGAGTATTGGATTTGTGTTTGGCGATGAGCTTGTGAACGATCGAACTGTGTCAAATGGATATGCGCTCGAGTGTAATAGTAATTCTCAATACGACCACTTTCGCTATTAGTTTTCTTTCTGAATAAACATTATTCTAACCAAATCGTAACTGTGTGGCCTATATCATTTATGGGTCGTTAATTTAGTTCCCGATATTATTATTACTGGGATTGTATGTTACATTAACTTTGTTTCATACAATTTCCAAAGTTTCCATCAGCCAGACAATTTAAACAAAGTGTCACAAATGCCTAATTTAGGGCGTGTAATGCGAAACATGCGGTTCAACCCCTAGACGAGTTTGAACCAAAACATTTCGATGAAGAGGAACCGCATGTGAACCCGAACATCTTTGGGATGTTATTTCGCAAACTGTTGGCTATGTACCTCAATGCAGGCATGACGTCGGCGAACAAGATTCTGACGCACCCTGACAAATATCCGTGGTCTGTTTCGAATCACATCATAGGCAGCTACAACTCTGGTACCGGTAACTAATTTCGTCTCCGTATCCACTGGGGTCTCATATACGAGTGACTTTAGATATTCGCATAGGGGATTCAGGTCAGGTGACCTCGCAGGCCATGCAATAGGACCTCCCCTTCCAACCCAGCGACCAGGAAATACTGCATTTCCTAGTAGTCAGGCTCGTCCTCATCGTTTCCCTGCAGGGTATGAAGAATGTACATGTAACTAAACAGCACAGTACGTGTAAACTTCTACACATGTTAGTCGTAAATAAGCTGGAAAATAGTTCAAATGGCTCTGAGCACTATGGGACTTAACTTCTGTGGTCATCAGTCCCCTAGAACTTAGAACTACTTAAATCTAACTAACCTAAGGACACCACACACATCCATGCCCGAGGCAGGATTCGAACTTGCGACCGTAGCAGTCGCGCGGTTCCGGACTGAGCGCCTTAACCGCGAGACCACCGCGGCCGGCTGGAAAATAGTAAAGCTGGACAAAGCGGTAGATAAGTTTACTTCAATATCTCATTAAGCTGGCTTATTCGACCCAGGTTCGGTACCTCAAATTGCTCAGTGGGGCATGCTCTATGTTCTGTTAAATTTTGCACGCTCTTACGGAAACACCCTGTATATCGTACATAAATACTAAAAACGCAATCTTGAGTCTACTACGTAACTTTTATCAAATGTTTAACAACTATATCCAGAAGACGGCTTTTTTTCCGACACTATAATACACAGTTGACGTTTTGTGTGTATTTTTAAACATCGCATTAAAACTATTCCCAATGTAAACTTTTGAGTTGGAGATCAGTATTTTCCACTAGTTTCACTTGCACAACCTTCCAACCTAACCTTTTATCAACAACTGCACGGCATAAAATTTTGGGCTATGGGATATGTTAAACAAGGGAAGGATGGAATGTTCGTTATTTACTCATAATATATTTCAAATTTATTTATCAACCCTTTCAAATCACGTAATGACTTCAATGACACACTGATACAATTATCGGTCTGCACACTTACATTGTTAATTATGGCTCTTTTAACCTGTGAGTTTTTCAAAGGAAGTCTCGAATCTTCACGATTATCTCTTCTAGATGTGGATGTATACATAGAGCAGCCAGTAATCGAAGAGGGAGCTGCGTCTGGAAAATCACGAGGACGATTAAACTTTCCTACTGTTACTAATTACTAGCAATATACGAGTTATTCACACTGCGCAACTACTAATATTTGCGGTAACGAAAGCAACTGAGTGGAGGCAGGTTTCACACTTTGCATAATCGATCTCACTACGTTCTTTCACAAACTTCGAAACTAAACTTGCTTCTGACGAAGACGGTCTAAAGATTCTCCAATTCTGTTGTCAATGGTATTTTGAATTATCGTTGTATAAAGTGATTGAAAATGGGTTCAGATACCTGTTAACAGAACAACGCGGTTAGAATCGGTATTCTAAACATTCACTCATACCATACTGTGTGGCAATTTACGTTATGATTCTCAACATCACGCTATTAGTATTTTCACACTTGTTCTATTAATACAAAATTAAAACCAAAAAAGGACAAATGTAATACGTACTTACTACTAACTTGCTGAGATGAAATTTTCTCTCTGGTCAAGGAAATCATTCGTATAATCTTTAACAAGTGAGCAAGAATCGTTGCAAATGTCAACAATACCATGTCGCCGAACTTTGGGTTACTGAAACGCTAACCTGAAGTCCTGATAAGTAATCACTTTTAGAGGCGAGAACATTTTTCTCGGTCGCATTGAAACGATCACTTCTTACTTGCTACTTATGAGAGTGTATTAAACTACTGGCCATTAAAATTGCTACACCAAGAAAAAATGCAGATGATAAACGGGTATTCATTGGACAAATATATTATACTAGAACTGACATGTGATTACATTTTCACGCAATTTGGGTGCATAGATCCTGAGAAATCAGTACCCAGAACAACCACCTCTGGCCTTAATAACGGCCTTGATACGCCTGGGCATTGAGTCAAACAGAGCTTGGATGGCGTGTAGAGGTACAGCTGCCCATGCAGCTTCAACACGATACCACAGTTCATCAAGAGTAGTGACTGGCGTATTATGACGAGCCAGTTGTTCGGCCACCATTGACCAGACGTTTTCCATTGGTGAGAGACCTGGAGAATGTGCTGGCCAGTAAAGCAGTCGAACATTTTCTGTATCCAGAAAGGCCCGTACAGGACCTGCAACATGAGGTCGTGCATTATCCTGCTGAAATGTAGGGTTTCGCAGATATCGAATGAAGAGTAGAGCCACGGGTAGTAACACATCTGAAATGTAACGTCCACTGTTCAAAGTGCTGTCAAAGCGAAAAAGAGGTGACCGAGACGTGTAACCAATGGCACCCCATACCATCACGCCGGGTGATACGCCAGTATGGCGATGACGAATACACGCTTCCAATGTGCGTTCACCGTGATGTCGCCAAATACATATGCGACCATCATGATGCTGCAAACAGAACCTGGATTCATCAGAAAAATCGACGTTTTGCCATTCGTGCAACCAGGTTCGTCGTTGAGTACACCATCGCAGGCGCTCCTGTCTGTGATGCAGCGTCACGGGTAACCGCAGCAATGGTCTCCGAGCTGAAAGTCTGTGCTGCTGCAAACGTCGTCGAACTGTTCGTGCAGATGGTTGTTGTCTTGCAAACGTCCCCATCTGTTGACTCAGGGATCGAGACGTGGCTGCACGATCCGTTACAGCCATGCGGATAAGATGCCTGTCATCTCGACTGATAGTGATACGAGGCCGTTGAGATCCAGCACGGCGTTCCGTATTACCCTCCTGAACCCACCGATTTCATATTCTGCTAACAGTCATTGGATCTCGACGAACGCGATCAGCAATGGCTCGATACGATAAACCGCAATCGCGATAGGCTACAACCTGACCTTTATCGAAGTCGGAAACGTGATGGTACGAATTTCTCCTCCTTACACGAGGCATCACAACAACGTTTCACCAGGCAACGCCGGTCAACTGCTGTTTGTGTATGAGAAATCGGTTGGAAACTTTCCTCATGTCAGCACGTTGTAGGTGTCGCCACCGGCGCCAACCTTGTGTGAATGCTCTGAAAAGCTAATCATTCGCATATCGCAGCATCTTCTTCCTGTCGGTTAACTTTCGCGTCTGTAGCACGTCATCTTCGTGGTGTAGCAATTTTAATAGCCAGTAGTGTATCTACGGTGAAAAATCGCAAAACTCGCGTAAGTCGCAGAATATAGAAGTAGCACTGAATGCATCCGGAGGGGTACAAGTTATGAATTCGTTAACTGTGATTCTTAATTGCAACAAATGGAAACTAAGAGTTACAATTGCACAAAAGTAGCTTCATGGAAATCACCGATATCGCAAAATCGCAGTGTAGCCCATTGCTAGCTGCGCTGTGGCCGCCGCCACCTGTTGGGCTAGGCGCCGGTGCGGCCGCGCCGGGGAGCAACCGTGACGTCACGGCGAGCAATCGCCGCCAATTGGCGCGGATGTGGCGGCGGGTCAGCGCTCACAGCCCACGCGGCGCCGAGCTGTCGCCCGCTGAAGGCAACCGAGGCTCCTCTGTACGTCAGCACCTCTCCTCAATCGTGCGCCTCCACCTAATACAGCTGAACGGCAAGAAGTTTTCTTAATAATTGTTCGACGCATGCTTAAACACTGCACAATGCACACAAACGGTATTGTCCCGTTCACGATTGGAGAGACTCGCCGCTCTACACTACAAGTCCACATCCACATCTACACCCACAGCTAAATCTACAAGCTAAAAAAATGGTTCAAATGGCTCTGAGCACTATGGGACTTAACATCTATGGTCATCAGTCCCCTAGAACTTAGAACTACTTAAACCTAACTAACCTAAGGACAGCACACAACACCCAGCCATCACGAGGCAGAGAAAATCCCTGACCCCGCCGGGAATCGAACCCGGGAACCCGGGCGTGGGAAGCGAGAACGCTACCGCACGACCACGAGATGCGGGCATCTACAAGCTAACTTTGCAATTTAACATAAGGGGGGACGTACGCGAAAGCGACGCAAATGGTGAAATTTTTTGGTTCAAATGGTTCAAATGGCTCTGAGCACTATGGGACTCAACATCTGTGGTCATCAGTCCCCTAGAACTTAGAACTACTTAAACCTAACTAACCTAAGGACATCACACACATCCATGCCCGAGGCAGGATTCGAACCTGCGACCGTAGCAGTCGCGCGGTTCCGGACTGAGCGCCTAGAACCGCTAGACCACAGCGGCCGGCTGTGAAATTTTTTATTGGATCTTCATTTACTACGAGGGTCGTTCAATAAGTAATGCATCAAATTTTTTTCTCAGAACATATTTACTGCTAAGAGCCATAATTTAGTGACAATATACATCAACATGTCTTGTCCCTGTCCTATTTTTCTACGTAGTCTCTATCACATTCTATGGCCGAGCTCCAACGTTGTGGAAGGGCATTTATTTCCTGCCGGTAAAAGCCCTTGTCCTGTAGGTATAGCCATGTTTTCAGTGTAAGACATACTTTCGTCATCTTCAAAGTGTATTCTCTGTAGAGAATCTTTAAGCAGCCCAAAGAGATGGAAGTCCGAGGGTGCGAGATCTGGAGTGTAGGGTGGATGAGGAAATGATGTCCAACACAATTTGGCGATTTGTTCCGGGATTCTCAGACTTGTATGTGGGCGTGCATTTCGTGTAGGAGCAAGATGTATGTCTATGAACTGATGGTTGACCCTTTTGGCATCACATCCATGAGAATGACGCTATCACAATCCCAGAAGACTGTCACCATGACTTTTCCGGCAAAGGTGGTTGTCTGGAATTTCTTCTTTTGTGGTGAATGAGGATGATGCCACTCCATGGACTGCCTTTTTGTTTCCGGCGCAAAGTGGTGCATCCAGCTTTCGTCCCCCGTAACGATCCATCACAGAAAGGCCTCTCCGCAGTCTCAAAACGCTTCAACAATTCAGATGAAATGGACTTTCTTTGAATCTTGTGGTCCGCTGTGAGCATCCGTGGAACCCATAGTGAGCACCTCTTTGAATATCCGAGAGTTTGGATTATTTCAGACGCACTTCCAATGCTGACCGACAACTATAGAGCCAACTGTCGAGTTGTGATGCGCCGGTCGGCACGAATAATGGCATCCGCACGATTCAGCATGTCTGGAGCAGTGGCTGTGACAGGACGTCCCGAGCGTGGCTGATCGTGGAGCTCTGTTTCTGCATTTCCTGAGGCTGTCACTTTCTTTACCTATCGTTCAACTGAACTCCTGTCAACTGCAGCATCGCCATACACTGCACACAAACGTTTATGGATGTTCACCATAGTTTCTTTTTCTGCACACAAGAATTCAATATCAGCACGCTGCTTGTAACGTGAGTCGAATGCGGACGCCATTTTGACGCTGTACTACGGCTCTGCCACCTGCCATAACGGTTCGAAACTTCACCAGCGCACAAAACATCAAATGTAAAGAAACATTAAGGACGTGTGTCTATGTATATAAATGGCTTTTTAAAAAAATCAGGGGTGTTATTTATTGAACGACCCTAGTACATGGTACTGAAATTTCAATTCCTGATTTTACGTTCCATTTCCACTCCTAAGTGTGATAAAAATAATAATTTACAAAACCCTGCCCAGGTCATGCTCTTTTGTTGTTCTGTATCACCTCATATTATTTATTCCTGTGTCCGCCTCCGTAGCGTAGCGGTAGCGTTGCCGCCTACCACGCAGAAGGCCCGGGTTCGATTCCCGGCAGGGGACTGTGTGTTGTGTGTCCCTCATCGTCATTTTCATCATCGTTGACTTGCAAGTCGCCGATGTGGCGTCACCTAAAAAGGACTTGCAATACGGCGGCCGAACTCCCGCAAATGGGGCCTCCCGGCTAAAATGCCATACGATCATTTCTTTTCATTTCTTTTATTCCTGTGGTGTTTTCTTGTAGTTTTATGCAGTCACAATGTGGGGACTATTTCTGTGTTTAGCATATCCAGAACTTCTACAAAAGTGTGTGCATGGAAAAACTAAGAATCCCAATGAAAGTTACAACTCTCAGATAGCATAACCGTGCCCGAAGACAACGTATGTTTCCACAACTCCTGATGTAGTTGCATCGTATGGTGTTTGTTTAGTTTTTAACTGGGCTAATCTTAGCAGCCTACGGACTCTACAGAGTTTGGATTTGATCCAGGAGCTTTCACACTGTCGATGTTGAAAGAAATCGTTAAGAGGAGAACTGATGCAGCTGACATTATTGTTATTGAGTTTGATAATTAGGTTAACCTATGTGGACAAGCAAAGAAAAGACTGCTTGAGGATGAAGGGGAGAGTGCATACGGTTTGCAGTAGTTCACGCAGACAAACAAAGATCTAATATAAACAGTCAAATATTTGATTCAGGATTCCTCTGACTTACATTTTGGCAACGTTATGTATCTTTTCCTCACAAATCACTGACATTGTAGTACTTAAATCCAGCATGCAATTAGTCAAAACTATACTGAAAGATTCTGTGGAAGGGATTTTCATTTATTATAATATTAAGGGTCAACGGCCTTGCCGCAGTGGTAACACTGGTTCTCAACAGATCACCGAGGTTAAGCACTGTCGGGCTGGGCTAGCACTTGGATGGGTGACCATCCGGTCTGCCGAGCGCTGTTGGCAAGCGGGGTGCACTCAGCCCTTGTGAGGCAAACTGAGGAGCTACTTGATTGAGAGGTAGCGGCTCCGGTCTCGGAAACTGACATACGGCCGGCAGAACGGTGTGCTGACCACATTCCCCTCTATATCCGCATCCAGTGACGCCTGTGGGCTGAGGGTGACACGGCGGCCGGTCGGTACCGTTGGGCTTTCATGGTCTGTTTGGGAGGAGGAGATAATAGTAAGGAATTTATGTAAGAGAAAAACCCTAAGATTTGGTAAATTTTTTTTGCAGAAATTAGGAGGGCAGTAAAAATCTACCTGAAGAAGATATTAATATTCCGTTCCACAGATATTTGTTATAATGTTATACCAAAGTTTCTGAAAAGTACATTAATTTCGTTCTGAGAGATTTTCCAAAAAAGGAATATCTGTACTCACCTTGTTGCAGAAATTTCAATTCTTTGTTATTAAAAACATATATCTTCAATAAGCACAAAGACGTATGTGTGTATCCATATAACACTCCTTAACAACTGTTGCATGGGAGCTTAATTAAAAAAATATATACAATAAAAGTAATTTTAGTAGCTGTGTGTCCGGTTACGAAGTCTCGTAACCGGTTGGCCCTGACTAGTATTAGTACGCAATCTGACTGCATAAAATAACAATAAAGAATGAAAGGAAATTTCCGTTAACACAATTGATTAATTAAGTCCCCTGCAACTATAAAAGCTACGAAACAACAAAGCACAAGTGTAACTGTTCTGTGTGTGGTAGTGTGGTTCAACGTACGTGTATCTGGCACGGTTCTTCCTCAATACGACAAGAAATTTAAAACACCATTTACAATGAACTACTTGAAAAACCACAAATACTATAATTGCACATAGAAACCAGAATTACAAGTCTAATACATGAACACGAGCCAAATGCTTTTTTGACTGAACTTGTGACCAAGATGCATCATTATTTAGGAGATTTGAATTAAATTTTTTTTTGTTACCTTCATATATTGACGAAAAATACACTGTGATCATTGCAACATCTTCCATATATACATTACACCAACCAAACAGCATCTACTCTCTCGCCCAGCAGAACAATAACTGCACACGACATGCTCTCAACTAGTACTGCTCTCGACATCCCCTCAACAAGCACTTCCCACGGCAACCTCTGAACTACCACTGCCCTAAACATTCTCTGAACAACTACTGCGCCAGTGAAGACGGCAGAATAATACTCTTTGGCGCAATCTCTGGCGCTGTGACTCAGTGTCGTCACCTTTCATATGCCCCTCTTCCACGGGCTAAAATTTGATCGTATTTTTGCCAGCATTGGTGGTGAAAATTCCACCAAATTCGTAAAAAAAATACAGTCAAAAATAAAAGATGATGTTAATAAGTAAATATCACATAACTAAATAAATTTTGGCTTTGCACTGACCCTTCAATAACCCAATGTATTAAATACAGCAAGGAATACAAATGCTTGCATACATGTGATTTTACATAATAGTTTACACAAGTATTATTCAATCAATGGCACCAGCAATGACGAATAGGTGCAGGTAAGAGTCTCATAACATTTCATAAACAGTAAATACACAAAAAATCAGTTTATGCAAATATTCACGTAAAATCTTTTCAATAGTTCAATAAACAAGTAGCACTCCTCAGAGTAGTTGACAGTTCCAACAGTAGCACCCAGCAATGGTCAACAGGTGCAAATAGCAGTCTCATAACATTTCATCAGCTGTATTTAAACAGTTCCAACAGTGGCACCCAGCAATGGCGAGCAGGCGCCAAGTACATCATCTCAGTAGAAGCAGTTCCATCAGTGCCACCCAACAATGTTGAGCAGATGCAAACAGCAACAAGTGACATCATTTCAGTAGAAGCAGTTCCATCAGTTGCACCCAGTAACGTTGAGCAGGTGCAGACAGTAACAAGTGACATCATTTCAGTAGAAGCAGTTCCATCAGTGGCACCCAGTAATGTTGAACAGGTACAGACAGCAACAAGTAACATTATTTCAGTAGAAGCAGTTCCAACAGTGGCACCCAGCAATGTTGAACGGGTGCAGGTAACAGTCCATAATATTCACTATCAATAGTGAAACATTTCATCAGAGTTCATCAGCAGTAATTAAACATTTCCAAGTGGCACCTATCAATGTTGAACAAGTGTTGGTAACAGTCCATAATATTCACTGTCAATAATTAAACAGTTCATCAGAGTTCATTAGCAGAAATTAAAAATTTCCAAGTGGCACCCATCAATGTTGAACAAGTACAGGTAACAGTCCATAATATTCACTATCACTAATTAAACAGTTCATCAGCGTTCATTACCAGAAATTAAACATTTTCAAGTGGCACCCACCGATGTTAATATGTATAAGCACGAACAACAGTTTGAATGCACACACAATTGCTTTTACAAAATTATTATCAATGCTCTTACACTAAACATACAAATTATAATAAACACACAAATGATGTCAGATAATTGTCGTATTAATTATTACAAATACACAAATATCAGTAAACCTATAATATTTATGGGTGTCAGTGCAAGCCACAACAAACAAGTAAAATAATATTTAGGAGGTAGGTCGGTAGCAATTATTTGGGATTTGGAAAGGAAAACACACAAAACACACTCACTCATCTTTCATCCACAAATTAAGTACTACCGTGTAATTGAATTGTGTTAATTGTGTAAATGCAATTCTGTCAAAATTTGATGTTCAACATGTGTATAAAGTAGTAGTGGTAACAGTGTATAACAGTCAGTAATACACTCCTGGAAATGGAAAAAAGAACACATTGACACCGGTGTGTCAGACCCACCATACTTGCTCCGGACACTGCGAGAGGGCTGTACAAGCAATGATCACACGCACGGCACAGCGGACACACCAGGAACCGCGGTGTTGGCCGTCGAATGGCGCTAGCTGCGCAGCATTTGTGCACCGCCGCCGTCAGTGTCAGCCAGTTTGCCGTGGCATACGGAGCTCCATCGCAGTCTTTAACACTGGTAGCATGCCGCGACAGCGTGGACGTGAACCGTATGTGCAGTTGACGGACTTTGAGCGAGGGCGTATAGTGGGCATGCGGGAGGCCGGGTGGACGTACCGCCGAATTGCTCAACACGTGGGGCGTGAGGTCTCCACAGTACATCGATGTTGTCGCCAGTGGTCGGCGGAAGGTGCACGTGCCCGTCGACCTGGGACCGGACCGCAGCGACGCACGGATGCACGCCAAGACCGCAGGATCCTACGCAGTGCCGTAGGGGACCGCACCGCCACTTCCCAGCAAATTAGGGACACTGTTGCTCCTGGGGTATCGGCGAGGACCATTCGCAACCGTCTCCATGAAGCTGGGCTACGGTCCTGCACACCGTTAGGCCGTCTTCCGCTCACGCCCCAACATCGTGCAGCCCACCTCCAGTGGTGCCGCGACAGGCGTGAATGGAGGGACGAATGGAGACGTGTCGTCTTCAGCGATGAGAGTCGCTTCTGCCTTGGTGCCAATGATGGTCGTATGCGTGTTTGGCGCCGTGCAGGTGAGCGCCACAATCAGGACTGCATACGACCGAGGCACACAGGGCCAACACCCGGCATCATGGTGTGGGGAGCGATCTCCTACACTGGCCGTACACCACTGGTGATCGTCGAGGGGACACTGAATAGTGCACGGTACATCCAAACCGTCATCGAACCCATCGTTCTACCATTCCTAGACCGGCAAGGGAACTTGCTGTTCCAACAGGACAATGCACGTCCGCATGTATCCCGTGCCACCCAACGTGCTCTTGAAGGTGTAAGTCAACTACCCTGGCCAGCAAGATCTCCGGATCTGTCCCCCAGTGAGCATGTTTGGGACTGGATGAAGCGTCGTCTCACGCGGTCTGCACGTCCAGCACGAACGCTGGTCCAACTGAGGCGCCAGGTGGAAATGGCATGGCAAGCCGTTCCACAGGACTACATCCAGCATCTCTACGATCGTCTCCACGGGAGAATAGCAGCCTGCATTGCTGCGAAAGGTGGATATACACTGTACTAGTGCCGACATTGTGCATGCTCTGTTGCCTGTGTCTATGTACCTGTGGTTCTGTCAGTGTGATCATGTGATGTATCTGACCCCAGGAATGTGTCAATAAAGTTTCCCCTTCCTGGGACAATGAATTCACGGTGTTCTTATTTCAATTTCCAGGAGTGTAGTTTGTTAGACCAATGTATGCCAAGCCAAATCAAAATTTACGGTTGCTGAACAACTGTCAGTGTGCCAAGATATGCAAATACTTCCTCTCTCCAAAAGAAAGTATATACTGCTTATTGATTTAACAAAGTGTGTGTGCAGACAATCTTCCTTCCACTTGAGTGTTCTAGTCTGCCATCTTCATCCTCCTTGTTCCATATAAACCAACAAAACAAAACAAAAAATATGCTCCTCACTTATTTTACCTCTTATCCACCCAAACTCCAATAATCATCAGCATCACATAATCTTAATACATCAATAATACCTTTTACGTCGATACATATAAACCTTATCATCAATATCATTTACCTTACCTCTTGTCCACCAAAACTTCAATAATCATCAACTTCACACAATCTCAATACCTCAATAATACCTCTTCAATACGTCGATACATATAAACCTTATCACCAATATCATTTCACTTCCATAACAACTCTTTCCTCTGGTCAGTCTCCTCGAACAAGTACAGATAAAATCCTAGTGCAGACTTCAATTCATCATCCCATACAATCCGAAGACACAATGTCCACACACAACCTCTGTGTAATCCACCTGACCCAAATCTTCTACTCATTATGAATAATAAAATACATTTTGGTTACCCTGTCCATCATTAAATAAAAGAAATGCATACATGACGTCTAACAGCCTTTAGTTTGAATAACTTTCAGTAAGTAAGTATGAGTACGGAGTGTGAATGAATATATCGTAATATTTCACAGTGTGTGCACCACTTCAAGAATCATGGCAAAACAGAAGCAAACATGTGGAGTATTTCTTGGGTCAAGTGTCACTTGCTATTTCAATTGCTCACGAAGAATGCAGTGTAATAACTGTCAATGGTCTAAACCTAGTGTTGGTATTTTATGTCGTTAGCTTCCTTTCTATTAGCATAAATTTATACAGCTTCCATAAAACCTCCAGCTCATGTGACTTCAATGAAGTTTCTTGTACCAATGTCGTTCGTAGAATTATAGCAGTTCATTTTCTTATCTTAAAATATAAAGCATTGAGCGTATGCAGAACATGCAATAGCGAGTAAATATACCAGTAGAGAACAGAATGTTAACAAGTGGATGTAGCACAATCCCTACAACGAGGCTCTCCAAGCGAACAATCTATAATTAATACCATAGTGTGACCTAAACTCCATGTTCGTACACAGTATATCAGCATTTCTGTATACCAAATTAAAGAGTAGTTATGACAACAAAACAAAAATGTGTAAATATGCAATCCATACGCAAAGCAGCAAATATATATCTTACATAATAAACAGGTCATTATCATCATATCAGCATAAGCAAATAAATGTTCATATGTAATCTTAATAAGTAAACATGAAGGCGCAAGCAGATAAATCACAAAGTATGACTTTCGTACGTAACCATATCAGCACGACTAATCAGGTGACAATTATAATTTAAATAAATAAGCACAGCAGGCACATAATAAAAAAAATATGACATCAGTGAAAAAGCAGAGCAGCCAAGCGATGCATAATATACATAAGTAACAACCCTGTTCATTAATCAATCATTGTCAAAATCAGTCAACACAAAGTACAAATCACGTAATCACGTGCAGGAAATTACGTCTAAAGTACGTACCTACGTGGAAATATGTTACCTGAAAAATAAACTCAATTAATAGTTACCTTTTTAGTTTATTACTTTCTTCTTCGAAATTACATTCTTCCTGAAATTTTCTCGATAGCAAGTCCTCTTAACGTCGGACACACAGAAAATTTACCTGAAGTTCATAAATTTTTTTATACAACTGTATCCTGAAAAAAAAAACTGAACGTTAATAACATAATTTATCAAGTCACTATAGCTTTGTACTGAATTTAATCAGAGAGATTAGACTGTGTATTTGTTTACGGCTGTCAATGCATTCGCACAGAGCGCTCGATCAGCTGTAGGTATGCGTGACGTTGGAAGTAATTGTTTGCGGTCAACGACTGGCTTGTGCGGCGCGTAGACTTGACTGTTGCTTTGAGTATGTGCCGCCGCGGTATCCTTGTATACTCTGCCTGTTTACGTATAACTGCTAGTTTCTCAAAAAGTATGTCATTCCACAAAAATTTTAACGTTCGATATATGATGTATTCTCTTAGAGCGCCGAGATTTAAGAGTTTCTACTTCGACAGTGTTATCATGAATAATTTTGCGAACTCTATATGGACTGTTATGAAGCAGAAAAATTTGCGACACAAGCCTTTTCCTTTGTGAGACAAACGATGAGACTTAATTAACACATTTTGACCAACTGACAAAGTTTTTAAACGACCAGGACGTTTAGCTGATTTCTCTCTTCTAGCAGCCGCAGATGCAATATTTGTAGAGCCAGGTTGACAACTTCAGAATGCCGCAGTTTCCGTGTAGGCGGAAAAGGAACGATTTCAGAAATGCGATTTGTCGGTGCTTTATTTTTTAATATCAATATAGGCGGTAAAGAAGTTGAATCATTAGGGAGTTCATTCAGAATGTTTTGAAAAATATGAAGATACTGATCCCACGTTCTGTGATTCTGATGACAATAAAGACGACTCAATTTATTGATTTACTTCATCCATCTCTCTGAAGCATTAGATTGAGGGTGAAAAAGTGAAATGAAAATTGGTTTAATCTTACGACGCCGTAGAGTACGAAGCCAAATTTTAGAGCGAAACTGTGATCCATTTTCTGACATAACTTTATCAACATGACCCACTTCTTTAAGAAAATGTTTGATGAAAGCATTAGACACTGAGTGAGCTGTTGCTTCCGTAAAGGTGTAAAACACACGTATTTTGATGTCAATTCCACTGCTACCAAAATGTACGCAAAACCATTAGTAGAACGAACCACTGGACCGAACAAATCGGCTGTAGCCATCTCTTTTAATTTCGCTGGAATGATAGGAAACAACTGTGCTCTGTGAGAAATAATTGGCGGCTTAGCCTTTTGACATAATTTGCATTTAGCAAGAACAAATCGAATACGTTTTTCCATATTACTGAAGTAGAAATTTTCTCGTAATTTATGAAAGCATTTCCTGGGACCAAAGTATGCATAACTGAAATGTGTATTCCAAATCAATTTATTAACCCTCTCATCAGGAATACAAACTAACCAAACAGAGTTTTCAACCGATTTTCGTTTAAAAAGAATATCATTGCGAACTAAATAATACTGCCTAATCGCTTCGCTTTCCTTTCTCCTCCACTTCTGCTTAATGTCCTTCCAGATTGGATCCTTGTTTTGCTCCTTAGCAATGTCCTGGAGCGAAGACGAAATAAAGTTTTCAAACGCAACACCTTGAATATACATCAAACAATAATTGTTTTCTTTGCAGTCCTCCTCAGCACTTTGTTTCAAACCCATAGGTGTATTCGATAAAGCATCAGCAATAATATTAGAAGAACCCTGTATGTAAACAATACTAGAATCAAATTCCTGTAGATACAGCGCGCATCGTAACAATCTTCCATGTGTTAATTTTGTTGACATAAGAAATTCCAGAGGTCGATGATCGGTGTAAACCTTAGTATGTCTGCCATACAAAAATATGCGAAATTTTGTGAAAGCCCATACAACAGCCAAAGCTTCAAGTTCCGTAATCGAATAATTCTTTTCTGATTTAGAGAGAACATGACTTCCAAGTGCAATAGTTTTCTGTACTACAACGCCGTTTTCTTCTATCTCTTGAAATAAGTGTGCACCTAGGCCTTTGTATAATGAGTCCGTCGCCAAACAAAAATCTTTAGATAAATCCGGATGTGAAAGAAGTGGAGCAGCAACTAAAGCATCACGAAGTTGTTCAAATTCTGACTGAGCTTCCTCATCCCAACACCAATTAGAATTCTTTCCAGATAGTTCACATAAACGAGGTGTGGCCAAATCGTCCAATCTAACAAAGCGTCTAAGAAAATTGCAGACACCAAGGAAATTACGAACATCACGTTTTGTAGTAGGAACAGCATAATTACGAATAGCATATAGTTTCTCTGGATCTGGAAGAATACCTTCTGTAGAAATAATATGACCAAGAAATTTCACCTGAGAACGACCAAATTCAGATTTTTCCAAGTTCACTGTAATACCAACTCTTGCAAAACTACGTAATAATGAATCCAAAATTTTTTTATGCTCACTCCAAGGACGTTTAGCAATAAGAATATCGTCAACATATGAAGTAATATTGTCACGAAGATGAACAGGTAAAATTTCGTTTAAACTACGAATGAATGCTGCTGAAGATACAGTAAGTCCAAACGGTAATTTCCGAAATTGATAACAGTTACCAAAGGCTGAAAAGGCAGTGTATTTTCCACAATCAGGGTGGAGTTCTATTTGCCAAAAACTTGCGCGCATATCAATTGTGGATAAAACCTTAATTCCATGGAAATGTTGAAGAACTTCATCTAGATTTTGTGGACGGTCAGTTCCAGGAATGATGATATTATTTATCTGTCTGGAATCCAGAACCAAACGAATTGACCCATCCTTTTTAAGAATGACGTGTAATGGGCTGGTATAAGGGCTGACTGCTGGCTCAATAATGCCGTGATCTAACATGTATTGAAGTTAACTCTTAACCTTGTCTCTATAAGCCAAAGGAATAGCGTACGTTTTTCCTCGAAATGGTGTGTGTTATTTTACTTTAAATAAATATTGTAAGCCTTGTATAGTTCCTGTATGATGACTAAATACTGTAGCATGTGAAGTCAAAATTTGGTGTAATTCTTCTCTTTGCAACGTCATCTGGCACTTCAGCTTTGTTAATATTTTCATTAATTAATTCTTCACTATTAATTATATCATCTATCGCGTCTCTGCATCTATTGTCGTTGTCATGAATGAACACATTGTCGTCATAATGCTCAACGAAAACATCAGAAGTAAGAAACCTTAAACATTTTGTGTCTGATTCGGATTTCGTTAAACACTCGAAAAATTTCAAACATCTCGGCATTCCGGCAACAGTCAAGTTCACACTTCCTTCCTTAAAGTTTAAAATTGCCTTATGTGTGTTAAGAAACTTCATACCTAATGTAATTTGTGTACTGAGTAATGGAACAATAATAAAATTAGCAGAAAATTCATATTCTTGGCAAATGAAATTTAAGTTGGTCTGTTGTTTGACTTCCACACTTTTTCCAGAAATAGCTCCTCGAATAGTAGTTTTAGAAACGAGTAACACAGTTCTTACACATATACGAAAAACTGATTCACTAATAACATTCAATAGGCTCCCAGAATCTAAAACCGTAGTGAACTTATTCTTACCCACACATACTTCAATAACAGGATGTAAAAATGCGTCTACATTATTTTCCTTTTCGTCTAGCAAAATGTCTCTCATGTCTTCCAGGCGTACGTAGTGTAAAGTCGTAGCGTCATTACTTTCTGAACCGTCTATATTGCTGCCAGAAGACGAAGCTACAAGTCATCGTCGATCGTTTGCGTCACGTCTTTGATTATTCGCGTCATTTCGCGGATCAATTTCTACGATTTGCACTTGTCTCTCTGAATTTCTGTCACGTGGAGGATGCCAATTAGGTCCCTCCTGTCTGTTACATGTAAATTCTTGTTTGTATCTGTTATTAAAATTTCTATTTTCCTGTCTATCTGCATGACTACTTCTTGTGTAATTTCGACTGTCACTTCTGAAATTATTGTTATATCTACTACCCTGGTTATTTCTTTAGTAAGAATTTCTATTATTGTATGAATAATTTCTGTCTTGATGATACCAATTACTGTTTCCGTATGATTGATCATTCCGGTAGGAATTTCCGTTATTATAATTGTCTGTGTAATTTCTGTTAGAACGTCTGTTATTGTCATAAGGCTGGTATCTATTGTCCTGTCTGTTTCGTCTGTCATTCTCAAAATTACCGCTATAACGTCCGTTCCGATCATTTTCCCTTTTCTCTGAAAATCTATTTTGATTACCTTTACTGAAAAAATTACAAGAAGATCCGTCGTCGTTGTCATACTCAAGTTCTTGTAGCAAAGTCTTAAAAGTTTCAATGTCGTCTTTACATCTTCCGGCTAAAGCAATGTGTCTTATCGATTGTGGCAGCTTAGTTAAACAAATGCGAATTAATTCAGTCGGGCTATAAGGGTTGGAAAGGAATTGATTCTTTCGAATCATGTCTTAAAAGTATTCTGCCAGCGTGCGGAACTCAGACTGTTTAAAATTACGCTGCATAATAAGACTATGTTTGACTCTGTCTTGCGTGTTTTCGGACCAATATGCCGATAGAAATGCATGATAAAAATCATTTAAATTATTACAATCTATAATAAGTGCGTGCATCCGCGTCGCCGGTTCGTTTTTCATCAATATCCACACATAAATTCCAGTTTGAGACTTAGTGGCCAATTTGGTGGAAGTGTGTACATAAATTGATCTAACCATGAACATGGATGTATGTCATTCTTAGAATTGCGAAAGATTTTAAATTTCCGAACAGTTAAAAAGTGTTTATAGTCAAAGTTTTCGCCTCGTCGCGACAAAGACCTGCCGCGTCTGTCCCAGTCCGAATGTCGATTATTGTCAAGTTCGCGCGCCTGGCGCTCCCTTGTTGCATCTCGTAAATGAAATAAATTATTTTCTTCAAAACCCGCTGCTATCTGTGATTCTAAATTTCTTCTACTGTCTTTTCCTACGATTTCGCTTTCAATTTGTTTAACTTGCTTTCGTAACGCCTCAAATTCCCTTTTAACGCGTTCATTAAATTTTCCTTGATGTTCAACATGTTTATTTATGTTCTGGTACTCTTCTGTTTCTGCAAATAGCAATGGAGCTGTATCATCTGAATCTCTGTCCCCATTTAAACCAAGACTTGTCAATTTATCTGAAATCTCCTCAACTCTTTCCGATAATTCACCTATTTGTTCTTTCTGTTTATTTACGTATTCCGTAAGTGTCGCGACTCGGGTTTCAATATTGACACATTTAGTAGTTAACTGTTCATATTGTTGTGTTAGGTTATTTATTCTGTCATTTGGTACGGATTCCTCGATTCTTTCAAATTTTTCTTCCTTATCGTGTGCACGCTGTAAATTTAACTCTGAAAATTTTTGTACTATCACGCGATCTCTCTCTTCCTGTTCTCTATCCTGTTCCTTTTGTCTAATTCCTATTGAAATTAATCTATTATAGTGAGAATTCAAAATCGGTTGTACTTCTTCTATAATTTCTTTCTTTAATTCATCTTTCATGTTTTTGAAACATGTCCCTATTCGTGAGTCTAACCGTGTTTCCATTGTTCCCATATCAGTTTTAATTGTTCCTATTTGTGAGTCTAACCGTGATCCCAAATTTAATATTGCACTCATCAACTGCTCCATATTAACTGGTTCGAAATTCTTTTCACCCCTAGCATTTCCTGTAAAACTAACTTCCTTCGTCATAGCAGTAAAGCTATCTGTGTTCGACACTATTCCAGAATCTTCTGTCGTTAATATCACAGTCTGAAAATTTTTTGATTGTGAAAAATTTTGAACTAGTTCCGGACTATTTTCCCGGCTTATTAAATTGTTTTCTACTTCATTATTCATCATACTGATCTCCTGTGTTGGCGACTTCACCATGTTAACAATTTCGTCATTCTGACTATCCATCATTTTTGCCTTTTTCATCGATCGCGTAATCATTTACAAAACACACAAAACTCGTCACTATACGAAAATTACACACAATATAACACTTTATCACCAACAATACCATCCACACGAAATGCTTCCCAACAAACACGATTAACGAACAATTGAAATCTTCATAATTGTACAAAATTATGAAACCCGTATACGAGACATCAAAAATTAAATTCTGCAAAAATACCATTAGAAGAATGACAAGACAACTACAAATGTTGAATTACCAAATCTACACATGCAATATAGACTACAATTACTAAACTACAAATTACTACAACAATACTACTGTCTGCTATTTTTACTGTCAAATGAATTCCAAGGGACGATCCGAAGTAGCGGTCGCCACGTGCATGAGGGCTTAGTTATTAAATGAAAATAATTTTAGTAGCTGTGTGTCCGGTTACGAAGCCTCGTAACCGGTTGGCCCTGACTAGTATTAGTACGCAATCTGACTGCATAAAATAACAATAAAGAATGAAAGGAAATTTCCGTTAACACAATTGATTAATTAAGTCCCCTGCAACTATAAAAGCTACGAAACAACAAAGCACAAGTGTAACTGTTCTGTGTGTGGTAGTGTGGTTCAACGTACATGTATCTGGCACGGTTCTTCCTCAATACGACAAGAAATTTTAAACACCATTTACAACGAACTACTTGAAAAACCACAAATACTATAATTGCACATAGAAACTAGAATTACAAGTCTAATACATGAACACGAGCCAAATGCTTTTTTGACTGAACCTGTGACCAAGATCCATTATTATTTAGGAGATTTGAATTAAAATTTTTTTGTTACCTTCATATATTGACGAAAAATACACTGTGATCATTGCAACATCTTCCATATATACATTACACCAACCAAACAGCATCTACTCTCTCGCCCAGCAGAACAGTAACTGCACACGACATGCTCTCAACTAGTACTGCTCTCGACATCCCCTCAACAAGCACTTCCCACGGCAACCTCTGAACTACCACTGCCCTAAACATTCTCTGAACAACTACTGCGCCAGTGAAGGCGGCAGAATAATACTCTTTGGCGCAATCTCTGGCGCTGTGACTCAGGGTAGCCACCTTTCACTGTGCCTTGAAAACTTCTGACTTTCTAAGATTTTTTTTAAAGTATTGCAACTTCACGTGCGTCTCCCCTCAATTACACGGCAGGCGGTTCATCTAACAGCTTTCAGATTATTTCCCTACCGTTCCACTCGCGAACGACTCGTGGGAACTCTAACACATCTTTCGTAACAATGGTCATTTATTCCTATGTCAGTGGGAATCAACAAAATATTTTCGCATTCTCAGGAGAAAGTTGGTGCTTGAAATTTCCTGAAAAGATCACCGCGTAATAAAAAAAAAAAGCTTTTATTTGAATGACTGGAACCTGATTTTAATGGATTAACTTTAGTACTCTTATCCAGTTATACGACGAAACATGCGAAATGAAACTTTGTCGATTCAACTGAATACCTTGGAATCCAATTGCGAACGACTTAAATTGGAACGATCACACAGAAATTACTGCATGGAAGGCAAACCAGATACTTCATTTTATGGGGAGAACTCTTAGAAGATGTAACAAATCTACTGAAGAAACTGCCTACATTACGCTTGTTCGTTCTCTTGTAGAGAATCTCTGCGCGATATGGAATACTTATCAGATACGATTGACTGGGGACATCACTCTTTTTATTGTTCATGGCCGATTGCCATTTTTAGCACCATGCAGACGTCTTGTGGAAATAGTATTGTAATTGGTACTGATCTTCTGGCGATTTTTGCTTGGTCGTAAACGACAGCGACATCTGCAAACAGTGTGAAATGCCTGCTTAGATTGTCTCTCCATATCGTTAGTAACAGCAGAGGGCCTATAACATCCCTGAGGAACGCTAGATATCACTTCTATTTTACTTGATGGCTTTCCATCAGTTGCTACGAACTATTACACCTTTCTGAGAGGAAATAACGAATCCAGTTGCACAACTGCGACGATATGTAGGCATGCAATTTGATCAAGAGCCACTTGTGTGGAACGGCGTCAAAAGTGTGACCTTGCAACTTTCCAGTCATTAGGTACGGATCTTTCATCGAGCAAGCGGTTGTGAATGACTGCTAAAATGGAGCTATTTCGTAAGTGCACTCCGGAAGGAACATAACTGAATTACAATCTGGAAAGAAAGACCTCTATTAAGAGACTTAAGTTTCTTCGGTGCACTGAGGTTGTCAGCTTACAAGTTACTCGTGTTGGCAGCTATTATTGATTCGAATTCTGGAATATCTGCTGCATCTTCTTTGGTGGAGGAACTCCGGAAAACCTTATTTAGTAACTCCGTTTAGCTCACCGTCGCCGGTAACATTACCATTGCTGTCGCACAGTGAAGCTGAGCTGTTCCGAAACTGCACCTTTTATCTTACCTGCATTACACAACTGTCTATACATAGCGATTTAGTATGTGCAAAAACATATTGAGGAAGAGGTTTATTGAGAAAGAGGTTTCCATCAGAAAAAGCACAAGCAGTGATAGTCATCATAGTTGTGTAAGACTTCACACGCCATTGTTTTGACCTACTTAAATAACATTTTACCCAGAAGCAAACTAAAAAACGTATGAAGCAATTATTGTTAAGCTACCAGAGGAACTCTAATTAGCATGATTGCCTTTCTTATAACTTTTTTGTTACGAAGAGTTGAAAAACAGTACGTATTTTTTAAATACAGATCTACATATTTGATTCGCTAGTCCACTGCCTCTGACGTCCTGTTCAGAGATCCATCACACCGTACAGTTCACGTGACGTGACGTCAGTAGAAACATGACACACTGAAGGGACCCAGAGTAACATTACACGTCCACTTTCTCGAGTTGACAGTAGGAAAACGGAAACACACGAAAACTGGATTCCAGTCGTATGTGTCCTGCTAACTTACAGTAGTTAGAAAAAAATGTTTAAACAGTGCAAGAAGTGCACGCTTGTACATAAATACAGACGATAGCCAAGCCTGCATGTTGCGCTGTTGTATTTGAGCTGCAGCGGCGCTTACGAAACACCCTCGAAACGTTGCAAGTGTAAGTCGTGATCAGCAGTGTTCTGTCCAGTCTTCAGTGCATTATATCGGAGCTAAGCGGATTCGAACGTTGGCATATTGTTGGTTCTTGTATGGCGCTTCCGTAAGCAAAGGAGCCGAAGTGTTTGATGTTTCTTGAAGATTTATATCGCTCAGAGGGAAAGCGGGAAAAAAAATCGTCCGCTGAGTCACAACGCGGACGAAAGAGTGCGTTGAGCATTGTGACGAACAATAAGAGGCCAACAGCTACAAAAATCACTGCAGAACTGAATGTCGCTCTCACGAACCCTGCCAGCACCAAAATGACACGAAGGGACCTCCATAAGCTGGGAACAGGAGGGCTAACTGAAAGTCTAAAATTAATCGTCGGTGAAGCAAATGCCTCTAATAGGAAAACGTTGCTCCGGAGCCATAAAATTTGGGGTGTGCTGTAATGTAAGAAAGTAATTTGATCGGATGAGTCTTGCTAGGTGGCGCAATGGTTAGTACACTGGACTCGCTTCCGGCAGGACGACGGTTCAAACCCGCGTCCGACCATCCCGATTTAGGTTTTCCGTTACTTTCCTAAATCGCAGGCCGGGATGGTTCCTTTGAAATGGCACGGCCGACTTCCTTCCCCATCGTTCCCTAATCCGATGGTACCGATGACCTCACTGTTTGGTTCCTTCCCCCAAATCAACCAGACAACCAATCTTGATTCACTCTATTTCCAAATTCTGGCTGACATTACGCCCCAAAAGCAAAACATGACGAGGGTTCGGTGATGACTGGGTATTTCGTGGACCCTATCACTACTCTACAAGATCGCATTACTGCCAAGGATTATACGACCAGTTTGGCTAAAAACTGGGTCCCATGGTAGAATGTTAGTTCCCGAATGGTGATGCTGAGTTCCAAGCGGTTAAGGCACCTGTTCACAGAGTTCGCATCGTCCAGAAATGGTTTTCTGGGCGCGAGGAATAATTGTTGAATCTCTCCTAGCCACAATAGCCACCACATCTCAATACTGTGGAGCCTTTGTGGCCTACTTACGAGGGAAGAGTGCCTAATCACTACACACCTTCATCATCATTAGCTGAACTTGCCACTGTTGTGCGGGAAAAATGGGATTACATTCCTTTTACAACCATGTAGAACCTGTATTTGTACATTCCGAGACGACTGGAAGTAGTATTGAATGCCAACAGTTTCCCGACACCGGATTACAAACGGTGTTTTATTGTGTTTCTGGTGTTTCTTGTGGAATCCAGCAGAGAGCTGCTTTGGACAGTCAAATAACTATCTCATGTGTATAAGTCCCATTCGTTTTCATTTCCTTTTCATCGCAGTCATTATTAAATGTCTCACTCCTACTCCACCCCAGTCTGTTTCCTCACTCAACCAACTCCACCTTATTACGTTATACAGGATGTTGGAAAAAGTGTGGTACGCACAGAAGGCAGTGTTAAAGTCGGAAAAAACTGCGTCAGATTACTTACGGAAAGAAACACCTGTTCATTTGTTAAAAGTTCATGGCACTATATACTTCGCTGAATCGTATATAAACGTCATCTCTATTGGGTAAACGGAGACTTGTACAACTAGTGGTCCAACTGAGATCTGAAAGAGTCTACTTATGGTTGTACAACAGCACTGAAAATATCTTCGGGATAACATTGGTTAAACCTGAGATCTCAATTTTTTATTCTGTTGGAGAACAGACTGCACTATGTCAGCAAATTGTGTGTAAGATATTGAGGTGTACGGTATGGACATTTGATGTCCCTACAGTCGACTACAAGAGCCGCAAACAAGTTGTGAGCTTTCTGTTCACGTTATCGGTATGTCGTGCCTTTTCTTCTGCAGTTGGCTCTCTTTCAACTGTAGCACGGTTACTGCGGATGATCAGGCATTGTTTGAGTCAAAAGTGTGGAGCGTGTCGAGTCCGGCGTCGGAATACGTGGTACGATCGTGTTAACTACATTAAAGTGGTTACAAGGCATTTAGTTAACAGTGAAGTGACGAAATGATATAGCGACTGATTAACGCTGAATATATCTTATCTCGATGATTTCCTATGACTTGAAGAAACATCACTGGTAATAGACTCACGTGTATGAAAGAACATTGGTCTCAACAGTGTGCTATAAAAGTTAGAAATCATAGTGACTGATATTTGATTATACATTCTAAAAGAGTTGTGAAGCGTGAACTGTTATCTTTCAGTATTTTCCCAGTCGTTAATAAACAGTGCATACTGCAAATGCAAAATGGCTCAAACTTGAAGAATATACTTATTCAAATTCCAAAGAAAACAGGTTCTGACAGGTGTGGATATTACTGAACTATAAGTTAGGTTGCAATATAATAACACGAATTCCTTTCAAAAGAATGGGAAAACTGGTAACAGCCAACCTCGGAGAAAATCAGTTTGGATTCCGGAGAAATGTAGGAATGCCCTAGGCAATAGTGACTCGCGCGACTTGCCTTATAAGATAGGTTATGGAAAGGCAAACCTACGTTTATAGCATTTGTAGACTTAGGGAAACATTTTGACAATGTTGACTGGTGTACTCGCTTTCAAATTATGAGCAGGTATAAAATACAAGGAGACTTGTACAGAAACCAGACGTCAGTTACAAGAGTCGAGGGGCATAAAAGGGAATCAGTGATTGAGAGGGGAGTAAGATAGGTTCGTAGCCTATCGCCTAATTTATTGAATTTGTACATGAAGCAATCGGTGAAGGTAGGAATTGAAGTTGAGTGGGAAGAAATAAAAATTGTGAGGTTTGCCGATGACGTTTGAGTCTCTCAGAGACAGCAAAGGACTTGGAAGAGCAGTTGAACGGAAGGGAGGATATAAGATGGGCATCAACAAAAGCAAAACAAGAATAATGGAATGAGTAGAATTAAATCAGGTGATGCTGGGGAAACTTAATTAGGAAGTATCAGATTGTTCAAAATGGCTCTGAGCACTATGGGACTTAACATCTATGGTCATCAGTCCCCTAGAACTTAGAACTACTTAAACCTAACTAACCTAAGGACATCACACAACACCCAGTCATCACGAGGCAGAGAAAATCCCTGACACCGCCGGGAATCGAACCCCGGAACCCGGGCGCGGGAAGCGAGAACGCTACCGCACGACCACGAGCTGCGGACTGAGTTTTGTTATTCGGGTAGAAAATAACTGAAGATAGCCGAAGTGCAGAGAATATAAAATGTAGACTGGCAATAGCAAAAAATGCTTTTCTGAAGAAGAGAAATTTTGTGAACCTCGGATATTTGTTTTAAGTGTTAGGAAGTCTTGTGTGACAGTATCTGTATTGCGCGTAGCCTAGTATGGAAGTGAAAAACTACAGTTTAGACAAGAAGAGAATAGGAGCGTCTGAAATATGATGCTACAGAAGAATGATAAAGATTAGATGAACAGATCACGCGACTAACGAGGATGTATAAATATAATTGGGGAGAAAAGAAATTTATGGCGCAACCTGACTAGAAGAGGGGATCGGTTGATAGGACAATTCTGAGACATCAAGGGGTCACCAATTTGGTAAATGAGGGAAGAGTGAAGGGTGAAAATCATAAAGAGAGATAAGGAGATGAATATAATAAGCAGATTCAGAAAGATTTTTGCTTCAGTAGTTATTTGGAGATGAAGAGGCTTGCACAGGATACACTATTATGGAGAGCTGCGTCAAACCAGTCTTCGGGCTGAAGATCACAACAACAACAACAACCCGCATCAATTTTGTGGTACCATCTCATGGGACCAAACTGCTGAGGTCGTCGGTCCGTAAGCTTACGCACTACTTAATGTAACTTAAACTATCTTACGCTAAGGACAACACACCAACCCATGCACGAGGGAGTACTCGAACCTGCGACGGGGGGAGCCGCCCGGACCGTGACAAGACTCCCTAGACCGCGCGCTACCCCGCACGGCCAACTCGAATTGATGACTTTAAGCATACTCATATTGGTTAGTAGCTCTGCTACTAATTAAACACTTTTGTTACCGAAAATTAATTAATTTGTGAGAGCAGTTTACACGTAGAGAGCTTAAAAAGTAAATAATGGATTCCAGAAAAAAATTGTTACGCTGTTTACGATTATTGTAGTAACATTGTGGTGCACGTTGTTGCAATCTGTTTGTAGCCGAGAGAAGCGTCATTTGTTTGTGCTGAGCGGCTGTGAAGCTGTCTGGAGTGAAGGCAGAACTGGGGTCTAGACGGAGGCGGGATGTGACAGGCTTCGTGAGGCGGGCCGCACCGATGCCGACGCGGGCCACACCCGCGTCTCCGCTCGCGACACGGCGCGGCAGGGCGAAGCGAGTCGCGGCCAAATATTTACGCCTTGCCGCGCGCCCGCTATCGGGAGACCAGCAAAGTGCCAGCCAAACACTCTCAGAAGCGACCCGTAAACACCTCGCCCACCCACGCATGAATGCTACTGTGGCAAAGACCCGCAAATGTGCGACACCTTTAGACAGCGTGCCACATCTCCGCCTCCGTTAATATTCATCCACTCGCACTCACACTATTTTTCTTATGTCTCAATGTATTTATAAGCGCACCATCGTAATTGTTAGTCATACCCGTAAAAGAACACACTAGGCGCTTTGAGGCGCTGTAAATGGCGCAGAACTGGTACCAGGCAGTCTACATCTACATCTACATTTATACTCCGCAAGCTACCCAACGGTGTGTGGCGGAGGGCACTTACGTGCCACTGTCGTTACCCCCCCCCCCCCCCCCCCCCTCCTGTTCCAGTCGCATATGGTTCGCGGGAAGAACGACTGCCGGAATGCCTCCGTGCGCGCTCGAATCTCTCTAATTTTACATTCGTGATCTCCTCGGGAGGTATAAGTAGGGGGAAGTAGTATATTCAGTACCTCATCCAGAAACGCACCCTCTCGCAACCTGGACAGCAAGCTACACCGCGATGCAGAGCGCCTCTCTTGCAGAGTCTGCCACTTGAGTTTACTAAACATCCCCCTAACGCTATCACGCTTACCAAATAACCCTGTGACGAAACGCGCCGCTCTTCTTTTGATCTTCTCTATCTCCTCTGTCAACCCGACCTGGTACGGATCCCACACTGATGAGCAATACTCAAGTATAAATCGAACGAGTGTTTCCTAAGCCCCCTCCTTTGTTGATGGACTACATTTTCTAAGGACTCTCCCAATGAATCTCAACCTGGCACCTACCTTACCAACAATTAATTTTATATGATCATTCCACTTCAAATCGTTCCGTACGCATACTCCCATATATTTTACAGAAGTAACTGCTACCAGGGTTTGTTCCGCTATCATATGGTTCAAATGGCTCTGAGCACTATGGGACTTAACTTCTGAGGTCATCAGTCCCCTAGAACTTAGAGCTACTTAAACCTAACTAACGTAAGGACATCACACACATCCATGCCCGAGGCAGGATTCGAACCTGCGACCGTAGCGGACGCGCGGTTCCAGACTGTACCGCCTAGAACCGCTAGGCCACTTCGACCGGCGCTATCATATAATCATACAATAAAGGATCCTTTTTTCTATGTATTCGCAATACATTACATTTGTCTATGTTAAGGGTCAGTTGCCACTCCCTGCACCAAGTGCCTATCCGCTGCAGATCTTTCTGCATTTCGCTGCAATTTTCTAATGCTGCAGCTTCTCTGTATACTACAGCATCATCCGCGAAAAGCCGCATGGAACTTCCGACACTTATTTACTGAGTCATTTATATATATTGTGAAAAGAAGTGGTCCCATAACACTCCCCTGTGGCACACCAGAGGTTACTTTAACGTCTATAGACGTCTCTCCATTGAGAACAACATACTGTGTTCTGTTTGCTAAAAACTCTTCAATCCAGCCACACAGCTGGTCTGATATTCCGTAGGCTCTTACTCTGTTTATCAGACGACAGTGCGGAACTGTATCGAACGCCTTCTGGAAGTCAAGGAAAATGGCATCTACCTGGGAGCCTGTATCTAATATTTTCTGGGTCTCATGAACAAATAAAGCGAGTTGGGTCTTACACGATCGCTGTTTCCGGAATCCATGTTGATTCCTACAGAGTAGATTCTGGGTTTCCAGAAATGACATGACACGCGAGCAAAAAACATGCTCTAAAATTCTACAACAGATCGATGTCAGAGATATAGGCCTATAGTTTTGCGCATCTGCTCGACGACCCTTCTTGAAAACTGGGACTACCTGTACTCTTCTCCAATCATTTGGAACCCTCCGTTCCTCTAGAGACTTGCGGCACACGGCTGTTAGAAGGAGGGCAAGTTCTTTCGCGTAATCTGTGTAGAATCGAACTGGTATCCCGTCAGGTCCAGTGGACTTTCCTCTGTTGAGTGATTCCAGTTGCTTTTCTGTTCCTTGGACACTTTTTTCGATGTCGGCCATTTTTTCGTTCCTGCGGTGATTTAGAGAAGGAACTCCAGTGCGGTCTTCCTCTGTGAAACAACTTTGGAAAAATGTGTTTAGTATTTCAGCTTTACGCGTGTCATCCTCAGTTTCAATGCCACTGTTGACGTACACTGATGAGCCAAAACATGATGACGACTGCCCACCGCGAGGTGGAATGCCTCCTGGTTGTGGTGCGGTTACGTGACGCAGTAAGGAAGGAATGTAAGCGGAAGAGAGACGAAATGGCAGTCATTATAACGAAGGTACGTGCCGCAAATGCGGTAATCCACTGAGATAAGCGGTTTTGACTAAGGGCACATTGTTGTGGGGCTGCAGCTGGAACGGAGAATCGCTGAAACGGCTAAGCTGGTCGCCTGTTGGCGTACTAACGTCATGAGCACCTGTGGGAAGTGGTCGAAGGATGGTGAAGTAACGAGTAGGCCACGTGATATTGGAGGACGCCGTCTCATCACAAAAAGTAGAGGTCGGGGGATTCCTCATTGTGCAGTCCAGGGTAGAAAGCGATCTGTGGCAGATATGACGACGGAGTACAATGATGGTGTAGGCACAAGTGTTTCGGACCACACCGTTCGAAGGCCATTGTTGAACATGGAGCTCCACATACGTCACACGACCCCTATCTGCTCCTGTGTTGACCCAGCGACATCGTCAGTTATGACTGCAGTGGGCACAGTATCACGGTTTTCACGTGAACCGATAGTAATGTGTCGCCTGTCGAATGAATCGCATTTCTTGTTACACCAGATCGATGGTTGCGTCCTTACACGCCATAATCCAGGCGGATGGCGGCACAAAACACGCACCGTGGCACAGATGCAGGCCGGTGAGGCCAGAATCGTGCTATGGGGTACACTGAGTAGGGCTTCCATGGGATCTGTGGTGGTAATAGAAGGCATCACGACAGCAGTGAACTATGTGAACATTATCGCGGACCACCTGCATCGTTGCATGATTGAAGGCTTCCCCTATGGCGGTGACTTCAAATGGTTCAAATGGCTCTAAGCACTATGGGACTTAACATCTGAGGTCATCAGTCTCATAGACTTAGAAACTACTTAAACCTAACTAACCTAAGGACATCACATACATCCATGCCCGAGGAAGGATTCGAACCTGCGACCATAGCAGCAGAGTGGTTCCGTACCGAAGCGCCTAGAACCACTCGGCCACAATGGCCGGCGCGATGACTTCTTCCAGCAGGTTAACTGTCCGTGTTGCAATACCAGAATCGTGCTACAGTGGTCTGAGGGGCATTGTAGTGAACTCAAAATGAAATCTTAGCCGTAAAATGTGTTCTGTGCCGGTTGAAACACACATCAGGCGCTAGCTGCCTCCCCGTAAACAACCATCCCTTAATTTGCCGGAATTGCTTGGCCTTAGCGCAGACGTTTGGTGCCACATACTTTTCGAATCCTGTCAAGGACTTATAGATTACATGCCATACAGAATATCTGTTGTAGTGTGTTTGAAAAGTGGAACAACACGCTATTAAACAGGTAGTCATAATGGTTTGGCTCACCGGTGAAAGTCGTGGTAGTGCACTGCTGTTTATGTCAGTCGACTGTATGGAATGAGTTCAATAAAATGGAGCTACGTGGAGACATGACAGTATGGCAAAAAGGAAAAGTAATTTTTCTAAGGTGCTTAAGCAGCCAGGTGGCAGCATATCAAGACAGATTGTATAGGCGTGAAGCGTCCATTATATAGAGACAGCAGGTCATAAAATTTTATAGGCGAAAATGGCGACTAAAAACATTGTTTGCTGATCTCAGAACCTTGTGATGACGCCAAAACTCTTGCCGTATGTTCAATAGTCTAATAAAACTACATTTACGCCCCAATTTGGATATTATGTCCGGTTTTTACGGGTAACTTTGAACTTGTTGATCTCGATAACGGAAAATGATATGGAAAAAGTTTCATGGTTAAAATTTGCCATGAATATAAATTATAGAAGTGGCCATACCCACATTGATTCGTTTGGTACCCACAAATCATGATTTTTCGGGATTTTCTCTGGAACCGCCCTTGAACAGAAGCTGCTTTTATAAGCCGTCTAAGGCCCACCTTGGACTAAACCTAATGCAAAAGAACCATCTGATTTGCTCATTTCGTCTTGGCGGGAGGAAGTGTGTAGTGTTTGATCCTGTACTGTAAGTTGGTTATAGTACGCCCGTTCTTGCGATGGGTATGCGAAGAACCGCTATGCGGAACGCTCCGTATCTCTACGATCAATACAACTGCAGATATGACACCCTGAACAATTGCATTTTCGTGCGACTGTTTCGAACATACTGGTACTGTGCACTGTCGTGCACTGACCGAGAACAGAGTCAAAACAGTAGAAATCAACAATAAATTCATAGAAGCAATTCGTGAGTTTTTGCTTTTAATTATGTTGAAGACAATGGTTGCATGTACCGTGAAAAAAAGAAACACGTGAATAAAAATGGTTTAAAGTGCTTTTGACATACAAATAGCGCTACCCTTAATATTAAAACCAGTAAATACGGGATCCAACAGCACAGGATATAATCCTATTTGGCGATACTTATTTAGTTACATGCTCCATAGATCATTTGAACGATTCTTTTTTAGAAATGATGTCGAACGACTCATATGGTTAGTATTAACATTAGTGAACACATAATTGTTTTTGCTCTAATCATGCAACTAGACTCTTTTTTTTACTGACTACCACTTTTTAAGTACAAATTCCTCAGTGGAACAGGCGAAAAACCAAGCTTTATTTCAATGAAGGAAAACGCGTACAAATTCCTCAGTGAAACAGAGGTAGTTGTCCGGGATTTTAAATTGGATTTTTTAAAAATTGGATTTAAAACTTGCTTCGCTACCTTTCATACATTTTATATTATAGAGCACCTGATCAAAACTTTTTATTGCTGCATTTTGAACTCCTGTCTGAGCCACTGACAGCGTTAACAGTGGATAATAAAGGTCATTTTTTCCTGTAGTGTTATAGGAGTTTACATCACTGTTCTTCTCAAACTGTGATAGATGATTAATGATGAATTTCGTTAGTGAATATATGTATTGTCACGGCATAATTAAAATGCTTAGCTCGTTGTAGACGTACCTGCATGACGTCCGTAGGGGAGCGCCGCGACCTACTCTTACTGGTTTCTTGTGTGCCGTCAGTACTTCCGTCCTAAGTGTTGAGTTACCCCAGAACATTATTCCGCTCGACATTAATGAGTGGAAGTACGCAAAATATGTCAGGAGATTGATACTTTTGTTTCCAAGATTAGCAATTATACGAAGTAGCTGTTCTTAATTATTCGAGAAGCTCAGTAAATAAGCTTCGTCCAGTTCAGGTTTTCATCAATACGTACACCCATATATTTCGAGCGTTGTACCCTACTTACTGGCTCCTGCTCATGTGCTACATCAATTGTTGCTACGACTTTATTTGTTGTTCAGAACTTAATGTGGGGAGTCTTTCCAAATTTTGGAAGAGTACATTCTCAGAGAACCACTTAATTATTATTTGGAAAATATCATTTACCAAGTCTTCTGTTGCTTTCTCTCTAATTAGTTTTATTGTAACATTAGAATCGTCTGCAAAAAGTACCAGTTTTGTTTGATGGATGTTAAGGTCATTCACGTACACCAGGTGTACACAGGTATGAAACCGGAATTTGGTTGCAATAATCACACGTCTGTTGTTTGAAACTAATAAACAATATTTTATTCAAAATAATCTCAATTGTTATTTATACATTTCTCCCACCTTACCGGCAGGCTATGAATTCCACGCCAAAAAAACAATTTTTCTTTTGAAGCGAACCAGTTAGCGAACCATTTTCGTGCATTTTCATACGAATTGAAGTGTTACTCAGCGAGAGCGTGTCCTAGTGATGCAAATAGACGATAATAGGACGGAGCCAGGTCTAGAGAATAAGCCGCATGCCCTAGCATTTCCCTACTGAACACCTCGATCGTTTTTCTGTGTGCGATGGGGCGTTGTCGTGGAGCGACGTGACTTTGTGTTGCCTTTTTCCATATTACGACCGTTTTTCACGTACTATTCGATTTAAATCGATCATTTGGTTTTGGTAGCGATCAGTGCCGACGGTTTTATCAGGTTTTAGCAGTTCATAATAAGTGACACCCTTCTGATCCCACCAAACACAAAGCATTGTCTTCTTTCTAATGCGATTTGGTGTTGCAGTGGATGTCCATGGTTTGGCTGGATTCACCCATGATTTACTACGCTTAGGATTCTCAAATATATGCATTTTTATCATCTGCCAGAATTCGATGGAGAAAGCACTTTCTTTTGTATCTGGTTCAAAAAATGGTTCAAATGGCTCTGAGTACTATGGGACTTAACTGCTGAGGTCATCAGTCCCCTAGAACTTAGAACCTTTTTATACCTAACTAACCTAAGGACAACACACACATCCATGCCCGAGGCAGGATTCGAACCTGCGACCGTAGCGGTCGCGCGGTTCCAGACTGTAGCGCCTAGAACCGCTCGGCCACCCAGCCGGCTTGTATCTGGCGATCAGCATTTCTCAACTGGTCTTTCGATTTGCTTGCTGTCTTTCATTCAGTTCATGCGGAACGCATTTTCCCACTTTCTGCACCTTTCCCATAGCTTTCAATCGAAGAGAAACGGCTTTCTGCGAGACATTCAGTTGTTCCGCGAGTTCCTGCTGAGTTTGAGTATCATCTTCATCCAATAAGGCCTGCAGTTCCTTGTCTTTGAACTTTGTCTGTGGTTTCCGGTGCTCGTCGTTTCTCACGTCAAAATCACCACTTTTAAATTTTTTTAACCACTCGAAACACTGTGTTTTCCCAATAGCATGTTCGCTGAAAGCTTCGACAAGCATTCGATGTGATTATGCAGCAGTTTTCTTCAAATGATAACATAAAACCAATGCTGTCCGCAAACTGTAGTTCGTAGGCACAAAACTCGACGTGTTTACGAGTTTGAAACAGATGCCGATGTATGGAACTTGGGTTACTGTGTGCTGACATTCGTCTTCAGCCTTTACAGGAAGCAGATGGCGCTGCATACGCGATCTCAAGGGCTCTACACTGACGCCTAGCACCATCTATAGAGGAATTCCGGTTTAATAGTTCTACATCTGGTATAAGGAATAGGAGTGGACCCAAAATTGAACCCTGCAGGATTACCTTTGTGATTCTTTTTTTTGCCCCAGTCACTAATTATTCAGCACAGCTTTTTGCATTTCCTTGTCAGGTACGATCCAACCATCTGTGCATAAAGCTTATAACACTTCGGTCCGTTACTGCTATACCATAACCTTAAAGTTGGAGGCAGGTCGTGAACTAAAACTATCTTGTTAAAGCAATTATGTTATAAAGCAACAGAGCAGTGTTACCCTCTGAGAGGAATTTTGTTATGTTGACCGTGTTGTACCTAACGGAGGAGGGTTATTGGAAATGAAAGTCAGAATTACGTAAATATTTAAACAGTAACAAACAATATTTTACCTACCTACACTGTTCAAAGAATAATGAAAACGGTCGCTAGCCTAATTAGGCATGAGAATGATTGGCATTCTTGTTCAAGAAAATAAGTATGAGTAACTTTAACAGACAAACACAACATATACTTTGCCACACGCGAGTGCAATGAACTCTGACACATGCATATGTTAATGTTAAGTTTGGAGTTGACAAATAGAACAGAACAAAATATTTGCATAAATATAACAGATAACGGTACACACTACTATCTTCAGGGCTTAGTCACATTGAATGGTCTTTATAACATTACTATTAATATTCACTATAGAATCATAAATTGGACATAGGTTCAGTATTACTTTTCAAACATTTCCCTACCTGACATAACATTGTAAATGTAGTTCACTGCAAAATTATGAACTGGTCACAGGTTAATTCTCTCTGAGCTACATACTTTTCTATTTAGAATGAAAGTTAAATGGAATTCACTAAGAGGTTACTTCTCACTGTCTTTTGGATAAAAGATATTACTGTTTTCATAGGTATAGGTCTTTCAAATTATTGTTATTTATCAAGAGCATAAAGGATAAACTATGGATCCTATTACACTGTTAATATGCACTTTCAATACACAAGGGAAGCAAGTACTTAGCAAGCATGAGTATATAACTTTCCACAATTGCAGTTTTCAACTTTTACTACAGTGAGACACAAAATTGACATATTTGTAAGATACTGACTCACCTTTTGCGATTTACAACAAGCAACGAAGTGATCATTTACTAAGCAAAACTTTATAAGCTTCAGTTTTAAGAACTTTTAATTTTGAAGTTGGCGACAACAACACACTAATATACAGTTTTAATAGAAAAATTATTTTCAGCAAGCTCTCTTGCCACATTAACTTTAACTTTCATTTTACTATGTTCAAGAGGCATTAATTAGTTAAAACACTAGGCTTTAATGTTCTTTCAATAAGGACACTCGATAATCACTTTAGTTCAAACAGAGAGGAGCCTGAGAGGTGTTATGATAAGGAAAAAAATCGAGGTAGGTACATAAATTCAGTTATAAATTACCTTATATTTGAGCACACTAACACATCCAATAAGTTGATCCTTCACTGTACATTACTATAGTGTTCCATTACAGTGATTGTGCAATGTGGTGGCGATTGCATGTTGGTAGATGGATTTTCAGGTAGAATTGCTGGACTCTGTCATTTCTTGGTGGTGATGATAGATACCAATTTCAGAATAGTTCCAGCTCTTTATCCATCCATTCGAGGGATTGGAAAGCGTCAGGAAAAGCCTCTCTCGGAACCAGCACAATATACAACTTTTACATGGGCAGTTCACAGTTTGGTAGCTCGTCCCTGACTAACTCTTGGGTCCACCTTTTCTACCTAGGCCAACTACAATTTGCACGCGCTACTCAGTTCCGTTCCCGAGGGGAACCACAATACCATTTACATACAAAATAACTAAGAACCCTAAGTGAAGGTCAGCAGTTTACATAACAGCAAACAAACATTTTAAATAAAACAGAAAATTTGCATATATTGGTAGTTCTACACAAAATTATTGAAATAAAATCATTTAGTTTTAAAGATAACCAAAGAGATTATATGACAAAGACAAAACATATAATTTGCTCATATTGTAAGACGTCAAAGTTGTTACAAAGAAAGGAGTATACAATTTTGTGTTATCGATTCAAAAAATGGTTCAAATGGCTCTGAGCACTATGGCACTCAACTGCTGTGGTCATAAGTCCCCTAGAACTTAGAACTACTTAAACCTAACTAACCTAAGGACATCACACACATCCATGCCCGAGGCAGGATTCGAACCTGCGACCGTAGCGGTCGTGCGGTTCCAGACTGTAGCGCCTTTAACCGCTCGGTCACTCTGGCTGGCTGTTATCGATTCAATCAAACACATTTACAGAAGCTCAACGATGTAACATTAAATAAAACAAAAGGCAAATTAAATCAGTAGAGCTATAGAGCTATGGTGTTACAAGCTGAGTATCAGTTTCCATAAAACTTGAGGTTTTCTAAGAGAGTTCATGATCTACACAATCGACGGCCTTGGAGAGATCACGAAAAAACAACTGGCCATATATTATTTTTTAAGGTTGGTACTATTTGATAAGTGAATATATAAAGAGGATTCTCGGATGAGGAAACTTTCTGCACTCCAAGCTAATGCATAATCGGACAGATCCCTCTACATGAAGCAAAACTCTGGTGTATCTGATTCTGATTCTCGTGCCTGGGAATGTTCCGCTACGTGAAATCCTACTACTTTGTGACGTGACTTGAGCAAACTTTCTGCAATCCAAGTTTATGCCTAATCGGACAGATTCCTCTACATGAAGCAAAACTCCGGTGTATCTGATTCTGCTTCTCGTGCCTGGGAATGTTCCACTACGTGAAATTCTACTGCTTTGTGACTTGACGTACCTCGACCGGCTCCACGCCCACGAGCACGCCCGCTTTCACGCCGCGTGTGACGAACTGCGCGCCGCAGCCAGCGGGCCCTGGTGACGTCGCACGGTGCCCCGGGCTGTGACCCCATCGCCGGTCGCTCCCACGGCCACGCCGACCCGCATCACCGCCTCTCGCAGCCTCCTAGTCTGTAGTCTCCACCCGTCCATTGACACCGACACTCCCGGTTCCACTGGCTCCGACAGATGAGCGTTTCCTATCACTGGGTATACTGGGTGAGTACTCGCGTGCACTAACTGAAGTCGTACCCTACTGTCGTCTGCGAGCTATAGTAGCAACGTATGACAGGGTAGCAAAAGTAGATCATACTACTGACAGAAAACTACCTGTGTTTTCTTTAACGTTTAGCCAGTATCACTTTCCTGGGCTGCGCAATACACACTGCACATTACTTTCTGTTTAAAAAAATAGTCTGGGCGTCGTTCCAGGCAAAACCCACGTAGATGTTTGGTATGATGCTCTTTTCGGCGCAGATCTTACTACGCTTGGCATCACGAGGGTCGATTTGTTTCACTAAATCAACGAGAGAAAAAGTAGTTTGGCACAAAACGGTCTTTTATATTTTCTAAATATTTGATTCTCACATTTATACATTTTTCTTTGCATTAGAGCAATTTTTTGTAGAGGCCCTGAGTGGTGCTCCCTAGAAATCACATAGTGCTTGGTACCAGAATTTTCATAGGCTGACGAAGAGTGGGACATGGACAAAGGGGTATCAAATTGACAAGCGTGAATTTTTGGCTTTGCAAAGAAAGATTTTAATTGCTTATAAGTAACCAGACCAATTAATAAAAACATGATTAGGATTTGGGCGAACATAACATGAGGCATTTTTTCCGAATTTTCCTAGGCAAACGAAGAGTCAGAAATGTACAGCTGGAGTACCAATTTGACTAGCATCAGGTCTAGTGTCAAAAATGTTTAATTGCTTGAAAGTGCTCACGGTATGAGTGAAATATTTCACGAACATCTACAGCTATCTGTTTAAATAAAGTGTCAAAGAGTTCATTTCTTCACGGTCTAGGTATTTTAGAGATAAAAAGTTGGTTGATATGGAAATTGTGAAATTCTTTCTTTCGGTTGAAAAAATAAAATGAATATTAACAATGAAGAAAAGAACAGCAATCAATCGAAATCTGTCGTCTTCATTGCAGCAGATCTATATTTCAACTGTTACGTTGTTATCTTCAGCGCGTATAACAACAGGCGACATTAGTCCAAGGTGTCACGTAGTAAATAATATTGACTAATGTAGAGCATACAAGAGGCTAACGTGAGCTCGTGTGATAAAACGACGAGGATGTGCAGCAGGTTGTTAAAGAATTTTTCACACAGCAGGTGTCTTCAACGTGGTGCGTCGGTGGCATAACTGACACAGTGCGTTTTACATGGCGCCCCTTTGCAGTTGTTAACGAAGTTAGCAGATATGTGAGTGGCTCGAACACTTCTTAATAGAACCCAGTATGTTGTCCTCGACAGCGAGCGTTCGTCGGAGACAAGGATATCGCCAGGAGTGCCCCAGGGAAGTGGGATCGGATCCAACTTGTTTTCTATATGCGAACGGAGTGGGCAGCAATTTGCGGTTATTTGCTGATGATGCTGTGGTGCACGGTAAGGTCTCCCACGTTGGGTGACTGTAGGGAGATACAAGACGACTTGACAAATTTTACGGTTGGTGTGATGAATGGCAGCAAGCCCTAAATGTGCAAATTTGTATATCAATGCGGATGAGTAGGAAGATTAAATCTGTAATGTTCGGATACAGTATTACTAGTGTCCTGCTTGACTCAGTCAAGTCGTTTAAATATTTGGATGTAACGTTGAAAAACTATACGAGATGGAACGAGTATGTGAGAACTGTGGTAAACATCAGTTTATTGGGAGGATTTTATGAAAGAGTGGTTCAGTTGTGGAGGAGACCACATATAAGACGCTGGTGCGACCTATTCTTGAGTACTGCTCGAGTGTTTGGGATCCGTACCAGGTCGGACTGAAGGAAGACATCGAAGAAATTCAGAGGCGGGCTGCTAGATTTGTTACCGGTAGGTTCGAACAAAGCGTAAACGCTACGGAGATGCTTCAGAAACTCAAATGGGAATCCCGGGAGGGAAGGCGCGTTTTTCTTTTTTTCGAGAAACGCTATTGAGAAAATTTTGAGAACCGGCATTTGAAGCTGACTGCCGAAGGATTCTACTGCCGTCAATACACACTGTGCGTAAGGACCTCGAAGACAAGATACGAGAAATGGGCTCATGCGGAGGCATATATGTGTAGTTCTTTTTCCTTCGCTCTGTTTGCGAATGGAACAGGAAAGGAAATTAATTGTAGTGGTACAGGGTTCCCTCCACCACGCACCGTATGGTGTATCTATGCAGATGTAAATTTGAATGGTAGAATGCTCACGGCGAATGAGCGTGATTGGCATACCGGTTCCGGACTCTACGGCATTCGAACGGAAACTATTTGATCGTCACTTATATTTCATACTGAAAACAGTGTCGGATCCTAACCACACATTCGCAGTTATCTCGCAAACAACTTTTTTGTGTATCTGTCTTTACTGGAACTTTTCCACTTATGTTATTGAATACCATTGACCTTACCAATTTTCGATGGATATAGTGACACACAGTGTATCCAAGTTACGTCTTCTGTTACGAAGGTGTATATGGATGATGCCGTTGAATTTTGTGACCTTTTCCTTACATCAATCCATTTTTGGGCTTCGATCTAATGCGCGGAATCCATTAGCAGCAGATTCTTTCAACAAATAAAGGGCCACGCAAAATCGAATGTTCTACAATTTTTATGTGCCCAAGAATGCCTCTCTGTCAAGGCATGTCAGAAAAACAGTCGTTTCTGGTCGATCTTAAAAAAATTCTTCGGTGACGGGAGGACGATCACTACAAAGTTCTGCAAACTAGCTGTAAACAATTTGAATGATATTTCCGTCATTTGAGTATACAAACCATTTGACTATACAAACTTTTTTATTTTGTATTACTACCATGATTTCGGCCTTAAGCCATTATCAAATACAACACTAAGAATTTTTTTATACGAATGCATAGATGTGAGAGGGGCCAAAATTTAGCATTAATATGCCATTTCAATGTCAGATCAAAAATTATCAAAATTAAATTGGGTATAATTAGACTTTAAGTGAAGTAATCGTCAAGATCTATTGAACTGGGTGACTCGGCGTGTAGACCTGTACAGATTCACCGAACCGTACGGCAGACAGGTAGCAAACATCTTTACCAGCCATAAAACAAAAAAGCCATAGAATGAACATCGCTTTAGTCAACATGGTCTGAAAATATGTTGTAGAAGCTACTGGCTGACTGGTGGTCATAGATGAACAGCATAATTCTTAAGTCTATGTTGCATACGGGCATAATGTCGTTGGAAGAACTGTGTTATCTATGAATACCTATGTAAATATATCTTTGGAAGAGCAGTGTCGTCTGTGAATACAAGGTGTAAACAATATGCTTGCTAGACGAAAATATGACCTCATGCTGAAAGGAGTACCCTACTGGTTTAAATGAGAAACACCCAACATCAGCTATAACCGCGACAGAACGCAATCATCTGTCGAATCTTACTATAAAGTGGGACTATGTGTCATACATAAACACGGTACAGACAGTTAGGAAATTATGCCATTAAAATATTATGTGTTGTAGCCATTGTGTTATAGAAATACAATGCATGAAGTATAAGGTATTAAATGCAGAATTCATATAATGATCGGATGTTTATAATAAATATGGAGTGAGGTGTGTGTATGTGTGTGTGTGGGACGGGGGGGGAGGGGGGGTGGCGGGATGGGAGAGGGAGGCGGAGGGAGGGGGTGGAATAGACGGTCAAAAGGGCTCTGAGCACTATGGGACTTAACATCTGAGACCATCAGTCCCCTGGACTTAGAACTACTTAAATCTAACTAACCTAAGGACATCACACACATCCATGCCGGAGGCAGTATTCGAACCTGCGAAAAGCGCCTAGAACCGCTCGGCCACACCGGCCGGCGGGGGTGGAATAGAATCGCGAATAAAGCGTGTGGGAATAGTGCTAGGGACCTGGAGAAAAAGTTGTCAATGGGATAACTGATCAGCCATTATAACGTGGTGACGTGCAATCAGCGATGAAATGATTGAGAAGAAACCAGGTAAGTGGTGGAAAAGATGGCAGTGTAATGGAACCTAACGATTGGTGTGGGAGTATTTGATAATCCTCTGTTGAGGATGTAAAATTAACACTAGGCAGTGGAGTATGGGGGAGGAAAATAGGGGAGGGAGGAAAAAAAGTAAAGGAGGTAAAGTGAGACTATATGAAGTGAGCTTGTGTATTAGCAAATATATACCACATACCATGTTACACAGGCATAGTGTATACATCAGTCTCTTTGGTTACGTATGTGTGAATTTCTAAGGGACCAAACCGCTGAAATCATCGCTCCCTAGACTTACACACTTTTTAAATAACTTTCACTAAGAAAAACACACCCACCTATGCCCGAGGGCGGACTCGAACCTTCGGCGGGAGGCTCCGCGCAATCGGTGACATGGCGCTTCTAACCGCGTGGCTCTTAGGTTATATTGTATAATTAGTGAAAGTACACAATAAGTTAAAGGATTAAAGTTATTTTAATTAAACTAATTACAAAATTTTCTAGTTAATGAAGAGATTAAACACGTATTATGCAGACCAGCAATCGAAAAATAAATTACTGTCGGAAGGACTGACCCATCACATAGGAAAGTCAAAATAACCTTCGGTGAAATTGAAAGAAAGTGTGGTAACTTTAAGCGTGCAACAGGAATTCCGCGGTTAAATGCAGAGGGGAGAGCGGATAGGTTGAAAGAGTACATTGTAGGCCTCTATGAAGTCGAAGATTTGTCTGATGTGATAGAAGAAGAAACAGGAAATCGATTTAGAAGGGACAGTGGATCCAGTATTAGAATCAGAATTTAAGAGAGCTTTCGAAGACTTAAATTCAAATAAGGCAGAAGGGATAGACACCATTCCATCAGAATTTCTATAATCAATGGGGGAAGGGGTAACACAACGACTATTCACATTGGTGTGGAGAATGTATGAGTCTAGCAACATATCGTCTGACTTTCGGAAAAACATAATGCACACAATTGCGAAGACTACAAGAGCTGACAAGTGTGAAAATTATCGCACAATCAGCTTCAGCTGAATCTGCTGAAAAGAATAATATACAGTACAATGGAATAGAGAATTGAGGCGGTGTTAGTTGAAGAGTGTTAGATCAGAATCAATTTGGCTTTAGGAAAGGTAAAGACACGAGTATTTGTATGGGGTGTAGCCATGTATGGAAGTTAAACATGGACGATAAATAGTTAGGACAAGAAGAGAATAGAAGCTTTCGAAATGTGGTGCTACAGAAGAACGCTGAAGATTAGATGGGTAGATCACGTAACTAATGAGGAGGTATTGAATAGAATAGGGAAGAAGAGGAGTTTGTGGCACAACTTTACAAGAAGAAGGGACCGGTTGGTAGGGCATATTCTGAGGCATCAAGGGATCACCAATTTAGCATTGGAGGGCAGCGTGGAGGGTAAAAATCGTAGAGGGAGACCAAGAGATGAATACACTAAGCAGATTCAGAAGGATGTAGGTTGCAGTAAGTACTGGGAGATGCAGAAGCTTGCACAGGGTAAAGTAGCATGGAGAGCTGCATCAAACAAGTCTCAGGACTGAAGACCACAATAACAACAACAACAACAACAAAGACAGGAGAGAGGCAGTTCTGACATTATGGTTGATAATGGAAGCAAGACTAAAGAAATATGAAGACACGTTCATAGGATTTGTCGACCCGGAAAAATCGTTCGACAATGTAAAATGGTGCAAGATGTTCGATATTCTGAGAAAGATATGGGTAAGCTATAGGGAGAGTCGGGTAATATATAATATATACAGAACCAAGAGGGAATAATAAGAGTGGACGACCAAGAACGAAGTGCTCGGATTAAAAAGGGTGTAAGACGGGGATGTAGTTAACTGTGCGTTGAAGAAGCAATGATGGAAATAAAAGAAAGGTTCAGGAGTGGAATTAAATTTCAAGGTGAAAGGATATCAATGATGCGATTCGCTGATGACTTTTCTATCCTCAGTGAAAGTGAAGAAAAATTACTTCATCTGCTGAAAGGAAAAACACAGATTATGGAGTGAGAATAAATCGAAGAAAGACGAAAGTAATGAGAAGTAGCAGAAATGAGAACAACTAGAAACTTAGCATCAGGATGATGGTCACGAAGTAGATGAAGTTAAGAAATTCTGCTTCCTAGGCAGAAAAATAACCAACGACGGACGGACAAGGAGGACCTCAAAAGTAGAAAGCAGACTAACACTGGCAGAAAGAGCATTCCTGGGCAAGAGAAGTCTACTACTATCAAACATAGAGCTTAATTTGAGGAAGGAATTTCTGAAAATGTACGTTTGGAGCACAGCATTCTGCGATAGTGAAACATGGACTGTGGGAAAGCTGGAACAGAAGAGATTCGAAGCATTTGAAATGTAGTGCAACAGACGGATGTTGAAAATTAGGTGGACTGATAAGGTAAGGAATGAAGAGGTTCTGCTCAGAATCGGAGAGGAAAGGAATATGTGGAAACACTAATTAGGAGAAGGGACAGGATGGTAAGACGCCTGTTAATACATCAGGGACTGGAAATGAGCGTTTGGCGTCATTGGCCGGGAGGCCCCTTGCAGGGCAAGTCCGGCCGCCTTGGTGCAGGTCTTATTACATTCGACGCCACATTAGGCGACCTACGACCCGGATGATGATAACACAACACCCAGTCCCTGAGCGGAGAAAATCCCCGATCCAGCCGGGAATCGAGTCCGGGCCCGTAGGACGGCAATCCGTCCGGCTGACCACTCAGCTATCGGGGCGGACATCAGGGAATAACGGTGCTTGGAGTATTAACGAGCGTGTTGTCCGCGTGTAGAACGGGGAAACCGCGGTATCTGTCTGAGTCTGACCGACGGCAGGTTGTGATGGCTCAGAGGCTTGGCACGAGCTTTTCGGAAACTGCACGAGTTATCGGATATTCGAAGAGTGCTGTGATGAGTGTCTTCAAGACGTTACGGAACCAAAGTGAAACCATGGCCAGACGTCGTGGGTCTGGGTGGACGCCCCGCGTTACACAGACTTCGGACGTCGTGGGCTGGGCAGACTGGTAAAAGAGAGCAGGCGACGACCTGTGGCGGAGCTAGCATCAGACTTTAATGCTGGGCAGAGTACAAGCATATCGCAACGCACAGTGCGCGAACACTCCTAACGTTGGGCCTCCGCGGCCAGCGACTCACGCATGTGCCATTGTTAACAACACGACTTCGTCATCTACTACTGAAGTAGCCATGTGACCATCGCCACTGGACGTTGGAGCAGTGACATTGCGTTGCATGGTCTGATAAGTCCTGATACCATCTCCATCATGCCGATGGAAGGCCACGAATCCACCGTCTTCCAGGGGAACAGCTCCTCGACACCTGTACTGCGGAACTGCTCCATTATGCTCTGGGAAACATTCACGTGCGTATCCTTGGGCATAGTGGAGCTAGTGCAAGGAACCTTGACGGCCATGGAGTATCGTACACTGGTTGCAGACCACCTTCACCTCTTCGTGACGATCATGTTTCCCGACAGCAGAGGCATTTTTCAGTAAGATAGTGTGCCATGTCACAAGGCCAGGAGTGTGATTGAGTGGTCTGAGGAACACAGTGGTGAGCTGCAATTGATTTACTGGCCCCCAAACTCGCCAGGTCTGAACCCGACCGAACACATCTGCGATGTGTTTCAACGTGGCGTCAGAGCTTACCGCCACCCTCCCCGGAATTTACGGGAACGGAGTGACTTGTGTGTGCAGACGTAGTGCCAACACCCTGCAGAGGCCTGCCAACATATCATTGCTGCCATGCCACGGCGCGTCACCGCTGTTATCCTTACCAGAGACGGGCATACCGTGTATGGGGATAATTCCATTGCAGAAAGCTAGGCAAGAAAATGGTTTTCTCATTTTAAGGAGCATCGTTTTGACATTAGTGGCTCTCCACGTTCAGTAAGACCCTCGGAGTTTGATGAAGACTTTTTAAACCAATTAATCCACAATGATCCACGTCACTGTACTCGAGAATGAGCTGGTTGATCAGTGTATAATTGATGAGATGCAATAGCAAATAGAGGTGAGTACTAAGGTGCACAGGCTGTTGTGGGAACAATAGACTTTTATGTTCATACTGTGTCTCAGATAACAATAAGTGAAAGAAAAATTAAAGACGACCTAATTCATGTGTTGACATGGGCTTATAGTCCACAAATGTCACATTTTTGCTGATGGAAAAGCCAAAAGCTAGTAAAGTCAGTGAGCGTATTTTACAATTTAAACAGTATTTTCCGCACATGATTGATTACCACAGTACGAAGCATGGTTATCAGGATAAGGCTATTGCAAAACTGTATAAAATCGTCTAACAGAAATCTTCTTGAGAACTCTAATTACTTTTGGCCATAACGGCTACGTTTGTGAACTGTGACTGTGTTAGATAATTATTTAGTTGTAATTTCTGCTACCAGTCACTTTTTTATTTTTTGTTTTATGTTTAATCTAACATAATACAACGCGTTTCGAACATGTTTTGTTCATCTTCAGGCGTTTATACATACATACAGAGACATGTTACTTAAAAATAAACTGTTGTAAACTAGATTAAACTAGAACTCTTTGCCCATTGTTTGTTACTGTAGCGGCTGGTGTGGCATTTGGGGGGGAGGGGGGAGGAGGGAGGCAGTGCATGGACAGAAATCGGAATCAGTGATGTCTTCTGCTGGTTTTTTTTCCTTCTGATTGAGTATATATGATATCACATCCTGTATAGGATGCAGATAGTTTTGCATCAGTGGTGTGTTACGAAAATAGCGTCAAAGGCTTTTATATGACAGTTTATCACTTACGATTTCATCACGTTGCAGCTTCACCTGCACCACAGGTGTGATGGTGGAGCTGTTGATTAACATTACACTATTGCACATCGTATTTTGTCACTGCTTTCTGACGTAATTCTCTGCACAAATTGCTTCGAAGAACATGTAAACATTATGCACACAACACAAGATGGCGGACTTGTAGCATGTGAGTCAGTATCGATTATCGAGGTTTTGTATCGATATTCTTGGTACTGATAGATTTGTAGTCCTTCTATCCCTAGATACTGTAAACATTAACAACAGTACACCTGTAGATGAAACAGTTGAGATAGTAAGAATGAACCTATTGAGAAGCAAGATAATGAGCAAACCAGAAATCATAGAACTTACAGATGTACTTAATTTAGTACTCTCGTATAATTACTTCTATTTTAACAATAAAATTTACAAGCAGGGCCTAGGACTATGAATGGGAAGAACTCTCAGTGGCCTAATAGCTGAAATATTTATCAACCATATAGAAAATAAAATACTGACACTAAATTATAACATCACAAGCAAAATTAAATTCTATAAGAGACATGTAAATGACATCCTCATTCTTTTTGATCGCACAGAGGACGAAGTGACAAACCTTTTTAACAAATTCAATAGCCTACATAAAAATATTCAGTTCAGCCTTGAACAGGAAGAGAACAACATCATACCTTTTCTTGACATAAAAATATCAAAACAGAACCAAAAGTTAGCTTTTCGTGTTTACAGAAAACCTACTGGCACTGACACCACTATACCAAACTCCTCTACACATCCCCCCCTCACACAAAAAAGCTGCTTATAGATCAGTGCTGTACAGAGCACACAAATTTCCACTTCAACATACAGAACTCCAACAAGAAATAGAAACCATAACATATTCTGCAATAAACAATGGATATGACCCTTCTCTAATTAATACCATGTCACATCAGATAAAATAAAAACTGAACAAACGACATCAAACTACACTCACAACTGACAGTGCCCCAGAAGTCAAATATGTAAAAATGCCATATCTTGGGATAGTATCCGACAAATTAGCAAGACTATTTAAAAACACAGAAGTAAAACTCAGCTTCAGTACCAACAACAACCTAAGTAGGAAGCTTATTCGCAATATAAAACCGTCAGATACTAGTCTTGATGCATCTGGCATTTACAAAACTACCTGCAGCCAATGTAATAAATATTATATCGGCCAAACAGGCAGAAATTTCGGAACTCGATTCAAAGAACATTTATACTGCTACAGGCTTGATAAATGTAACAAATCAACAGTAGTACCTCACATTAAAAACACAGGCCATCCTCTGAAAATCGAAGACAATCTGAAAATTTTACACAAAATAGGAAAAAGTAAAAGAATCGATACCATGGAAGAAATGGAAATTTTCATTCATAATACAAAGCATGGAGGAAACATTCTCAACGAGATAACAGAATTCAAAAACTCAAAATTCTTCAACAGTCTTACGCTAGTTCTAGCTCAATCATTTCAAGATGTGTCAATGTAAATAAAGGACTAAAAATCTGTCAGTACCATGAATATCGATACAAAACCTCGATAATCGATACTGACTCACATGCTAATGTCCGCCATCTCGTGTTAGGTGCATAATGTTTACATGTATGTCGAAGCAATTTGCGCAGTGAATTACGTCGGAAATCAGCGACAAAATGCAATGTGCAATAGTGTAATGTTAATCAACAGCTGCGCCATTACACCAGTGAAGCCGGCCGGAGTGGCCGTACGGTTCTAGGCGCTGCAGTCTGGAGCCGAGCGACCGCTACGGTCGCAGGTTCGAATCCTGCCTCGGGCATGGATGTGTGTGATGTCCTTAGGTTAGTTAGGTTTAATTAGCTCTAAGTTCTAGGCGACTGATGACCTCAGAACCATTTGAACCATTTTTTTTCACCAGTGATGCAAGAGAAGCTGCAAGGTGATGAAATCGTAAATCATATCAAAGCCTTTGACGCTATTTTCGTAACACACAACTGATGCAAAACTATCTGCATCCTATACAGGATGTGATATCATATATACTCAACCACAAGGAAAAAAACCAGCAGAAGACATCATTGATTTCGATTTCTGGCCATCTACTGCCCCCCTCCTCCCCCTCTCCAAATGCCACACCAGCCGCTACAGTAACAAACAATGGACAAAGCGTTCTAGGTTACTCTAGTTTAAGGTGGTTTATTTTTAAGTAACATTTCTCTGTATGTATGTATGTATGTATGTATGTATAAACGCCTGAAGATGAACAGAACATGTTCGAAACGCTTTGTATTATGATTAAACACAAAACAGAAAATAAAAAAGGGATTGGTAGCAGAAATAACAAATAAATAATAGAAACATAAGTGTTTCGTAAAACTGTTTCCTTAAATAATCACTCTCAGCGAACGCTTCGGCCAATTTATGAGTTGCCATTATTCTAACAATAGTAAAGACAAATTTCAGAACAAAACAATCTTATAGCGCAGTTGTGTGTCGTTGGTACAAACTTGAACGGCAAGCCTCGTGGCGGCGGCAGCGCGGTCGATTGCGCGGAGCCATTCATGCGCCGCTCCCGCGCCCGCGGCCGGCCTTGATCCTTAATGTAGCGCCAGCCGGCTGCTGACACTTGTGACTTAGTGTTAGCACCACCAGTCCAGAAGCCCGGCCGCTAATTGCCTGCTGTAGCCGCCACCCAGCCACAATCCTATTCTCTGCTGTTGCGGACTGCCGTCTTTAACAGTGCTCGCTCACTGTAACGTCTAATCGATTCGCGACCTACTCCAATTAATTGCGCGTCTCTAATTCATTAACCCTATCTACAGCGTGCTAATGCGCGAATGGAGGAAACCAGTCTTCATTATCATTAACGCAATGAAGTTTTTCAGAGCTGCAACTACACGTTGGGAATGCACACGGTCCAGTCACATTAATATAACCATATGGCAAAAATCTGAATAACCACTTTTTTTCAGTTCGGACATACAGGAAGGGACTGAGTGAGGTTCTGAAAGGTACCAACAGGATTGAGGAGCTATGCTGACTCCAGTGTCACGGCCATCTGCGCTGGGTCCTCGCTTGAGCATCCATGGCGCGGACAGTACAATCGAGATGCACACACGCATTCTCCAATACAGCATTAATAGTGTCCTGCTTGACACAATCACGTCGTTTAAATATCTGGGCGTAACGTATCAAAATGATATGTAATGGAACGAGCCTGTGAGGATTTTGATAGAGAAGCGAATGATCGACTTCTATGTATTGGGAGAATTTTAGGAAAATGTGGCTCATCTCTAAAGGAGACCCACACTGGACGCCAGAGTAACACATTGAGGGATTGAAGGAAGACATCGGCGTAGTTCAGAAGCGGGCTGCTAGACTTGTTACCAGTGGGATCGAAAACCACGCAAGTGTTACATAGATGCTTAGGGAACTCAAATGGGAATGACTGAAGGGAAGGCGGCGTTCTCTTCGAGAAACGCAAATTTTGGAAATTTAGAGAACCGGCATTTGAGGCTGATTGCAGAACACAAACCACGAGATATCAAGGCTAATACGAAGACTAATATATAGTCGTTTTTGTCTCACTCTGTCTGCGAATGCAACAGGACAGGGAATGACTAGTAGCGGTACAGGATACACTGCGCCACGCACCATGCGGTTGCATGCCGATTAGGTATGTGGATCCAGATGCGGATGTACATGCTTCATGTAAAATTTTTAATACGTCGACTCATTTTAAAAGCAGTCATTCGCTTGAAGTTGTTTTACATTTGTGGGTGGAAGGTTTCAGGTATTCCATAACAGAATGCTGTGTGTTGAGTCGATGTTTCCGATAATACGTTGGAAAAGAACTCATAATATCAGTCATGTGTACAACATTTCTCCCACTGCCGAAAACGAATTTTTTTGAATTATCAGTCTTCTGACTGGTTTGATGCGGCCCGCCACGAGTTCCTGCCCTGTGCCAACTTCTTCATCTCAGAGTAGCACATGCAACCTACGTTCTCAATTATGTATTCCAGTCTGTGTCTTCCTCTACAGTTTGTGCCATTTACAGCTCCCTGTAGGACCATGTCTTAACAGGCGTCCTATCGATATATCCCTTCTCCTTGTCAGTGTTTTCCACATATTTCTTTCCTCTCTGATTCTGTGCAGGAGCTCCACACTTCTTACCTTATCAGTACACTTAATTTTCAGCACTCGTCTGTAGCATCGCATCTCAAATGCTTCGATTCTCCTCTGTTCCGGTTTTCCCACAGTTCAAGCTTCACTACCATACAGTGCTGCGCTCCAAACGTTTACTCTCAGAAATTTCTCCTTAAAATTAAGGCCTAAATTTGATTCTAGTAGACCTATCTTGGCCAGGAATGTCCTTTTCGTCAGTGCTAATCTGCTTTTCATGTCCTCATTGCTCCGTCCGTCATTGGTTATTTTGCTGCCTAGGTAGCAGAATTCCGTAACTTCATGTACTTCGTGACCATCAGTCCTGATGGTCTCGCTGTTCTCATGTCAGCTACTTCTCATTACCTTCGTCTTTCTTCGATTTACTCTCAGCCCATAGTCTGTACTCATTAGACAGTATATTCCATTCAGAAGATAATTTAATTCTTTTTCACTTTTACTCAGGATAGCAACGCCATCAGTCAATCGTATCATTGATATCCTTCCACCTTGAATTTTAATTCCACTCCTGAACGTTCCTTTTATTTCCATCATTGCTTCTTTGATGTACAGATTGAACATAGGGGTGAAAGACTTACACCCTTTTTAATACGAGCGCTCCTTTCTTGGTCGTCCACTTTTATTATCCCCTCTTGGCTGTTGTACGTATTGTATATTACCCGTTTTTCCTTATAGCGTACCCCTATTTTTTCTCAGAATTTCGAACATCTTGCATAATTTTATATCGTGGAACGCTATTCCAGATCAACAAATCCTATGAACGTGTCTTGATATTTCTTTAGTCTTGCTTCCATTATAAACTGCAATGTCAGAATTGCCTCTCTCGTGCTTTTACCTTTCCTAAAGCAAACTGATCATCATCTAGCGCATCCTCAATTTTCTTTTCCATTCTTCTGTATATTATTCTTGTCAGCAACTTGGATGCATGAGCTATTAAGCTGATCGTACGATAATTCTTGTAGTTATCAGCCCTTGCAGTTTTCGAAATTGTGTGGGTGATGGTTTTCTGAAAGTCAGATGATATGTCGTCAGACTCATACATTCCACACACCACCTTGAGTAGTCGTTTTGTTGCCACTTCACCCAATGATTTTAGAAATTCTGATGGAATGTTATCTATCCCTTCCGCCTTAGTTGATCGTAAGTCCTCCAAAACTCTTTTAAATTCTGATGCTAATACTGAATCCCTCATCTCTTCTAAATCGACTCCTGTTTCTTCTTCGATCATATCAAACAAATCTTTCCCCTCATAGCGGCCTTCAGTATACTGTTTCCATATATCGGCTCTCTCCTCTGCATTTAACAGGGGATTTCCTATTGCACTCTTAATGTTACCACCCTTGCTTTAATTTCACCGAACGTTTTTTTTTTTTTTTTTTTTTTTTTTTACTTTCCTATGTGTTGAGTCACTGCTTCCGACAATCATTTCTTTTTCGATTTCTTCGCATTTCTCATGCAGCCATTTCGTCTTAGCTTCCCTGTACTTCCTATTTATTTCATTCCTCATCGACTTGTATTTCTGAATTTCCCTGAACAGATTTGTACTTCCTTCTTTCTTTGATCAACTGCAGTATTTCATCTGTTACCCACGGTTTCTTCGTTGTTACCTTCTTTGTACCTGTAAAACAAATAATCTCTCGATATTCCACTTTGTCAATGGGCTTTGACATTTTTTCTGCTTTTGAAGTGATTTATTGCGGTACTCTCGGTCTGGGATTGTAATTTATACCATGACTGAAGATACGTATCTGGAAACAAACAAAAATTAGTTACGTTACTTTACTTTTTCGAGATAATTACTTTTTTCCGAGGTAATAATTGAAAGCGGCCACAATAAATTATGAGAAGTACTAAAAACATGGGAGTATTAGATCATCTCATTTACCAGATACGGAATCTATTTTCTGACCAAGAAACTACGGTGAGAATTCTAAGTGGAGCAACTAAATAGCTCAAAATTCAGAAAAGAGTACGACAAGTCTGTATTTTGTCATTTATTGAATCTGTCAGGAGAGCTTATTTTGAGAAATGATGGATTAGACGAAGAGGAAACTGGAAGTAAAATAGCTGGGATAAAAGTAATAACCTTAGATATGCGGGCGACACTATCCTGATGACAGAATGTGAAGAAGGTTTTAAGATCCTCTAACTGAAGGTGAAAAAAAAAAAATGCAAATGCTGAATGTAAGAAAACGAAAATTATGGCAGCTACACCTATCACTTCATGGCATGCAAATGAAGAAGCATTGGAGGTAGTTTCTATTTCCATCTATCTCGGCTTACATATTTCTGCTGATAGTGACTGCAGGCACAAAATCAGGAGACTCTTGTTACTTGATAGGAAGACAATTGCCAACCGTAACAATGTTTTAGGGAGTACAGAGAGAAAATTAACAACAAAGATCGTTATAGTAGGGTCTATGGTCTTCGCGTTGCGATTTACAGATGAAAGGCCTTGATTGCAAGAAAGGCTGAACATTGTAGAATAGACTCCTTCGAACTGTGGTGTTGGAGGAAACGCATTGAGTTCCATGGGCTGCAAAGAGAACGAATAGATCGCTATTACAACAATTTAAAGCAGACTGCTCCTTCGAAGGTCTGATAATGAAACAGAAACTGACATACTTTGGGCACACCACGAGAAGACGTGATTCGCTGGAAAAGACCTTAATGCTTGGGAATATGGTAGGTATTGTGAACAATAAGGAGAGATGGGCTGCAGAATGGTGCAGCAACTGCTGTCGTAGGAAAGTTGCACAGCAGCAGAAATGATTAAGGAACAAACACAGTAACAGAGGATTTACCAAACTTGTATTTCTCCTGATGTTTGAAGTCTCATTAGATGTCCATGCTTATGAGAATTTTAAATTGGAAGAAATACATTTTGGTACTCCTAAAACAACTTAGTTCAGCCAAATTTGCACTTAGCGTCATAGGAAAGTTTCGGGAGAGAGAAATCAGTAAGTTGACATATTTTTCTTATTATCATTCAGTAATGTCATATGGAATAATGTTCTGGGGTAACTCATCTTTAACAAAATAAGGTCTTCATTGCCCAAAAACGTGCTGTAAGAGTAAAATGTGGTGCTCACCCGCGATCATCTTGTAGACATCTGCTTAAGGAGTTGGGCATTCTGACAACCGCTTCACAGTATATTTACTCCCTTCACAGTCCATTAACGCCACATTTCGCCGCACTGTCACGCCGGATACGCTCGTCGTACGTCCCGCATTGATTTTTTGTGTTATTTCACGCAGGAACAATGGTGTGCATAATTACTATACTAGAAGAAAAAATGACATTCGTCACTGAACATTAAGGTTGTCTTTATCACAGAAAGGAGTGCACAACGCTGCAACAAATATTTTTGAATACTTGCCTAGTGATGTAAAATGTCTAATAGACAGCAAGGTAAAATTTGAAAGTAAATCGAAAAAGTTTCTCCTTGAAACTCTTTCTATTCCGTAGAAGAATTTCTTTGTTTGTAATGGGTAAAAGATGGTGGGTGGGAATCGCTAACTCAGTATGTATATTTTGTTTTTATTTCGGGAAAAAAATAATTATGTGGTGATAGGCTATAGGCTCTAAGCCCTATGGGACTTAACCTGAAGTCATCAGTCCCCTAGACTTAGAACTACTTAAACCTGACTAACCTAAGGACATCACACACATCCATGCCAGAGGCAGAATTGGAACCCGTGACCGTAGCAGCAGCGCGGTTCCGGACTAAAGCGCCTAGAACCGCTCGGCCGCAACGGCTGGCAATTATATGGTGATGTTTAGAGTACAAATAGATGTACACATTAATTTGCAATATGAATGTAAAAGACTCGTTCCACATCATGACGATTTATCGTGCAAATGATCCACGGAACATGAAAGTAACTAAGTAACTAACAGAAAGAAATAAAGTACAGCCCGTACGATAGCAAAAAGGATGAGGCTGCCTGAAGTAAAGCACGAATGATAGCGTCGGAACCGCAACTAGACAACGTCTCCATATCATCACATAGCGGAAAGGCTCCGCGTGCGAGTGGGCTATGTGGCTACCTCCGACAGTCCTATACCTTGGCGGCAGAAAGCGGTCAGGGTCCGGAGCTGCTGGAGGCATGGTCCAGCGGTCGTGCACCTTTGCGTTCGCTGGATCCCGCATGACGCTATCGGTGTCTGACGAAAACTTGCAGTTCCGCTGCCAACTTTGAGACGCCCGTGAGATGGTGTCTACATATGGTACCATAGAAAGCACAAGGGGAATAGGGCGGTAACAGATGAGATGTACTGATGGCGTCACAGAAGTAATGGATTACAACTTGGAAAGTCTTCGGGAAATAGTGCAGAACAGATAGAATTGGCCTGTTTGAGCCGTGCGCGACTCGTTTTCGTGCCGTTTATTACTTGATCTTGTCTTTGCGGTACCGCCGTCCCGTTTCTTATTCGATTCACTAGCGTCACGAAGTTGCTGGCCTGCCTGCCCGTCAGTGGCAGCAGCAGCGCTATCGATAAGAGCACTGTCGTACTATCTTTGGAGCGACCCCTAGAATTTCCGGGTCGTGGTGTGCGGTGATTTCAGTCGGGATGGAGCTCCAGTGAGGTCTGCACAGCCAGTACTCGCTCGACCGCTGGGGACACACATGCACTGTTCGACCGTTGGTTAGTCGTTCGTCGGTCGTCTCATCGGGCGAATTGTATTTGGTCTTCCGATCGCTTCTAGGCCGCTTCAATTGATAATCTTGCGGGACTTCGGTTAGTTGCTTCCTTGTGCAGAGATGTCGGGTGGCCAATGGGTCGGTGTTCCCTCTGCATGGTTGGGTCGCAGCCAGTGTGCCCGGGTCGCCGTGTCTCCGAGTTCCGTATGGACAACAAGGGAGTAGGGATGGAGCTGCAGTGAGCTCCCGACAGCCAAGACTATCCCGACCGTTGCCGACACACACAACTTGAGTGGGGACGACCTTGGTTGGTCGTTCGGTCGGTTGTCTCATCGGACGACGTGTATTTGTTCGCCGACCGCTTATGGAAACTCAGCGTGTGTCGACTTGTGACTGGTGCTTGTTGTTCCACAGTGATTGACTTTAGAATTGTCGCAGTTCTAGGTGCAAGCTTTTACGTGGAACTGTGTGTAGCTTGTGTGATTTCCACTGAGCAGTTATGAATGCTGTCTGGGTACTGGAGTAGGCAGTCGGTCGCTTGGAACAGAGCAGCGAGTGTGTGTTTCCTCGCCGTGTTGATGCTGTCCGGCACGGCGTGTAGTTCGACAGCCTCTGTGTTTGTTCATATTTTTGAGTGGTTATAGTGCCTTCGTTGTATTTAGACGCCAATATTTGAAGACGTAGTGCTGCTGATATCTTCGTCCTCGCTGACATTTCCCGTTGTCGTGCCACTGGTCGGGCGGAAGGGGATTGATTAGGTTGTTGGTCGGTCCTTCAGCCGTCCCTGCATCAGGTTACCGTCCGATTATTTAATCTTACTTGGCTGCCTGTCTCACCTAACCTTACGTTAGAGCTACCTCCTCAGGCCGACCCTTGGAACACTTCTGAGCACTACTGTTCTGTTGGTTTTCAGCCGCCTATTAATTTAGTTTGTTTTAAAATAAGGCCTTCAGCCGACTTAAGCTAAACTTTCAAGATTGATTGGTTTAAAACTATTTTAAAAACGGAGATTTTGCTCTATTTGAAATCTTTGTTATTCAGGCCTTAAGCCTTCAGTTCCTTGATGTTCAGTATGTGGCCTTCAGCAGACTTTTTATGTAAATATTTTTAAGATAAGGTCTTTAGCCGTCTTAAATTAAAATTTGAAAATTCACTTTTTTAAAACCTTTTTAAATTTTCTTCGCTATTGGAAATTCTTGTTATCCAGGCCTTAAGCCTCCGTTCGTCTGTGTCTAGTTTGTGGCCTTCAGCTGAGTATTTATGTAAATTTTTTTTAAGTAAGGCCTTCAGCCGCGTGTGTTCCTTAAAGTTCTTGTAATAACTTGTGTTTGGGCTTTCAGCCATATTGTTTTGAAACCTTTTTAAGGGCATGTGTGATTAAGTGTTTTTAGAAAAATAAAGTTTGAGTGTTTTGTGCAACTGACAGCAACTGATTCTGACCTCTTTCCACAGTCACAACCTGATCCGATCGGCCCTGCGAATCCAGATTTCACTGTTTAATAGCCGGCCGGTGTGGCCGTGCGGTTCTAGGCGCTTCAGTCTGGAACCGCGTGACCGTTACGGTCGCAGGTTCGAATCCTGCCTTGGGCATGGATGTGTGTGATGTCCCTAGGTTAGTTAGGTTTAAATAGTTCTTAGTTCTAGGGAACTGATGACCACAGATGTTAAGTCCCATAGTGCTCAGAGCCATTTGAACCAAGCCACTGTTTAATAGCTGAAGTTAATGACCAGCCCTCGTAAGTGGAAACTGGACTGTAAAAGTTAATGGAGTGGTATATCCTTCACGATTATCCAGGAGACAATATGCCACCGGGAAACAGTGGGTCATCAGCCTCAAAGTGTGCTCAAGATTTAATTTTTGCTGGGGGAAAGCGTTTACATTGTAGCTACAAATTGCGGGACCTGAATGTAGGACGCGTCCTCGTTGCGAGTATTTACAGGCTCCGCGAAAGCAATCCGTTTCAAGGGATCGCGTGGCGCTGAGTAGCGGCTGCAGCCCAGCCCCCTCCCCTGGTGGTAATGGTGGTGGTAGGCCACGCGTGTTAAGCCGCCGTAAGCGGCTCGGCGATACCGCCACTGCGTTGGTCAGTAGTGTTCTCAGCGAACGGTTCGCTGCGGGCTCGCGCCCTGCTTCACACAACGCCGCAGTGTACGGTTTGGCGCAGGGTCGGATCGAAGCCAGCCGGCAATCGTGCCTCACCGACGTAGCGTCAAGTTAAGCAAAGCAGGGTAACGGCCTGCTCAAAATACACTACTGGCCATTAAAATAGCTACACCAAGAAGAAATGCAGATAATAAACGGGTACTCATTGGACGAATATATTATTCTAGAACTGACATGTGACTACATTTTCACGCAATTCGGGTGCATTGTTGTTGTTGTGGTCTTCAGTCCTGAGACTGGTTTGGTGCAGCTCTCCATGCTACTCTATCCTGTGCAAGCTTCTTCATCTCCCAGTACCTACTGCAGCCTACATCCTTCTGAATCTGCTTAGTGTATTCATCTCTTGGTCTCCCTCCACGATTTTTACCCTCCACGCTGCCCTCCAATACTAAATTGGTGATCCCTCGACGTCTCAGAACATGTCCTACCAAACGATCCCTTCTTCTAGTCAAATTGTGCCACAAGCTCCTCTTCTCCCCAATTCTATTCAATACCTCCTCATTAGTTATGTGATCTACCCATATAATCTTCAGCATTCTTCTGTAGCACCACGTTTCGAAAGCTTCTATTCTCTTCTTGTCCAAACTATTTATCGTCCATGTTTCACTTCCATACATGGCTACACTCCATACAAACACTTTCAGAAATGACTTCCTGACACTTAAATCTGTACTCGATGTTAACAAATTTTTCTTCTTCAGAAACGCTTTCCTTGCCATTGCCAGTCTACATTTTATATCCTCTCTACTCCGACCATCATCAGTTATTTTGCTCCCCAAATAGCAAAACTCCTTTACTACTTTAAGTGTCTCATTTCCTAATCTAATTCCCTCAGCATCACCCGACTTAATTCGATTACATTCCATTATCCTCGCTTTGCTTTTGTTGATGTTCATCTTATACCCTCCTTTCAAGACACCGTCCATTCCGTTCAACTGCTCTTCCAAGTCCTTTGCTGTCTCTGACAGAATTACAATGTCATCGGCAAACCTCAAAGTTTTTATTTCTTCTCCATGGATTTTAATACCTACTCCGAACTTTTCTTTTGTTTCCTTTATTGCTTGCTCAATATACAGATTGAATAACATCGGGGAGAGGCTACAACCCTGTCTCACTCCCTTCCCAACCACTGCTTCTCTTTCATGTCCCTCAAGTGTTATAATTGCCATCTGCTTTCTGTACAAATTGTAAATAGCCTTTCGCTCCCTGTATTTTACCCCTGTCAGCTTCAGTATTTGAAAGAATATTCCAGTCAAAATTGTCAAAAGCTTTCTCTAAGTCTACAAATGCTAGCAACGTAGGTTTGCCTTTCCTTAATCTTTCTTCTAAGATAAGTCGTAGGGTCAGTATTGCCTCACGTGTTCCAACATTTCTACGGAATCCAAACTGATCTTCCCCGAGGTCGGCTTCTATCAGTTTTTCCATTCGTCTGTAAAGAATTCGCGTTAGTATTTTGCAGCTGTGACTTATTAAACTGATAGCCGGCCGTTGCGGCCGAGCGGTTCTAGGCTCTTCAGTCCGGAACCACGCTGCCGCTACGGTCGCAGGTTCGAATCCTGCCTTGGGCATGGATGTGTGTGATGTCCTTAGGTTTAAGTAGTTCTAAGTCTATGGGACTAATGACCTCAGATGTTAAGTCCCATGGTGCTCAGAGCCATTTGAGCAATTATTAAACTGATAGTTCGGTAATTTTCACATCTGTCAACACCTGTTTTCTTTGGGATTGGAATTATTATATTCTTCTTGAAGTCTGAGGGTATTTCGCCTGTCTCATACATCTTGCTTACCAGATGGTAGAGTTTTGTCAGGACTGGCTCTCCCAAGGCTGTCAGTAGTTCTAATGGAATGTTGTCTACTCCTGGGGCCTTGTTTCTACTCAGGTCTTTCAGTGCTCTGTCAAACTCCTCACCCAGTATCATATCTCCCATTTCATCTTCATCTACATCCTCTTCCATTTCCATAATATTGTCCTCAAGTACATCGCCATTGTATAGACCCTCTATATACTCCTTCCACCTTTCTGCTTTCCCTTCTTTGCTTAGAACTGGGTTTCCATCAAAGCTCTTGAAATTCATGTAAGTGGTTCTCCTTTCTCCAAAGGTCTCTTTAATTTACCTGTACGCAGTATCTATCTTACCCCTCGTGAGATAAGCCTCTACATCCTTACATTTGTCCTCTAGCCATCCCTGCTTAGCCATTTTGCACTTCATGTCGATATCATTTTTGAGACGTTTGTATTCCTTTTTGCCTTCTTAATTTACTGCAATCTCCTCCTTTCATCAATTAAATTCAATATTTCTTCTGTTACCCAAGGGTTTCTACTAGCCCTCGTCTTTTTACCTATTTGATCCTCTTCTGCCTTCACTATTTCATCCCTCAAAGTTACCCTTTCTTCTTCTACTGTATTTCTTTCCCCCATTCCTGTCAATTGTTCCCTTATGCTCTCCCTGAAACTCTGTACAACCTCTGGTTCTTTCAGTTTATCCAGGTCCCATCTCCTTAAATTCCCACCTTTTTGCAGTTTCTTCAGTTTTAATCTACAGTTCATAACCAATAGATTGTGGTCAGAGTCCACATCTGCCCCTGGAAATGTCTTGCAATTTAAAACCTGGTTCCTAATCTCTGTCTTACCATTACATAATCTATCTGATACATTTTAGTATCTCCAGGGTTCTTCCATGTATACAACCTTCTTTCATTATTCTTAAACCAAGTGTTAGCTATGATTAAGTTATGCTCTGCGCAAAATTCTACCAGACGGCTTCCTCTTTCATTTCTTACCCCCAGTCCATATTCACCTACTATGTTTCCTTCTATCCATTTTCCTACGCTTGAATTCCAGTCACCAATGACTACTAAATTTTCGTCTCCCTTCACTACCTGAATAATTTCTTTTATCTCATCATGCATTTCATTAATTTATTCATCATCTGCAGAGCTAGTTGGCATATAAACTTGTACTACTGTAGTAGCTGTGGGCTTCGTATCTATCTTGGCCACAATAATGCGTTCACTATGCTGTTTGTAGTAGCTTACCCGTACTCCTATTTTTTATTAATTATCAAACCTACTCCTGCATTACCCCTATTTGATTTTGTATTTAAAACCCTGTATTCACCTGACCAAAAGTCTTGTTCCTCCTGCCACAGAAATTCACTAGTTCCCACTATATCTAACTTTAACTTATCCATTTCCGTTTTTAAATTTTCTAACCTACCTGCTCGATTAAGGGATCTGACACTCCACGCTCCGATGCGTAGAACGCCAGTTTTCTGTCTCCTGATAACAACGTCCTCCTGAGTAGTCCCCGCCCGGAGACCCGAATGGGGGACTATTTTATCTCCGGAATATTTTACCGAAGAGGACGCCATCATCATTTAATCATACAGTAAAGCTGCATGCCCTCGGGAAAAATTTCGGCTGTAGTTTCCTCTTGCTTTCAGCCGTTCGCAGTACCAGAACAGCAAGGCTATTTTGGTTAGCGTTACAAGGCCAGATCAGTCAATCATCCAGACTGTTCCCCCTCTTCAGGAACCACACGTTTGTCTGGCCTCTCAACAGATACCCCTCCGTTGTGGTTGCACCTACGGTACGGCTATCTGTATCGTTGAGGCAAGCAAGCCTCCCCACCAACGCCAAGGTCCGTAGTTCATGGGTGCATAGATCCTGAGAAATCAGTACCCAGAACAACCACCTCTGGCCGCAATAACGAGCTTGATACGTCTGGGCATTGAGTCAAACAGAGCTTGGATGGCGTGTACGTGTACAGCTGCCCATGCAGCTTTAACACGATACCACGGGTCTTCAAGAGTAGTGACTGGCGTATTGTGACGAGCCAGTTGCTCGGCCACCATTGACCAGACGTTTTCAGTTGGTGAGAGATCTGGAGAATGTGCTGGCCAGGGCAGCAGTCGAACATTTTCTGTATCCAGACAAGCCTGTACAGGATCTGCAACATGCGGTCGTGCATTATCCTGCTGAAATGTAGGGTTTCGCAGGGATCGAATGAAGGGTAGAGCCACGGGTCGTAAAACATCTGAAATGTAACGTCCACTGTTCAAAGTGCCGTCAATGTGAACAAGAGGTGACCGAGACGTGTAACCAATGGCACCCCATACCATCACACCGGGTGATGCGCCAGTATGGCGATGACGAATACTCGCTTCCAACGTGCGTTCACCGCGATGTGGCCAAACACGGATGCGACCACCATGATGCTGTAAACAGAACCTGGATTCATCAGACAAAATAACGTTTTGCCATTCGTGGACCCAGGTTCGTCGTTGAGTACGCCATCATAGGCGCTCCTGTCTGTGATGTAGCGTCAAGGGTAACCGCAGCCATGGTCTCCGAGCTGATAGTCCATGCTGCTGCAAACGTCGTCGAACTGTTCGTGCGGATGGTTGTTTTCTTGCAAACGTCCCCATCTGTTGACTCAGGTATTGAGACTTGGCTGCACGATCCGTTACAGCCATGCGGATAAGATGCCTTTCATCTCGACTGCTAGTGATACGAGGCCGTTGGGAACCAGGACGGCGTTCCGTATTACCCTCCTGAACCGACCGATTCCATATTCTGCTAACAGGCATTGTATCTCGACCAACGCGAGCAGCAATGTCGCGATACGGTAAACCGCAATCGCGATAGGCTACAATACGACCTTTATCAAAGTCGGAAACGAGATGTTACGCATTTCTCCTCCTTACACGAGGCGTCACAACAACGTTTCACCAGGCAACGCTGGTCAACTGCTGTTTGTGTATGAGAAATTGGTTGGAAACTTTCCTCATGTCAGCACGTTGTAGGTGTCGCCACTGGCGCCAACCTTGTGTGAATGCTCTGAAAAGCTAATCATTTGCATATCACAGCATCTTCTTCCTGTCGGTTAAATTTCGCGTCTGTATCACGTCATCTTGGTGGTGTAGTAATTTTAAAGGCCAGTAGTGTACATGTACTGCTCTGTTCGTACTCTGGTGCACTTGTGATGTTACCACTTTGGATGTCAGAAAGAGCTGTAGCGGGTGAACTAACCGATAATCAGGTGGCTCCCCATAGAATGACGTGAATTTAACTACAGATATTACGCAACGAGTAAGTTAATGGATATAATTTATTAATCAGGAGTGACCCTAGAGTACGTGAAACATAAGTGCAGTAACTTGTAGAGCGCTGGGTGGTCACAAGGCCTGCCACCAGTCTCTATTGCTGCAAGGTCCAGCTCAGTGACAAAGGGGAGTGCATTAAGTTAATGAAATTAATACCTATGTCATACAGAAAATTACCTTTCGTTTGATATGCATCTCGAGTTGATTAAATTGTTATTTCAGCAGTCGCCATAATTAATCCTGAATTATCGCTACAAGACTAATTTTTCCCGACGATCTGAGTCATCTTCGGCTTGTCTAACCACCCGACTACGGGCTTGTTGGGCGGGACACGTTTTCTGGGTCGAATTTGATTAATTCTACAAAATCGCAACGTGGCAGACGCTATCCAGTCGTTAGTTTCAAATTCAGGCCATGGCTACTTGCCGCGCGAGAACAGAAGAGTGGTCGCCGTTTTGGCTGAAGTTTCCGCCTCTTCAGCAGTCGGAACCCCTGGGCCTTTGTTTCTGACCGCTGTACAGGTGAGGTAAAGGTAACCACAGCGCTTGTTAGGTTGGCTATACGGCCCTCCTCTAGTCGGCCTCTTGTCCTCTCCCTGGCCACAAAAGCATCTAGAGACGCCATGATAGCGACAGTTGTGACTATTTGATCGAGTTGAATAGAGTTGTACAGCTACAACGGTCGTCAGTTCCGCACCAGCCACCATCTTAGCGTCAGCGAGCATGCTCCGTGCATAATTTGCCGCTATGGACCGTTCCGCTCGCGAAGTTGTAGGCACTTACATTCATCCCCGAGTTTACGTTAGGTAGAGTTTCCAGTTATGCCGCCAGTCGTTCAACACGCTATAGACCGGATTCTATTTAAGATCATACTGGACTACTTGTTTGAAGTGCCCTGTCCAGGCTTCTGTTAACTTTCACGCTAGTGAGCAAAGTACTCCACGTTTTCTCTCCTAACACTATTCATAGTTCAAGAACTGGACCGTTTTAGTTCATAAACTTGTTGTAGCTGGGATTCACAGTCATAAAATTTTTTTTGAAGTACATCATCTTTACGCCAGTGACTGTTATAAGTTTTTATTACACTATTGCAATTTCGGCCTTAGGCCTTTAACAAGTGCTACTGAAAAATACAGAATGTTTAAAAAATTATTTTACAGATTCGTTATGTATCTCGACGTTGTGCCGATTATACAAGACACTGTAACTATGTAGCCATGTTACTTACATATTGTGGCTTTAAGCCATGTTAACGTAATGTAAGCTGACATATTTGTATGTCGTTGTCAATACTGTTAAATTCACTCGTGACGTTGTTACACAGTGGGCAAAAAAGAATACCTACAGTTATGTATAACGATGTTTAACCCTTATGTGTGTAATTCGACGTATAATCCTCACATTTATTCATGATGTTTTAAATATAAGTCACATAATATTTTATGTACAACGATGTATAACCCTTGTGTATGTAATTCGATGTGTAATTCTCACGTTTATATATGATGGTTTAAGAATAAGTTACCTAAGACTTTATAGCAGACTCAAAATTGTGCAACGAGGCTATACTCTTTGCTTCCTAGTACAGTCGTTGGACTGCAATGGCGCTCCACACATAGCAAAACAATATATGTAATCCGTTTACGCGCCAAAACGGTTGTTGGTAGCCTGCAAACAGTAGTCTGCAGCTGTGGTCTAATGCATTTGTGACTAGTAATGGTTTAACGAACATGTGCACTTACAGATTATATTGTTTTACGGTGTTTGAATACGTGTGCTCGCACTGTGTAACAACGTGACGAGTGTATTTAACAGTATTGACAATGACATACAAAATGTTTGTGCGTCGTGTCAACGGTTTGTAGTGTGGATTGTCATCGAGTGTGAACGGCTTCATGTTTTTTATGTTCATGTGTCTACCGTTTTTTCCCCGCCGTTTTGTTCCAACTCATGTGTCTTCTCTGTTTTACCATTGTAATTTCTTGGGCTGAAGAGCGGCATATTGTGCTGCTGCCAGCCTACCTGTTTTTATACGGGCATTAAAATCACAATAAAGAAAAAAAAGACATACAAAACGTACGGAACCTTATTACAGCAAAGAAACGCCGGGACTGGCGCCAGACCTGTACACGACTCAACGCCAACTCCTCCAAGTACTGGTCCGCCTTCCATCGCCTTACTGGTTCCCATTCCGCACCCCATTTTCCATAACGGTTGCCCCTTTCGTGACAACCTCAGGAAGGCCAACCACTTCGCTTCCCACCTTTCCTCCATCCCTCCATCCCTGATGATCCCCAATTTGATTATTCTCTTTTCCCCACCGTCACGAAACGCGCCGATACCTCGGTCGCTCCACTTGCTCCTGGTCTCCAGTACTTGGGGCAGTTGCCCCCCGCCAACATCAACACTCCGATCACAGCACAAGACATTAAACTTATCCTCCAGTCCAAATGCAACACGGTCCCTGGTCACGGCTGTGTCACCTACTGCCACCTTAGAGAAAGCCCCTTCTCCTTCCTGACCGTCCTTGCCCATCTTAATACAGTCATCCTCTTTACTGGCTTCTACCCCGACCTGTGGAAGACTTCCTGCGACCTCTTATTCCTCAAACTCAACAAACCTGCTTATGTCGCCTCTTCCCATCGTCCCATCTGCCTCACCTCTGTCTTCAGTAAGGTCTTAGAATCCATCCTCTCCCATCGTATCCATCAACACCTTAATCAACACCACCTCCTCCCCCTTACCCAGTGTGGCTTCCGACCCTCCTTCTCTGCCGAAGACCAACTCCTTAACCTCGTTCATCTTCTTCCAGCTTAACTGCCGTTGCTCAGCCATTTTTGTTTCCCTCGGCCTCCAAAATGGCATCCTGGTCTCCTCTCTAAAACTCCAAACCTACGCCATGTCTATCAGTTTTGTCCATCTGGTTGCTTCCTTCCTCTCACGCCGTCCTTCCTATGTCACCCTCCACAACACCAACTCCCGTATCTTTCATCCCACTGCTGGTGTCCCCCAGGGCTCCGTCCTCTCCCATCTCTTGTACACCACTGATATGCCCAATCCTCCCCCACCCGTCCACCTTCTCCAGTATGCTGATGACACTGCCTTCCTGGCCCTCTATCCTACCCTTCAATGGTACCAGCGCACCCTCCAAACCCACCTTGACCAGTTCATCACTTGGTGTAATCAGTGGTTCAGTGGTTCCTTCCTCTCAAATCCTCCAAAACCCAGGCAATCATCATTGGCCGCACCACCCGCTCCTTCTGTCTCCATGATTTCTACCTCACCATTTACGGTCCTCCCCCACCCTGAGATACCTTGGCCTCACCCCCGACTGTCACCTCACCTGGAACCCTCACCTCCTGATCATCTAGCAGAAAGCCCATTCCTGCCTCCACCTCCTGAAATTCCGGTCTGGCCAGACATGGGGATTACATCCTTCCATCATCCTTCGTACCTACAAATCCCTCATCTGTCCTATACTCTGTTACACCATCGTTGTTAGAATGAGGTAGTCTGGAAAGTGAACTCCTAACAAAGATCTCTCCTTACATTTAATCATTGATAAACGGCGTAATAGAAGGTAACATAAGAATTTTTAATTTTTGCTTTTAGTTGCTATATACACCCTGTACAGAGTCCAAATATAAAAGTACTAACAAAATCGCTTCATACTTTTAACCAGCTATCCTACACTCAATACGCCAAAATAATCCACCCATACATCTGTCTACCTATTTTCTTCTTCTGTCTATCTTATATTCTATTCTACAGGTATATAAACTGAAGTCATGCCGCGGTTCTGTCTGTACGTCCACGCTAATCTTAGGAAGTACTGTAAGCATTTTGATACGGTTTTCACTAATAAAGTAGATGGACTAATTTCGAAGAATGTTCGTGTACATAATTTCTAAATATTTCGTGCTTACTGGCTGACCTATGATAAACTTCAGTCCCTCACCGGTGTGAAAACGATGCCATAGCCGTCCAATGGTGAGTGGCAGAGTTTGCAATCATGGTAACTCGCACGACCTGGGACTATTAAATTACAGACTGTGGTTGGGTCCGATGTAACGTAGCAGAGGGTGCTTCGTACCACTATTAAGTAGCGAAGGATGCTCTGTGTCGGTGTTTGGAGGCAGAGGATACTTTGTACCAATGTTTTACGGCGAAGGTTGCTCTGTACGGAAGTTGTATGGCAGAGGGTGCTTCATACTATAGTCGCGTGCAAAGGGTTCTTCTTATCGATGTTTGTTCGTCAGAGGATGCTTTATATCATAGTGGTGTAGCAAAGGGTGCACCCTACCCCTGTTTCACGGCAGAAGGTTGTTTATGGCAATGTTTTGTGGTGGAGGTTGCGTCTGGCCATTGCCATGTGGCATAAGGTGCTCCCTATCACTGATGTTAGCCGAGAGTGCTCCATGCCGACGTTGCTTGGTTAAGGTTGCTTCGTACCAGTGTTGTGTGACAGAGTACTCTGTAAGATGTTTCATGGCGAATGTTGCTCCGTACTGATTGTGTGTAGCATGTTGCATGACAGAAGGTGCTATGTATGGATGTTGTGTGGAAGAGGATGTTTTATTCCAATGTCTCATGGCAGAGGGGGCATCATGCAGATGTTGCTTGGCAGACAGTCTTTCTTAGCGGTGTTACAAAGGGAAGTGCGGGAGAAATTGAAGCAGAAAATAAAGCTCAGATCTGGCATCAGAGTCGGGCAGCCAGCAAAGTCGCCGTAGCTCACGCTCAACTCTATTGCAGGTTGGCAGGCCTGGTGGCGCGGCAGCTCGCAGCTCATATCATGTCACTCCAAACGCCAAGTAAATATGGAACAGATAACATTTGTGCCTCCTGAAAACTTTATTCCAATGCACTGCTTAAATTGTTTAAGTTATGTGAAGGTGATGATATTAAGTTACCTAACGTAGTTCTCAGAAGTTTAGTCATAGCTCTATGCAGTGGCTACCAACAAAATTACCACTACGCCAGACAAGTCGTCTGGATGTAGATATTTAGTGGAATTGATGTCGCTTGTATATATACCTCTGCCCGCCCGGCTAGCCGCGCGGTCTAACGCGCTGCTTCCCGAGCGAGAAGTCGTGCTAGTCCCTGGCACTAATCCGCCTGGCGGATTAGTGTCGAGGTCCCGTGTGCCGGTCAGCCTGAGGATGGTTTTTAAGGCGGTTTTCCACCTGTCTCGGTGAATGCGGGCTGGTTCCCCTTATTCCGCCTCAGTTACACTATGTCAGTAGCTGCTGCGCAAACACTGTCTCCGCATATGTGTACACCATAATTACTCTACCACGCAAAGATTTGGGGTTACACTCGTCTGGTATGAGACGTTGCTGGCGGAGGGGGGGGGGGGGAGGGGCTGAACTGCACAGTGACCTTGGATTCGGAGTGGGGCAGTGGTGGAGTGGGTGGACCACTGTGGCCTGTTGTGGGATTGTGGGTTGTAAACCACTGAGGACCGTGGTGGGATGAAGCCTATCTGTCGTTTCTACGTACCCAGTTCATTACGCAAATATACACAATATATACCTCTCCTCCCTCTTTGTTATTCACCTCCTCGCCTCCCTATGTGCCCAACTCATCTGCCTACATCTCTCTGTCCATCCCCTCCCCTCTTACTGTCCATCTCGTCCTGCACCCTTTCTCTCTGTCCATCTCCTCTTGACCCCTCTCTCTCACCATCTTCTCCTCTGTCTGTCTGAACCTTCCTTCAAGGTATGCACGTGTAGCCCTTTTAAAAGACATGCCTGTTGTGAAGGGCAGCCTACATAGCAGGGGCTAACAAGAAGCGACGTTTTTGTCCATCTCAAGGCTCATACTGGAGCTAGGAGTTTACAACCCTAAGTAGTGGTATTTGTTAAGTTTGCTGCTTGTGTGCCAAATTTGGCTGAAATCGATCCACGTGTTTGGTGGGAGATTGTACATATCTATACAAACCACCATATATACATACACTCATGTTCAGAAAAAACAGAACCCCTTGAACGACTTGAGACAGGACGTTAATATTCCCAGGACATATACATTAGTATGTTCTGAAGAAATGTTTAGCATTTGAAACATGTGAGCACTCAGGTTCAAGGTCAACTTCGATATCACAGCGCAACACCATCTACTGGTAAAACGTGCCTGCGGCTCTCCTCCTCATAAATTGAAGGTAGTGGATCAGTTTGTCCTGAGGAGACATGCAGGATGCCTCGTAGACGTATGCATGAACCATACCATTACATCAGTGAGTCTGAAAGGGGGCGCATTATTGGCATTAGAGAATGTGATGCATCCATCTGGGAAACTGCTGCTCATGTGGGACGAAGTTACTTGGCACTACAACTGGTGTGTGAACAATGATTCAGAGAAGGCCACAGAACGCAACGAGATGGATCATTTCGTACCACTCATACCATCTACTAAGAAGATCGACACCTCATATCAATGGCACTGCAGGACAGATTCGCGTCCTTATCGGCTCTGGCGCATCAGTAGAACAGTGTAACACATCGTACACTATCACGGGTGACAGCCTGTCACACTTTATTATGGCATGGGCTACCTGCACATTGCCCATTTTTCTGCCTACCTTTGATGAATGTGCACAAGCATGCTATATGGCAGTTGCGTATGAAACGACGTCACTGGAGACAGGAATGCCATCAGATAGTGTTTTCGGACGAACACAGGTTCTATTTGTTTGAAAATGATGGCCGCATTTTGTTTCGCCACAGACAGGGGGAGCGACATTATAGTGGCTGATTCGCACAAGATGTACAGAGCCAGCTCAAGGCATCATGGTGTGGGGGGCTATTGGATACAATAAAAATTCACAGTTGGTGCATGTCCAGGGCATTGTGACCAGTGTGACCTATTGGAATAACATCCTGCAACCGTAGCCATACTCTTTCTGCACAACACCCCAGACGCTATTTTCCACCAAGGTAATGCACGACCACATATTGCTGTGTGAACACTTCCCTTCTTGGTGTCACAGGATATGGTCCGCCACATCACCAGACTTGTCGCCAGTCGAAAATGTGTGGAATATGATGAAACGACAAGTGCAGCGCTGTGACCAATGGCAACCATCCCAGATGAACTTTGCAACCAGGTGAATGGAGAACAGACTGCTATACCAGGGCCCAAGGCGGATCCTACTAGGCAACAGGACACATACCGGACGGAGGTGACTGAAATGCTAATTATTTCTGCAGAACGTATTAATAACATGCCCTGTGAACATAAACGTTCTATCTCTAGACGTTTTTTCTGAACATGAAATTATGAAGTCTACACATGAGTTTCAAGGTGTGTTATTCTTGGAGGAGAATGAAAAAGAAGAAGAAGAAGAAAAAGAAAATGCAGAAAACTTGTCACCATCAAGGCCAGCCGCCGTGCGTTGTTCACCGTGCCATGGTGCAGTTAGCCGCTGCAGCAGTACTTTGAGCCTGGTTGATCGCCCCACCGCAAACTGGGCGTATCGACTGAGAGAATTTCACACGGCTTCTGGGGCGGGCGCTGTGTGTGTGGGACCACACGCGTGCTGAACGCTGAGCAGGCGGCCGCTTCAGGCGTGAGTTATGCCTCCTCCAACGCGTCTGAAAAATAGCCCGTTGGTCTGCGCTTGCGTACAAAAAGATCTCGTCTCTGACGCTTCCCAGGACACCATCTGTTATGCTTCTTGTCATTTTTAGTGCATCATTCACGGCAACATAAATTTCTGAAAAATACGACGTCTTGACGAAGTACAATTGTTTTGCTCTTTTCCTACAGCTTGAGATCTTCCTACGTTTCGTTTGTAAGTTTTACAAAAGACTACTATTCAATGTAAGTTTTATGCTTTAGCTTTCCTATCAGTGTAAATGTCTAAGAGTAACTTTTCAATCCTTACAATACTACTAGTGTAACATCTCAACTGTATTAACTTTTCAGAAGAGAGTCTTTACTTTTGCATCTTAGTGAAACCTTTAGACTTTAATCTAATGATGCAAATGATATAATTTTATGCTGACTAGTGGCTGTTTCTAACCATTAATTATTGTACTGCGCGTAATACTTCTGCGTTTAAAAGATGTACGTCATTATTACGTACATTATATGCAATGCGTATGAAAATATGTATCTGACTTAATTTATATTACTGTATACAATTTTTTCGCAATCTGAATATCTAGATCTCTAACGTAAAAAATTTACACAACCATTGAACCAAATAACGTCAGAAAGTATTTCAGATCAGCTACAGTTTCACTGAATGTAATCTGAGCAGACAATCGCTGTCCCCTCAATACACAAAAAATTGTTGAATTCTGATACTAATTATCACTTTGGCTTACCTATGCGACAACGGATAATCAACTATGCCATTCAGTCGCATTTCTAAAAAGAATCACGTTCCTTTGCCATTAATTCAATAAGTCTTGCCATGTGCAAAGCAGAAGAGTTACTCGCCAGCTTAATACGCATTTAACAGGCAGATCTCCGGAACTGCAACTGAGTCCGAATTGTTTTCTTTCTAAACTTTTAAACAGCAGATGGGGTGTGGAGGCTCATTTCAATTTTGTATTCATTAGCGGAAGTTAAAAGATGTGAACACACCTACATCACTGAACATTGCTATTAGCAAGTAGTCGAAATTCGGAAATAAACGGTAAATTCACAAGGTTATCTCTTTAGGCAAAACTTACACGAAGGTTTACATTCACTACTCAAAAATAAAACTAGGTAAACAGTGTCGTATTCGTTTCCTGAGTCCAAGCATTTTCACGAGAATGAAACAAGAGTACAGTAATATACAAACGATGCGTGTTATGAAAAATTACGAAGTAAAACTGAAAATACTCTCTAAACATGACAGCCCATATTTTTGCAAAGCTAGCACATCTGGCTGGATAATACCTTCTTTGATAAATTCCAGATTACAGCAGCAGTATTCTGAAATCAGGCCTCCACACCAGCACACACACGTCTGTTTCAGCCAACGCTCTATACCCAGGTCTCTCGGACTGGTTACTTAATAACAACATAAACTTTGGAATCCAATAAGTCTCCTTTATACGCGTAGTCAGGATAGTCAGGAAAAAAAGTTTATTGTGGTAAATATCGCATACAAAACTGCCACTTCCCATACTGCAACAACCATTCAAGTTTACGAATAGCGAGCCTCTATCAGAAGATTCTCAAATTGACAGGTGCCGTAGATCTACTGATCTTACGGTCGCTTGCTGTACAGGGTTAAGGGTACACGAATCCATTTTCTATTTGAGGTGATTTGTCTTCATAATTAATACACAAACACGACACCTTGCACCTGCTTCACTCAGTTTCATCAACACATCCCTACTAATATTATAAACGCGAAGGTAACTCTCTCTCTTACGTTTTTACGACTAAACCGCTGAGCCGATGTTCATGAAATTTGGCGTGAGATACACTCCTGGAAATGGAAAAAAGAACACATTGACACCGGTGTGTCAGACCCACCATACTTGCTCCGGATACTGCGAGAGGGCTGTACAAGCAATGATCACACGCACGGCACAGCGGACACACCAGGAACCGCGGTGTTGGCCGTCGAATGGCGCTAGCTGCGCAGCATTTGTGCACCGCCGCCGTGAGTGTCAGCCAGTTTGCCGTGGCATACGGAGCTCCATCGCAGTCTTTAACACTGGTAGCATGCCGCGACAGCGTGGACGTGAACCGTATGTGCAGTTGACGGACTTTGAGCGAGGGCGTATAGTGGGCATGCGGGAGGCCGGGTGGACGTACTGCCGAATTGCTCAACACGTGGGGCGTGAGGTCTCCACAGTACATCGATGTTGTCGCCAGTGGTCGGCGGAAGGTGCACGTGCCCGTCGACCTGGGACCGGACCGCAGCGACGCACGGATGCACGCCAAGACCGTAGGATCCTACGCAGTGCCGTAGGGGACCGCACCGCCACTTCCCAGCAAATTAGGGACACTGTTGCTCCTGGGGTATCGGCGAGGACCATTCGCAACCGTCTCCATGAAGCTGGGCTACGGTCCCGCACACCGTTAGGCCGTCTTCCGCTCACGCCCCAACATTGTGCAGCCCGCCTCCAGTGGTGTCGCGACAGGCGTGAATGGAGGGACGAATGGAGACGTGTCGTCTTCAGCGGTGAGAGTCGCTTCTGCCTTGGTGCCAATGATGGTCGTATGCGTGTTTGGCGCCGTGCAGATGAGCGCCACAATCAGGACTGCATACGACCGAGGCACACAGGGCCAACACCCAGCATCATGGTGTGGGGAGCGATCTCCTACACTGGCCGTACACCACTGGTGATCGTCGAGGGGACACTGAATAGTGCACGGTACATCCAAACCGTCATCGAACCCATCGTTCTACCATTCCTAGACCGGCAAGGGAACTTGCTGTTCCAACAGGACAATGCACGTCCGCATGTATCCCGTGCCACCCAACGTGCTCTAGAAGGTGTAAGTCAACTACCCTGGCCAGCAAGATCTCCGGATCTGTCCCTCATTGAGCATGTTTGGGACTGGATGAAGCGTCGTCTCACGCGGTCTGCACGTCCAGCACGAACGCTGGTCCAACTGAGGCGCCAGGTGTAAATGGCATGGCAAGCCGTTCCACAGGACTACATCCAGCATCTCTACGATCGTCTCCATGGGAGAATAGCAGCCTGCATTGCTGCGAAAGGTGGATATACACTGTACTAGTGCCGACATTGTGCATGCTCTGTTGCCTGTGTGTATGTGCCTGTGGTTCTGTCAGTGTGATCATGTGATGTATCTGACCCCAGGAATGTGTCAATAAAGTTTCCCCTTCCTGGGACAATGAATTCACGGTGTTCTTATTTCAATTTCCAGGAGTGTAGCTTGAACAGTTATATTTATTGATTTAAAACATATAACGCAAATTAAGTAAAAATGTTTACTCTTTGAAAAATCTATTTACTCCTTTACTTTTAAACTTTACCGTATTTGTGAAAATGCTGTGTTCTGCGTAATATGATTCTATGTGATCAATATAATGCTTATTCAGTTGTCAATGTGTTTAATCCATACTTTCCACATTAATACCATTATTATTAATTGCGAAAGTAATTCTGTTACGATTTCACATATCAGCCGAATATTCCTCATTCAGTGACATAAGCTGCAACTTAATGATGGAGAAATACTTTCGAATCTGTGTATAACTACAGCTTCCTCCGCTCAAAACAAGAGAATATAAATACATATTCCATGCATGAGAAGAATATATTTCATTTATTGTCTGTTATTATTATAACAGGCTCTTCCCTTGACACGTAACAACTTTGTAGGGAGCTTAATGCTTCGCACAGTCTTACACTTCACTCGTTTTCTAAAACATAACTTTCCTGTAAATGTAATTACTTTTGCTTCCGAAGCGAATGTGTTGAATATTCTTCCCGTTTGTAGTTCAGATGCAGGAACAGTTGTGGAATTGGTTTCTTCTCTACTGGGAAACAATTTTATTGATTTGTTCTTTTATTATCACGGCTGTGTGGTTTTTCCTTCAGATAAAGTTGTGGTATCTTACCCGTGCTTTAAATAACGTAGCTAATGTATTTCATACAAGTTTTCTACGTTCCGCATTCATTGATTTGACTGGACGAAGAGTGAAGGAAACTTCACTTTTTTGAGTTGATATACGACGCCTTTCTGCAAAAGGTCAGGTCTTCTGCTGTTTACTAGCAATTTTTTAGCTCTTAAAGAAAACTACGTCCTCCAGTAAATATCTCTAGGTCACAAGATAATCATAAATAAGCTGTTGTGCAATGTAGCGGTTCACACCTCCTAGGGTGTCAACTGCGGCTCCGTGATACAGATATTACTGTCGGTTTCAGTGTAATGACACTCTTTCCGACAGTTCCACTTTCTGATTCACCGGAACAGTGAAGTTCAACAATAGTTTCGTAGAACTTGTTAGGCACAGCCCGCCATCTGCCCATTTTCTATTCGTCGGAAAACATTATGAAGGAACCGATGAAATGGTGATGGGTAGTCCGTTATCGTCTTATCGTAGCGAACATATACATGGAACACTTTGGTGAAAGGCCTTAGAAACCGTCAAGTTGAAACCAACCTCTGTCGTTACGTGGACGACACATTTGTAGTGTGATCACATGGAATGCGAAAGCTTCAGGAGGTCCTGGAACATTTAAACTCTACATCCATCGTCAACAAAATTCACGATGTAATTTGGAAAAGGACAACTAGCCTTCCTCGACGTATTAGTTAGTCAAAGTGTACAACGTGATATCGTATTGATGTTGGAGATTTTCAGGTGTGATGGAGAACCGTAAAAGCTTTGAGGCAAAGAACCCTGATCAGGACACGACCAATTCGAAAATTATAAGCGAAAATTGTTCTATTAACTATGACCGTAGAATACATGTACCGGTACTGTTGTTGCTAAGGCGGCATGGAAGGCAGCTTACATAGGTGGTAAGTACGGACGAAAAAAAAAAGGGGGAAAGAAGTCTAATAAATATGGGCTCTAAAATGTATATCTTAAGAACGCTCTACTGCTGTAGGCTCTTTGATTTCATAGTTTTCGAGAAGGTAGTATGGGCCAAAACATGAGAAAAAAGTCCTGTAAATATGGGATTTAAAGTGGATGCCTTAAGAGCTAAGGACACTTCTTTTCAGTAGAAGAGATGTGTTTCACAGTATCGAAGATGAACAATGCGCATAGTTCTTAAGGTATCCATTTTAGATCCAGCGTTTGTTAGAATCTTTTTTTTGCATCGTCAGTCTTCTGACTGGTTTGATGGACCCTCCACGAATTCCTCTCCTGTGCTAACCTCTTCATCTCAGAGTAGCACTTGCAACTTACGTCCTCTACTATTTGCTGAATGTATTCCAATCTCTGTCTTCCTCTACAGCTCCCTCTAGTACCACGGAAGGTATTCCGTGATGTCTTAACAGATGTCCTGTCATCCTGTCTCTTCTCATTGTCAGAGTTTTCCACATATTCCTTTCCTCTCCGATTCTGCGCAGAACCTCCTCTTTCCTTACCTTATCAGCCCACCTAATTTTCAACATTCGTCTGTAGAATCACATCTCAAATTCTTCGTATTTCTTCTATTCCGGTTTTCCCACAGCCCCTGTTTCACTACCGCACAATTATGGTTCCAAACCAACATTCTAAGAAATTTATTCCTCAAATTAAGGCCTATGTTTGATAATAGTAGATCCCTCTTGGCTAGGAATGCCCTTCTGACAATGCTAATCTGCTTTTGATGTCCTCCTTGCTTCTTCCGTCATTGGTTATTTTGCTGCGTAAATAGTAGAATTCCTTCACTTTATCTACCTGGTGATTCCGAGACAGCAAAGGACTTGGAAGAGCAGTTGAATGAAATGGACAGTGACTTGAAAGGAGGATATAAGATGAACATCAACAAAAGCAAAACAAGGATAATGGAATGTAGTCTAATTAAGTCGGGTGATGCTGAAGGAATTAGATTAGGAAATGAGGCACTTAAAGTAGTAAAGGAGTTTTGCTATTTGGGGAGCAAAATAACTGATGATGGTCGAAGTAGAGAGGATATAAAATGTAGGCTGGCAATGGCAAGGAAAGCGTTTCTGAAGAAGAGAAATTTGTTAACATCCAGTATTGATTTAAGTGTCAGGAAGTCATTTCTGAAAGTATTCGTATGGAGTGTAGCCATGTATGGAAGTGAAACATGGACGATAAATAGTTTGGACAAGAAGAGAATAGAAGCTTTCGAAATGTGGTGCTACAGAAGAATGCTGAAGATTAGATGGGTAGATCACATAACTAATGAGGAAGTATTGAATAGGATTGGGGAGAAGAGAAGTTTGTGGCACAACTTGACCAGAAGAAGGGATCGGTTGGTAGGACATGTTCTGAGGCATCAAGGGATCACCAATTTAGTATTGGAGGGCAGCGTGGAGGGTAAAAATCGTAGAGGGAGACCAAGAGATGAATACACTAAGCAGATTCAGAAGGATGTAGGTTGCAGTAGGTACTGGGAGATGAACAAGCTTGCACAGGATAGAGTAGCATGGAGAGCTGCATCAAACCAGTCTCAGGACTGAAGACCACAACAACAACAACATCTACCTGGTGACCATCAGTCGTGATGTTAAGTTTCTTGCTGTTCTCATTTCTGCTCCTTCTTATCACTTTCGTCTGTCTTCAATTTACTCTCTATCCATGTTCTGTACCCATTAGACTGATTCAGTGGATCATGTAATTCTTCTTCACTTTTACTCAGTATAGAAATATCATCAGCGAATCGTATCACAGATATCCCTTCACCTTGAATTTTAATTTCACTCCTGAACCTTTCTTTTACTTCCATCATTGCTTCTTCGATGTACAGATTGAACAGTAGGTACGAAAGGCTACATTCCTGTATTACACTCTTTTTAATCCGAGCACTTCGTCATTGGTCGTCCACTCTTACTATTCCCTTTTGGCTCTTGTACATATTGTACTGTGCATTCACCTTCTCTCCCTATAGCTTGCCTTGTTTTCTGAAAATTTCGGATATCTTGAACCATTTTACATTGTTTTCCGTGATTTCCCTAAATCGTTTCAGGCAAATGCCGGGATGGTTCCTTTGAAAGGGCACGGCCGATTTCCTTCCCAATCCTTCCCTAACCCGAGCTCGCGCTCCGTCTCTAATGACCTCGTTGTCGACTGGACGTTAAACACTAACTACCACCACCACCTCAAGCGCAACGTCAGAATTGTCTTTTAGGTGCCATCACCTTTTCTGAAGCCCAACTGATCGTCATCTAACATATTCTCAGTTTTCTTTTCTGTTCTTCTGAATATTATTCTTGTCAGCGTGAACTGTTAAGCTGCTTGTGCGATAATTCTCGCACTTGTCAGCTCTTGCAATCTTCGGAATAGTGTGCATCATTTTTTCCGGAAGTCAGGTGATATATAGAGAGACTCATACATTCTACACACAAATGTGAATAATTGTTTTGTCGCCACTTCCCCTAATGATTTCAGAAATTCTGATGAAATGTTATCTATTCCTTCTGCCCCTTTTGATCTGAAGCCCTCCAAAGCTCTCTTAAATTCTGATTATATTACTGGACCCCCAATCTCTTTTAAATCGATTTCATGCTCTTTACTACCACATCCGAAACTTTCCTACCCTACAGTCTTAGCAACAACAGCACAGGTACATGAATTCCACGATAAGAGTTATCAAACAAATGTCGCTTATAATTTTCGATTTGGTCGCTTCTGGATCAGTGTCCATTACCTCAGATTGACACAATTACCTTTTTTCATCATCGTGAAAATTTGTAACATCATCACGGAATCACCCTGTATGTAGAAAACTTATGCACGCTGATACCTTATTTGCACTTCTCGAGCCATCACATTACTTCACAAAGAAATTCCGAGGCCCACGAGAAAGACAGGCCGTGGCTTGTACGACACAACACGTGACTCTACAGGTCTTACGAGTACGAGCAGCCACCTCCGGTGCGGAGCGAGTCATTTCAGATGAGTTTAACAATTATTAACTACGCTTTTAAATGCATGGGAGATCTCTGCAGCACATGACGGAGTTAAGGGCTTTAGAGGGTACCTTTTCGTTGACATACTGATTTCCCATAGGACTTGCACTGAGTCTCGAGCATCCGTGATGTTTGGCTGGCGAGCCTATAGTGTGACGTCACAAGTTCGTTGCGGAGCCCGTATTTCTCGTGGGCCCCACAAATTCGGTACTAAAGATTCTGGTCCACACAGCCCATACAGTTTCAGACAAGGTGAGTCTCGCCGAATAATTACAACATCTAGCGTTCTGAAGGAATGTGTACTTAGATCGTCAAACTGAACGTGCGATGCAGTCGAAATCAAGAGCGCCTGAGAAAGCTGTTGAGACTGAGGCCGAGGAAGAGAAGCCAAAACTTGCTGTCTACGGTACGCTGGCGCAGTGTCCAGAAAGATACGGAAACATGGCATACAGTGTACGCTGATCAGCCAGAACATATAACCGCCAACCTAGTATCGATATAAACCCGTCCAGACGATAGCACCGTCATCTGGTGAGGAATGACTGCCGCTCAGATACACGCACGGTGCATGTTCTGTCCATGTGTAGAGTGGGGAAGGCGCGCGACATAACTGATTTTGACCAAGGCCAGAATTTCAGAAACTGCACGACTTGTAGGGTATTTGAGGAGTGTTGTGGTGAGTGTCCTAAACACGTGGAGAAAAGAAGGTGAAACCACGTTCAGACATAGATGGGTTGGACGGCATCGCCTCCTTACAGATGTCGGACGTCGTGGGCTGGGCAGATTGGTGAAACAGGACATGCGGCAAACTATGGTGGAACTGACATGAGAATTTAAACCTGGGCAGAGTACAAGCGTGTCTGAGCACACAATACAGCAAACACTCCCAACGATGGGCCCCTGCAGCCGACGACCCACGCACGTGCCAATGTTAACACCGTGACATGGGCATTTACAACCGAAAGAGACACGTGACCATCAGCACTGGACGCTGGTGGAGTGGCGGAGACTTGCATGGTCTGCTAATTCTCGATACTTTCTTCTTCATGCCGATGGGAGGGCGCGAATCTGTTGTCTTCCAGGGGATTAGCTCCTTGACATCTGTGTTATTGGGACGGAGACAAGCTGGCGGCGACTCCATTATGGCGGGCCGCTGTGGCCCTAGAGGTTCTAGGCGCTTCAGTCTGGAACCGCGCGACGGCTACGGTCGCAGGTTCGAATCCTGCCTCGGGCATGGATGTGTGTGATGTCCTTAGGTTAGTTAGGTTTAAGTAGTTCTAAGTTCCAGCGGACGGATGACCTCAGATCTTAAGTCCCATAGTGCTCAGAGCCATTTGAACCATTTTGAACGACTCCATTATGTTCTGGGGAACATTTATGTGGGCACCCATGGGTCCAGTGTAGCTAGTGCAATGCACCAGAACGGTCAAGGAATATCGTACACTGATTACAGACCACGTACACCCTTTCGTGACGATCATGTTTTCAGACGGCGGTGACGTTTTTCAAGAAGATAATGCTCCATCTCACAAGGCTAGGAGCGTGATGGAGTTGTTCGGGAAACACCGTGGCGAGTTCCAGTTGATGTGCTGCCCCCTAACTCGCCAGATCTGAACCCGAGTGAACTCGTCTGGGACATGATCGATCGTGCCGTAGGAATGTACGGGAATTATGTGGCTTGTGTGTGGAGATGTGGTGCCAACTCCCACCAGCGACCTACCAAGGCCACATTGCTTCTATGGCAAGCGGCGTCGTCGCTGTTGATCCGTGTAGAAAGTGGACATACCGGCTGTTAGGTAGGTAGTCATAATGGTCTGGCTGACCAATGTATTTCGGTCCCATAAAATAAGATAAAAAGTTCCCTTTGTAATGTTCAAAACGATCTAGGTCTCCGAAATCCTATTGCATATCGCATTCCATGTGAATGTGGCACGTTTTAAGTGGGGCAGATTATCAGAACAGTCGAAGAGAGATGCAAAGAACGTCAGCGACACAGTCGACTAAAAGAACCGAGCAAATGAGCTGTTGCTAAGCACCTCCTCGGCTACAATCCTGAACCGAAGTACGATGAGACCAGTATGGTGGCGCAAGCGACAGGTTTCCGAGACAGCGTAATTAAGAAGTTAATCGACATAAAGCTGTCAGGGTACGTAATAAAGAGGGACGGCGGTTTCACTTTAAATAACGCCTTGGGGCCTGCACTCGAATTATTAAAATCTCGTCGTCCATCACATCCAGCAGAGTTGGACGACGCTGGAAGAATTTGCGAGCTCTGAAAAACAAAGAAGATCGAATGGCGTAGTGGGTCCCGGGAATGTAACGCGGTTATAAAGAGCGGTGGGAGACCAACAATAATATTAATTAGTTTATTCGAGTTGAGCAAGAAGGGACGATCTGGTGATTACTTAGAAGAAGAATAACTTCGTAGCAGAGATCGCTATAAAAAATTATAAAATAATAAAAAGAACTTTATTGTATGTAACTGGAAATTCAATGGCAGGATTTTGTATGTAGCTGGCACATGATGTTTGTAATGACCTTTATGAAGATCTGAAGATGGTAACAGTTTTACAACAAAGTTTTTTATAGCGATTTCGGTTAAGCAATTTTTCTCCTCTGAAGGCAATAGTACTAGTTCACAGTCTGGTTGGAGTCCAGGCAGCATCTGTAGAAGACCCCTAGGTCGGCCTTCTAAATATTATGCATAAGAGAGAAATAACGGCTCGGCGGAACACCCGGAAGCACACGACTGCTACGAGTTGGGAACGGGTTTTTGTGTGCTAGAAATTTTTACTATATTTTATTGTTTACGTAGGAAAAATATACAAAATATGCATAAAATGCAAAAATGTTTTGTTTCAGTATTACAAAACTGTAACAGTTATATTAAAAAATCACTTCCCAGTCATGCTGACTCAGTGTTGGATAGTAACAACTCGCTGTTGCATGAACCACGGAGACACTCTTCAAGTTTTCCATCACAAACCGATGTTGGTTTTCTCGAAACAATACACGATGTTGGGAGAAGAACCTACGAATATTTCATGACAGTCTTGCCTGTTTCATCAAAGGAATGTCACTGGCACACACATTTTCAATTTCACCATGTACTTCCCTTCCCAAACGCTTGGCAGTTTTATGAAAACCATAATTTTTTTCGAACATATTTTTAAATTTATTTTTAATACCTTCCAGTTTTGGGCCTTTGAGTCAATTTTTTTTTCAGTGTCATACACTTCGTTAACTTTGTCAGTCAACAAGCTGGTTGATATTTCTAATTTTTTGTAGAGTGAAACATAAAATTCAAATTTTATAGATATATAAGGGAATTCATTTTTTAATGTACTCTCGTTGAGTAAGTTCTGAAGAATGTTAAGAAAGCGCCATCCTTATTTAGTTCATCAATCAACCATTTAAAATTTTCGAAATTGTTTGCATAATACACTGCTACTTCCACCCACGTCCCTCACCGAGCGACTACGGGTCCATGCGGAACAGCAAGACCTAGAATTTTGACTCTGAACAGCTGTTGGCTCTTTCACAAACTACGTCAAATTTTCTATCAATAGGTCCTGCTCGTTTTTTAGGAACAATAGTTTGCAAGTAGCGAGCTAAAGAACATGAAAATCTCGCGTGTGGGTTTTGAAGTATTGCGCCATGCATAAAATGACATCGGTAAGGACAGCTGTATAAAGTTTCGTAGACGAGAGCTTCATGTATCAGTCCTGCATATCCTGGTATGAAAGCACTGCTCTTAATTTTGATACCTTTGTAGGAAATCCTTTTCGAACAATTAAGGTATATCAGTCGACGCACAAGGTCAAAATGCTTCTATCCTGATAACTGGTTTTACTTAAAACATGATGTTTTAATTATTGTTAATTAATTAAACATCAATAAAGATACCTCTATAACACTCACAAGTATGGAACTGATTTTTAGCTAAATCAATATTTTTTCTTGCTTATAAATAAAAAACCGTAACTAAGACAAATTCTCGAAGCAGAACACTTCAGTCGTATACAAAATTCCATTTCACATAAAGACACTTATTTTGTAATATTTTGTCCAAATAAATATTGTAAGAAATTTTGCTGAAAACGAATTAATTTTCCCCTCTCTTTGTTATAATTTTTAAATTTAACAAAAGGAATCTCATGCATTGTCATATTGTGAGAAAGTGTTTGAATGAAATTCATTCGTAAATATATTGCGTATCCTTTATTTATGATGTGGAAAAAAATTGAAAATTTGTGGTAAGTTCCCACGTGACCGAACAGCTGAGGTCATCAGTCCCTTGGCTTTACACTACTTAATATAACTTAAACTAACTTACGCTAAGGACAAAACACACACACACACACACACACACACACACACACACACACACACACACACCCATGCCCGAGGGAGGACTGGAACGTCCGACGGGGGGAACCGTACGAACCGTGGCAAGGCGCCTGGGACCACGCGGCTGTGATGTCGACGGTTGACGCAATGTACACAACAGTCTTGAGACATTGCCCTCGTGTTCTTTAAGGCAAAGTGTTAATGCAGTAAGGTATCTTAAGTAAAGATATTGGGGGTATAAATGTGGAAAATAAAGTAAAGTTTTCGTTCTCATTTGCAACAATATGTTTCTAAATTTTGTGGAAACTTTACAAGTGATGGAAGAATTCCATTCTGTCAAAAATGTGGGAAATCAGTATTTGGAGACGAGGGTTGTCAGGTCTTGATGCATTTAGCAGGTAATATACATTGAATGGGCGCTTCATGTACAACTTCTAGATAAGTTCTTTAGGTGAAGCGGTTTCTTCTTCACATACCCTCGTTTCAAAAACTTCCATATAATAAGCAGATATATCCAACGCTATTGTTTCGTCTGATATTTCCGTATATAAATTGAGAAGTCCAATCGCTCAGAAATTTTCTGAAGAAATACAGAAATATTGAAACACCAGAAGAATCAACATTAAGAAAATTGTATCTTCCTGCCTGTATTGAATAAATGGTAACAAAGATCTCTACTCTGATCGTGAAAATAAAAACAAAATGCGTAAGAACTATGGAATTGTCTCCAAGGGGTGTTTTCTATTAGCACGTAAAATGTCGGCGTCGAATCGTGTAACAATGGCTCGCTTTTTCAATGAATCTCTGCTGTTGTTATGGCTGAATGGAGTGAAATTTGATAGTGTTTTACTCTTACTTCCGTATGCTGCGCCATATATGAAGAAGGCAGCCGAAGGCATTTGTGTAAGCTTCTCACACATGATATGCGAAACTTGTGTAGTACTTGTTTTCGTAAAGAGTGAGCAGATTCGTACGTTGTATCATGGAGTGAACAAATTGATCTCAAGTGGCAGAAAGTTAAATTTTATATTGTGATACGTTTTCGCAAGAGGCCACGGATTTCGTATTATTCGAGAAAGCGTACAAAATTGACCTTCGAACGCACCTCCATACTCACATTCATCCTTCCCCACTCAGGATTTCTAGTATGTTGTTGGTGTCTCTCGCTCCTACTACTGCAGAAAAATTTCGGACTACACGAACTGTTCCTGATGATCGACCTTTTCTGGTCTGTATTGATAACGGCTAATACGCCACCAGCGTAGTCGGCTATTCCCTTAACATTACTAATTTAAACGTGCTCGTGAGTGTAATGGAAAAAAATCTCGATAAGTGCCAGTAGAACTCGCGCACAGAGAATTCCATACAAACTTAAATTATGTATTTGGATAGTCCACCTATCAGGGAATCGAGAATCTCGGCGATTTTTTGTCCATTATAGATATTGATAGAGGCAAGATATACGTCTACCCATTCCTGGGGAAAAGGGGTCTTAACTGTAGGTCACACAGACAATCGGAAAATAAATAGCAATAAAACTATTTTGTTTGTGTGATATAATTACATATTAACAATTTTCGTTTTTTTTCCTTTATTTTTGCTTTTAAACCTTGCTGCTCGCACGATTTCACGATTCTAGGCCAATGGGAACTGCCATATAGGTTTTGATGAGTGACTTTGCGAGTATCAAAATGTATGACGTAAATGGCCGTTTCCTTTGCTTGCATTGACTTAAAAGCTTAAATTTTTACCCCGCTGAGTGACCGTATAGCTCAATGCGTGGCAAAAATGTCAGGCTGATACGTGTAAAAGTTCCTGAGTAAAAGGGTTTTTAACAGCAGGAGAGATAGATAGACGGGCAACAAAGTGATCCTATAAGGGTTCCGTTTTTGCCTCCTGAAGTACGAAACCTTAAAAAACGACTTTTGTAAACGTTAAGGTAAACCTAATTACGTCGACAGTTCGATCCAAACTTAACACTTACAAGCACTTTAGTTTCGTAGTCAGAAAAACTGACAAATACAACGATGTAATTGCTTATTTTATGCTGTTAAAATAAAAAAAAACTGTTAGGTAAAATTGACACATACGACAATTATACAATTTTTAAATGCTCCCTTAAGCCGGTGGCGTAATGAGGTCTGTTAATGAAGACCAAAGGAGGTCGAATGTGTGAAATAATTCACGCAGTCGCAAATTTTTGTGCTGTGGTAGGAAGGAGTGCCATGAACATACTAGGAATCCTGACTGGTGGGGCTGAGTGTGGCAGTGGGAGTGCGTTTGAAGGTCACTTGCGTACGTTTTTCTTGAATAACTCGAAAACTACTGCTTTTAATGAAATTTAACTACATTACATTTCCTAAAAAAAAGGCCCTGTTCTTTTATTTCTCTAAGACCAATAGTTTGCTCATAGCGAGTTGGCAGAACAATTAGAAAATGCAACAGGTCTACTAAACAGACTGCTTACTCCACTCTTGTCCGTCTCTTCTGGAGTACTGCTGGAGTATTGCTGGAGTGTGGGATCTATGTTGGATGGGACTGACGGAGGACATAGAAAAAGTTCAAAGACGGACAACTCGTTTTGTATTGTCGCGAAATAGGGGAAAGAGTGCCACGAACACGTTACGTGAATTCAGGAGGCAATCATTAAAACAAAGGAGTTTTTCTTTGTGGCAGCATCTTTTCAAAAAATTACAGTTACCAACTTTCTCCGATTGCAAAAATATTCTGTTGGCGCCCTCCAATGTCAGGAGAAATGATCGTCATAATATAATAAGAAAAATCAGAGCTCACACGAAAAGATTTAAGTGTTGGTTTTTCCCGTACGCTCCTGGAGAGTGGAACCGTAGAGAAGTGGCTTAAAGGTGGTTCGATGAACCCTCTGCCAGGTGCTTAATTGAGAATTGCAGAATAATCATGTAGATGTAGAAAGGTATGCTGAGTTCTTGCATCTGTCCCAGTTCGCCCATTCCCTGACGATCGGAATACTTTAACTTTGCCGGCGGGTGTGGCCGAGCAGTTCTAGGCGCTTCAGTCCGGAACCGCGGTGCTGCTACGGTCGCAGGTGCCTTGGGCATGGATGTGTGTAATGTCCTTTGGTTAGTTAGGTTTAAGTAGTTCTAAGTCTAGGGGACTGATGACCTCGGATATTAAGTCCCATAGTGCTTAGAGCCATTTGAACCATTACTATAACTTTCTTTATCTCTCTATACGAGCTCTCTCTTACCTTGTGTGATCCCTACACGAGACATACGGTCTGAACCTGACCTCCACATATAAAACTTCGGAGATGTTCAGGGATATTTTGGATATTTTCTAAGTATTTCGGTATAACGGTCACGTGGCTTTCACTGTCTCATTATACCATATCAATGTAAAAAATGGTTCAAATGGCTCTGAGCACTATGGGACTGAACTTCTGAGGTCATCAGTCCCCTAGAACTTAGAACTACATAAACCTAACTAACCTAAGGACATCACACACATCCATGCCCGAGGCAGGATTCGAACCTGCGACCGTTGCGGTCGCGCGTTTCCAGACTGTAGCGCCTAGAACCGCTCGGCCACTTCGGCCGACCCATATCAATATAATTATGAGTTATGCGGTTGCCGCAGTTGCCTTTGTTTGTGTGAAAACACCTTCACATCAGTGGAAAAACTGTAATATGCAATTGTAATATGCAGCTCAAAAGACAATGTAATGCAATAACACTCAGAGGGAACGGTGACGTGGAGACAGTGCAGGTATGTCGATATGCTACTGTTCCATTGAATTCGGTACACCGTTTCACGAACTGCACGTCAGCTATCCCTTCAACGGGAAATCTATCCATACTGTTACATACCACTGTTAACGTACAGACGGCACTGCCGTTATAAACAAACCCGACGCAGCACTGAGCGGGACTGAATTGAAGTCTGAAGGCTAAGAGTAAAGTGGGCATCACCGGCGACAATAGCAAGTATCGGGAGTGAGAAGAACAACTTTTATTTCCAAACAAGACACACAGTGCATACCGCCGACGTTTGAATTAGTATGTGAAGATATTTTCATTGCAATACTACGATAAATGAGGGTAAGAAATCAATTGAAACGCAGATACTCTTGACGAGCCGCCCCTCGGAGGCCACGTTGGCCTTGTAGCAGAATATTCAGAAAATAACCTTAATCGACCTTTCTTTGTCACAGGAATTCTGATTATGCTGTACGTCTCGCACACACATCGTACGAATAAGATAGGAGCGGTTAGGGCTCCTACATTGACACATAATCATTTATCCTTCGCTCGACACGAGAAATGAATAGATCGGACAATCAAAAATATTGATACGAAATACCTCCAACACTACTGTACGGCAGCCTGCCTACCATATTTGTAGATGACTTAGTAGATTAGACTGTGGTATTATATAAATCTGTTTTATTAAATTAATTATAGACGTGCCACTTCTGTCTTCTAACGGATTCCAGCTGCCGTGATTCTACTGTGATGATTTCAATGAGTTTGAAAATAATTAAATAAATGTGTATGGAACACTTAAAGTAAGTAATTTCAGTAGACAAGCTGAAAGTGTAGAACGTAAATTTTTGACAAGAGTGGCAGAGTTGAGATTATTGGCTAGCCGAACTATAATACTGTACAAAACACAAGAGAAAAAATTAAAGAAGTCTGTTATCTCGAAAGCAGAAACAGGTCGTAGCATTAGCATTTTCAAAATCGGAGGGCTGTGGAAGCAAACAGTGGAACTCTACGAGTGTAGCATAGCTGAGTTTAGAAGAAAAATAGGAAAAGATAGGACTGGAAGCAAGAGACAGGTAACATTACAGAACGTACTACAAGATATAGTCTTCTAAATGGAGAGGCAATAAGCATATGGAGTCTGTTACTAAAAATAGTAGCAGTCCAGTGGTGTGTTTGCATTCAGGAATAGTAAGCTTGGATCTGGAGTAAGCAATGAAAAGTAGACAAAGCTTAGGATATTTCAAATGTTACTAAGGACATTCAGTGCTGTGTATGAAATATGTTTACATTAGATAGGGTGCAATTTTCGAACAGAAACAAACTAGCTTTAAATTAAAATCCTTCAAAATTAAAGCATTAAAATTATGTTACAGTAGCAGATAGATTTCAGCAAGAGACTCTTTATTTGTGTTCATTTACTCTGTCCTAAAGAGTGTCAGCAAGAGCTCTGAACGCCCTGTCAGCTCCCGTATAAAGTAGTCTGCTGCGGCATAGTAAGATGTATTCCCACTCTTGGCAGCAGAGTGGAGGACTCTTTCCAAGTAGCAGTCTGCGAGTTAAACGCTCCTCGCCTGCAGAACGACGTATCAGCCAAGACATGAACGCGCTGTGCGACAGGCGACAAAGTGCATCCGTAAGGCCGCCACATTACTCTGCGGCAGCAGACACAGTGTTTCAGAACACAGTCACAGCGGCTCGGTTGTTTCTTTTGCGAATTTCATTCTGTTACTCTTACTTAATGAGCCTCTACATTATAAACGAGACAACTCCCCGACTCTCTGCCAAAATCGCTTTACGATGTATTCTGAGCATACCATTTAATTTTGGCACTGCATCAGTTAGGCAACGAGAGGGAGATTTTTCTAAAATTAGACGTTTTTGCTGGGAATAATATGTGTATAGGCAAGGAATACTGGTACTAGTCATACGCCGTCTTCATGCAATCAAAAACATTTATGCATTTTGACACCTTCTTCAGTCACACGTTTCGCAGCTACGACTCCATTATGAAGGACTGTCTATATCTGCATATATGCTCTACAAACCACCTTACGACGTGTATCGGAAGGTATTTTGTGCACCACTATCAGTTTCCCCTTTTCCTGTCCAAGTTGCGTATAGTTCGCGGGAAGAACGTCTGCTGCTGAGCCTCCGTGAGGGCTCGAATCTCTCTAATTTTATCTTAATGGCCTTTTCGAGAAATATAAGTAGGAGGATGCCACATATTGGTTGACTCTTCTAGGAAAGTACGCTCTCCAAACTTTAAAAGAGGCCAGACCGTGATGCAGAACGCCTCTCCTACAGCGTCTGCCACTCGAGTTGGCTGAGTATCTCCGAGACGATTTCGTGCCTGTTAAATTAACCTGCAACGAAATGTGCTGATCTCCTTTGGATCCTCTCCATTCTCATTATCATTCCACAATGTACGACCTGCTATATAACAACAGGCAGCAGATATTTCTCGAGAAATAAATAAACAAATAAATATAATTCCTATCTTCAGAGTGTTTCAAAATCTCACCGAAAAATTTCGAGGGGATGTAGAAGCTGTCTAGAGGAACGATATGAGGGTAGGATCCCGTGTTTGGAAAAGTCAGTCAACGACGCTATAGAACGTCGAAATTACACACACCAGAAGAAGTTTTGCATCATCTCGGATCCGAGAGTTCCGGAACCTGACAGAAATTGAAATAGAGATCAACATAAACATAATTTCCACCCTTTTTATTGCTCATGAAAACCACACATTGCATGTTGTACCACCATACAGAGAGATCTTCAGTGGTGGTGGTCAAGATTGCTGTACGCACCGGTGCCTCTAACACCCAGTAGCGCGTCCTCTTGCATTGATTCATGCCTGTACTCGTCGTGACGTACTATCCACAAGTTCATCAAGGCAGAGTGTCCCACTCCTCAACGGCGATTTGGCGATTGGCGGCTCACGTCGTCCATAAACAGCCCTTTACAATCTGTCCCAGGAATGTTCGATAGCGTTCATATCTAGAGCACATGCTGGCCACTCTAGTCGAGCGATGTCGTTATTTTGAAGGAGTCATTCACATGATGTGCACGATGGGGGCACGAATTGTCGTCCATGACGACGAAAGCTTCACCAATACGCTGCCGATAAGGTTGCACTATCGGTCAGAGGATGGCAGCCGTTTTGGCGCCTTCCATGACCAACAGCGGCGTACGTCGGCCCCACATTATGCCACCCTAAAACAGCAGGGAACCTCCACCTTGCGACACTCGCTGGACAGTGTGTCTAAGGCGCTCAGCCTGATCGGGTTACTTCCAAATACGTCTCCGACGATTGTCGGGTTGAGGGCATATGAGACAACCATCGGCGAAGAGAACGTGATGCAAATCCTGAGCGGTCCATTCGCCATGTTGTTGGGCCCATCTGTACCGCGCTGCGTGGTGTCATGGCAGCAAAGATTGATCTCGCCATGGGCGTCGGGAGTGAAGTTGCGCATCATGCAGCATATTGCGCACAGTTTGAGTCGTAACACGACGTCCTGTGGCTGCACGGAAAGCATTATTCAACATGGTGGCGTTGCTGCCAGCGTTCCTCCGAGCCATAATCCGAAGGAAGCGGTCATGCACTGCAGTAGTAGCCCTTGGGCGGCCTGAGCGAGGCATTTCATCGACAGTTCCTGTCTCTCTGTATCTCCTCCATGTCCTCATCGCTTTGGTTCACTACGAGACGCCTGCACACTTCCGTTGTTGAGAGCCCTTCCTGGCACAAAGTAACAATACGGATGCGATCGAACCACGATATTGACCGTCTAGGCATGGTTGAACTAAAGTCAACACGAGCCGTGTACCTCTTTTCTGGTGAAATGACTGGAACTGATCGGCTCTCTAATAGGCGCTGCTCATGCATGGTTGTTTACAGCTTTGGATGGGTTTAGTGACATCTCTGAACTGTCAAATAATATCCACAGTCAGCGTGTATCTTCAAGAGTTCTGGGAACTGGGGTGATGGAAAACTTCTTTTGATGAGTGTATATGGGCCGATGTGCTTGAGGACAATATTATGGAAATGGAAGAGGATGTAGATGAAGATGAAATGGGAGATATGATACTGCTTGAAGAGTCTGACAGAGCACTGAAAGACCTAAGTCGAAACAAGGCCCCGGGAGTAGACAACATTCCATTACAACTACTGATAGCCTTAGGAGAGCCAGCCCTGACAAAACTCTACCATCTGGTGAGCAAGATGTATGAGACAGACAAAATACCCTCATACTTCAAGAAGAAAATGATAATTCTAATCCCAAAGAAAGCAGGTGTTGACAGATGTGAAAATTACCGAACTGTCAGTTTAATAAGTAACGCTGCAAAATACTAACATGAATTCTTTACAGACGAATGGAAAAACTGGTAGAACCCGACCTCGGGGAAGATCAGTTTGGATTCCGGAGAAATGTTGGAACACGTGAGGCAATACTGACCCTACGACTTATCTAAGGAGGTAGATTAAGGAAAGGCAAACCTAGGTTTCTAGCATTTGTAGACTTAGAGAAAGCTTTTGACAATGTTGACTAGAATACTCTCTTTCAAATTCTGAAGGTGGCACGGGTAAAATACAGGAAGCGTAAGGCTATTTACAATTTTAACAGAAACCAGATGGCAGTTATAAGAGTCGAGGGGCATGAAAGAGAAGCAAGTAAGTTCCGTTTCTATCCGCGGCAGCGCTACGATCGCAGTTCCGAGAATGCACGGCAGTTACTCTGACTCAAGAAGAAGACATGTACGCCATTTTCAGATCACTGCTGTTGACGTGTGCTTTGTAGTGCTTCTTTATAATGTCAGCCGTAATTGAAAATGCCGCTGCGTGTGAAATCAGATCTGTGATTCGTTTTCTAAATACAAAGAAATTTAAACCAAAGGAAATTCATCGTCAAATCTGCGAGGTTTACGGACAAAATGCTATGAGTGATTCAATGGTTAGAAGATGGGTGAGACTGTTCAATGAAGGACGTGATCATTTGCACGATGAAGAACGAAGTGGACGCCCGTCCGTGGCTACTGATGAACTGTTTCACACAGTTGAAGAGAAGATTAATCACAACCTTAAGTTTACACGTAGTGCTCTTGCTATGGAAGTTCCGCAAATCTCACGATCACTAATTCATGAAATTGTTACTGAAAAGCTGACATTTCGTAAACTTTGCTCACGTTGTGTAGCCAAAATTCTTACTGAACAACACAAAAAAGAACGGATGGGAAATGCACTTCAGTTTTTGACACACTACAATGAAGAAGACGATGGTTTTCTTTCTCGGATAGTCAAGGGGGATGAAACTTGGGTATCGTACGACACCCCTGAAACAAAATGGCAATCAATGGAATGGGAGCACACTTCATCCCCAACGAAGGTTAAGCCTAAGCAAATCTTCACACCTTGAAATGTCATGTGCACCGTTTTTTGGGACAGAAAAGGCATTTTGCTGATTGATTTTTTAGCACGAGGCCAAACAATCAATGCACATGGTTACTGCGAAACCATAAAGAAATTGCGCCGCGCAGTACAGAACAAACGCCGAGGATTACAGTCAAAAGGTGTTTTTTTTTTTTCACGATAATGCCCGACCTCACACGGCGAATGTGACCAAACAACTATTACTGGAATTTCACTGTAACGCGTTTGATCATCCTCCGTACAGCCCGGACCTCGCTCCTAGCGACTTTCTTCTTACACCTAAAATTTGTCCTTGGTGGTCAGCACTTCAACGATGATGACGAGCTGAAAGATTATGTGACGACATGGTTGAATACACAGGCGGCTACTTTCTATGAAGAAGACATACAAAAACTTGTGCCACGCTATGACAATTGCCTACAAAATTTCGGAAGCTATGTGGAAGAGTAGTTTAACAGTTGTAGATTTTTGTACAATAAATATTTTTTGTGTATCTGTACACGTTTGTTTTATATAACCAAACGGAACTTACTTTGTGGACATACCTAGCACATACATAAAGGGTGATTAAGCTGCCCCTACGACTGTCATATTACGCAACCCGCAAGGTTATATCTGACCACGCGCGAGATTTTCTCATATTCTCTCGATCCCTATAAGCAAATTACTAGTTCTACACAAAAATGGCAGGACCTTTTTTTGTGGGAAATGTAATGTAGTTAAATTTTAAACGGGGATACGTTTTCGCTGAAGGCCATGGTTTTCGAGTTATTCAAGAAAAACTTGTATAACTGACTATCAAACGCACTTCCATCCCACAATGATACTTTACCAGTCAGGTTTTCTAGTACGTTGTTCGTGGCACTATTCTCGATAAACAACGTTTTTTTGTCTTCATTGAGTGGCCTTATTACGCCACTGACGTAGTCAAGGATTCACAATTTGTGAAAGTGACGTTTGTGTAAATTTTACCTAACATTTTAGTGAATAATATAATAAATTACATCGCTATATTCGTGAGACCTTCTGACTACGAAAGTATTGTGCTTGTAAGGGCTAAATTTGGATCGATTAGTCAACGTAATTAGTTTTAGGGTAACGTTTACAAAAATCTATTTTCTGTTATTCCTCTCACGGGCACATTTAAATGAGTAATGTTAACGAAATAGCCGACTATGCTAGCGGCGTAATATCCCGATCAGCAGAGACCGAAAGAAGGTCGAATACAGGGAATATCGCGTGTAGTCGTCAATTTTTGTACAATGGTAGGATGGAGTGCCAGGAGTAACATTCTAGAAATTCTGACGGAGTGTAGGGCCGGAGGTATCTCTCAAGGTCAATTTGTACATGTTGCTTAAATAGCCCGAAAACAGTGACCTCCAGCGAAGACATACACCGGTAAAAAATTTAATTACATTGAATTTCCTGTAAAAAAAGTCCTGTTCATTTTTTCTATAAGATTAAGAGTTTGCGTCTAGAAAGAAAATCTCACGTGTTGTCGGATATAACACCGCGGGCTACATAAAACGACAGCGGCCGGGGCAGCTGAATCACCCAGTATGCAGGTGTCGGCCCATATGTTGTTGTTGTTGTTGTTGTTGTTGTGGTCTTCAGTCCAGAGACAGGTTTGATGCAGCTCTCCATGCTACTCTATCCTGTGCTGGCTTCTTCATCTCCCAGTATCTACTGCAACCTTCTGAATCTGCTTAGTGAATTCATCTCTTGGTCTCCCTCTACTATTTTCACCCTCCACGCTGCCCTCCAGTACTAAATTGGTGATCCCTTGATGCCTTAGAACATGTCCTACCAAGCGACCCCTTCTTCTAGTCAAATTGTGCCTCAAATTTCTCTTCTCCCCAATTCTATTCAGTACCTCCTCATCAGTTATGTGATACACCCATTTAATCTTCATCATTCTTCTGTAGCAAAACATTTCGAAAGCTTCTATTCTCATCTTGTCTAAACTGTTTATCGTCCAGTTTTCACTTCCATACATGGCTACACTCCATACAAATACTTTCAGAAACGACTTCCTGACACTTAAATCTATACTCGACGTTAACAAATTTCTTCAGAAATGCTTTCGTTGGCATTGCCAGTCTACATTTTATATCCTCTCTACTTCGACCACATCAGTTATTTTCCTTCCCAAATAGCAATACTCATTCAGTACTTTAAGTGTCTCATTTCCTAATCTAATTCCCTCTGCATCACCCGATTTAATTCGACTACATTCCATTATAGCCGTTTTGCTTTTGTTGATGTTCATCTTACACCCTGCTTTCAAGACACTGTCCATTCGGTTCAGCTGCTCTTCCAGGTCCTTTGCTGTCTCTGACAGAATTACAATGTCATCGGTAAACCTCAAGGTTTTTATTTCTTCTCCGTGGATTTTAATATCTACTCCGAATTTTTCTTTTGTTTCCTTTACTGCTTGCTCAATACACAGATTGAATAACATAGGGGATAGGCTACAGCCCTGTCTCACTCCCTTCCCCCCTTTGGTCCATACTACCACCCCTGAAAGTTACCTCCCGTACAAACTTCAGTATCGGTATACTTATTCGAGAGGAGGAGGAGATTAGTGTTTAAAGTCCCATCGACAGTGAGGTCATTAGAGACGGAGCACACGCTCGGAGTAGAGAAGGATGGGGAAGGAAATAGGTCGTGCTCTTTCAGAAGAAGCATCCCGGAATTTTCATGAACCTATGTAGGGAAATTACGGAAAACCTAAATCAGGATGGCCGGACGCGAGTTTGAACCGACGTCCTCCTGAATGCGAGTCCAGTGTACTAACCACTAAGCCACCTCACTCGGTATATAACTTTCGACACGTTCGTTTCGAGACCAGGGTCGCTTACCTCAAATTGATTCATTTATCTTTCTCCATTTTTGAAAGTTTTTAGCATCGTGACGGAGTCATCCTATAGATAGATACATATTCAGGCACCGGCACCTTTAACTTTGATGCTCTGTTGGGCGACGTTTCTGAACATGGGTTCCTATCCTCGCTTTGTTCCTCGAGACACTTACATTCCCTCGAAGTTTGTCAGTATACCCTCTACATTGACTGTATTGACGTTTTTGGACATTACATTTGATCCAGTTTATCACCCGGCAGAAAATGAAAGCGATACTTGTTTAATATTACGAGAAATGCGTGTCAGACGAGATTAACAAACAATAACTTAGTAGTTATCTAATCTGATGGGTCGAAACATAAACGATCACTATTCATTACGAGACTGGATGCAGGGTGAAAGTTATTTAACTCTGGGAGAGTGCACAGGACACCAGAACAAATATTTTTCTCTAATGTCATAAATTCCGCTCAAAAGTTTTTAATCCAGTAGAGGGGCTATTCGCCCTTCTGTTGTAATGACTGTTGTTGCAACGTTTTCTGTTGTACCGGTAGAGTGCGTACTTCGCTCTTCAGTAGCAAGAGTAGTTTCAGATTCGCATGTAGTTGTACGTCTTGACCCAGCAGAGAATTTGTTTGTTAATAGAGCGATACAGCTGGGATGAGTACACTCACATGATTAGTGCTAACTACGCGGCGAACCACAATGGACGAGCACACAGCGGGTTGATCAACAACAATACCACAACGCCGTTCTCCGCATCATGCGACGTTTATTGCTGTATGCATGAGACCGGTTCATTCAGCAGATTAATCCGTGACAGCGCGGTTTTCTCTGGCGTCCTCACGCTCAAGTTGAATATTTCTGTATGCTATTTCAGATTATTTCATTTGATTATGCTTCACTGAGAAAATAAAAATAATAAAAGGAAGAATTGCGTAGATATATTGTTTTTCAGGTCCAGATAATTATGTCTTGTCACTCCGACCTGAACTCCCACTCCACTGGACAGGGACGAAGTCGCACACACAGACTGTACAATTTGAGGAAGCTGTCTTGAAGCATTTGGAGCAAAATCCTTCTATCGGTACTTGTACAACAGCGTGTAACACGGGGACGAATCAGACCGACGTAAGAAATGTCTTTCATGAGCAGTTGTTACATCCATTTCCAGGGCCGTACCGAGGACAGGGCGCAAGCGGACTGGGGGCATAAATACTGGCGGAAAATGACCCACAGTGTCTGAAGGACCTAGTTCAGGTCGGAGGTGGTTTTCTGATGTTTTGAAGACGTGTTTTCATACCATGTGTTGTCCGCCCCCGGTAGCTGAGCGATGCCGGCACGGAAACTCAGCGTTTTCGGTCAGAGGGTTAGCTGCCCTCTGTAATAAAAAAACCGAGTAAATGGGTCAACGAGGAATTGAAATAGGTGTCTTGCGACGTCTGCATAGAGCAGATGCAACGAACGAAAACGAACAAAATGAAAAAAAAAGTGGTCAGCGCGACAGACTGTCAATCCTAAGGGCCCGGGTTCGATTCCCGGCTGGGTCAGAGATTTTCTCCGCTCAGGGACTGGGTTTTGTATTGTCCTAATCATCATCGTATCATCCCCATCGACGTGGAAGCCGCCGACGTGGCGTCAAATCGTAAGACTTGCACCAGGTGAGCGGTCTACCCGACGGGAGGCCCTCGTCACACGCCATTTATTTATTTATACCATGTGTTGCGCCCAGTGATTCAAGTTACTGTGTGCATGAAACAAGATGTTAATTTCAAAGTTTTCAGAGATAAACTATTGCCCTATCTTCTACATCTTATTGATTCCCGTGTTCAAAGACAACAATAGCCTTGCTCACGGGACTGCCTGCACGCATATGTCACTGGCTTGACAAGGACACAGCTACTCTTTTTGCACATCTACTGACCCGCTAGACCACCCGAACGTAATCGTACAGAAAATGCCCAGAACGATTTGGAACATTGACTGAATCGTTTCTGCAGTTCTGTAGCTGTGAAGGGTCTCATCATCAATGAGGAGCCGGCCGTTGTGGCCGAGCTGTTCTAGGCGCTGCAGTCCGGAACCGCGCTGCTGCTACGGTCGCAGGTTCGAATCCTGCCTCGGGCATGGATGTGTGTACTGTCCTTAGGTTAGTTAGGTTTAAGTAGTTCTAAGACTAGGGGAATGATAACCTCAGATGTTAAGTCCCATAGTGCTCAGAGCCATTTGAAACATCAGTGAGGGGTTTCGGCTGTACGTTGTATACCTGGAGAAACTTGTGCACTCCCTCGCTCGCCGAAATGAGGCAACTGTCAAGACTAGAGAGTGCGTTACACAGTATTAGCTTCATCTGTGCTGGAGACGACCAATTTTCTCGGTGTGCCTGCATACTGTAAAGTGAGCGTTGTTTATATTACAGTATGAGATTGTCGTTACAACATGATTCAACAGCGGGCCTTCAGTCGCAGATTCTCAGGCTTCACAGCAAAGGCCAAAGTGATTAATTTGTGCGCCCACTGCAGACTGCAGTGCAGCCACATTTCTAGAGCACCGCTTCAGAGTGATTTAGCTGCGGGCCGACGAACGCAGACGGAGCGGCAAGCGGCCGGGAACTACAAAGACTGGCGACATGTCGCCTGGCAGCCGCAGCGACACTTGTCGCCCTGAGCCACCGCCCGCCGTCGCCGCCCGTCACTGGCGCCGCCGCGCCGTCTGGCGAAGCGGGCGACCGGCGTCGGCGTGGGCGGCACCCCTCCCTCCTCCCCCCCCCCCCCCCCCCCCCCCCCCCCCCACCGCTGACCCATCGCGGCGGATACGCCGCACCTGGCCGCGGTCCGGGCGCGCTCTATTTCTGTCCGTCGCTGCCCGGCCCGCTGTATGCGACGCCGTATTTCTGCGTGGCCTCCACCCCACGGCATTTAATTAGGCGCTTCCCGCAGCACCGCGGCTACGGGCGTTGGCGAGGAGGTACTCGCCAACTCGCGGGGGTCAACGCCCGCCTGCGCTACGTATCGCGGCGGTCGAAGTCGTAAGGCACCACTCGAACGAACGTCAGATGGAAGTGGCTGCGTACTGCGATGGTGTACTCTGACGTCACAGAAGTGAAAGTTCCTAACATAGTTTCGGACCTCCTTTTGCCTTGCGTAATGCAGGAAATTGACTCTGACATAGACTCCCCTGCAGAAATACTTGAGCCATGCTCTCTCTACAGCCGTCCATAATTGTTAGAGTGTTACCAGTGCAGGATTTTGTGCTCGAATTCACCTCTCGATTATGTCCCATACATGTTCGATGGGAGCCATGTCGGGCGATCTGGGTGGCCAAATCATTCGCTCTAGTTGTCCTGAATGTTTTTCAAAAGAACTGCTAACAGTTGTGGCCCGCTGACGCGGCGCATTGCCATCCATGCAAATGCTCTCCAGGTACCCGAACATAACCGTTTCCAGTACGATCTTTTCAGTTGGACCAGGGAGTCCAGTTCATTGCATGTAAACACAGCCCACGCTATTTTGAGCCACGACCAGCTTACCCAGTGCCGTGTTGACAACCTCGGTCCATAGGTTCGTGGGATCTGCGCCACACTCGAACCCTACCATCGTCCGTTACCCACTGAAATCGGGATGTTTTCACCACGGAACTGTTTTCCAGTCGTCTCGGGTCCAGCCGATATGGTCACGATCGAGGAGAGGTGCTGCAGGCGACGTCGTGCTGTTAGCAGAGGCACTCGCGTATGTCGACTGCTGCCATAGCCCATTAACGCCAAATTTCACCGGACTGTCCTAACGGATACATTCGTCGTTCATCCCACATTGATTTCTTCGGTTATTTCACGTATTGTTGCTTGTCTGTTAATACTGACAACTCTACGTAAACGTCGCTGCTCGCTACCGTTAAGTGGAGGCCATCGATCAGTACGATGTTCATGGTGAGAGGTAATGTCTGAAATCTGGTATTTTCGACACCCTCTTGACGCCGTAGATCTCGGAGTATTGAGCTCCCTAACGATTTTCCGAAATGGAAACTACCATTAATCTCTCAAAGTCTGGTAATTCCTATCTTGCGACCATAACCACGTCGGAAATCTTGTCACACGAATCACCTGAGTGCAAATGACAGCCGCGTCAATGCGCTGCCCTTTTACACCTCGTATACGCGATGCTACCGCCATTGTACATGTGCATATTGCTACCCCGCGATTTCTGTCATCTCAGTGTCATTTACGTCCGGGATTCCGGTTTTGAAGTGCCGTTACTGTATTGTCCTAGTGTGTACAGATTTTGTAACCTGCGAAATTCAGCGGAACGAGATGTTCAACTCATACCTACAGATCTGTGCCCTGATACGCAGCACCTTAAACTCTTTGCGCAGGGTGGGCGAGAAGCCACCGTACACCCTAGTATCTAATGCTTACTGATTTCATTTGTTTCACTTATTTACATATTAAATGTTCAATATGTTGCTATGTTCCCCATAATGCTGTAGTCACATTTCAATATGCCTCCATGTTCTTTTTGGCATGTTTTTGAGTATTTCTGGTGTCATAGTGCGAAGTGCAGCCTCAATAGGATAGCGTAGCTTTTGGTTTTGTAGCAAAATGACATGCAGATACATGCGCTTAATGACTCCCCATTACGTGTTCTGAGGTGTGATGAGGTCAGGATTTCTTGGTGGCCATTTCAAGGGAGCTGGTATTGCTGATGAGCCACGACCTATCCATCGTCCTGGAAAGTGTTCATTTACGAACTCGTGCTCTTCAACAGCGTAACGAGGAGGCGCTTCGTCTTGCTGTAATGATATGCGTTCCGTGAGGCAGCTTTCCTCAAGGTGAGGTATAAACCATGTTTGTAATATGTGTAAATAATGTGCTCCATTCACATTCCCGTCAATAAAGCACGATCCAAGCAGATGTTGTGATGTCATCGCTGCCCGTATCATTATAGGAGACGGCTTCTTTTCTATTTCTACTGTGTCATGAGGGCTGTACTTGACGCAAATGACAATATGTCTAGCACGCTAGCTGCGATAAATGACACATTAATCTGAAAGCGCAACCTCGGCGCGGTTCTCTGCATTTCGAAATTGAGTTAACAAAGCACGGCATGGTAAAACGCACTCATTCCGCTCTGTACACGATAACTCGTTTACGAACGTCGGTAGAGAGGGTCTGACCGAGGTCTCTCTTCACGTGACCTCGCACTGTTGTCCTCGGTGCACTGAGTAACGAAGCCCGTTTACGTGCCGACTTCCTAGGAGATTGGAAACTGGAAATTTGTGGTAAGGGCGTATCGGACCAAACTGCTGAGGTCGTCGGTCTCTAAGCTCACACACTATTTAATCTAACTTAAACTAACTTACACTAAGGAAGACGCACACATCCATGCCCGAGGGGAGACTCGAACTTCCGACGGGGGGAGCCGCGCGGACAGTTACGAGACGTCTCAGACCGCGCTCCTAGGAGATTGTTCGATCGAAGTAGAGACTCTGGAAAGTATTTCTCCCCGTTTCTTCTTCCTTCCACAGCACGGCCTGTCTTTAACACTGCCACAAGCAAAAACACGTTTTCCCAATCCAGAAGTGTTACCTATCGCGGTGGAGACTTACTGAATCTTTCCTGGAATGCTCCTACAATCTGTCTCATTGTCTGCTCTGTGTATTGTCGTTTGTGCATCTACACACTTGTCACTGACCGCTCTTCAGTAATGTAACTATGGCGTCTTACATCTGCCGCGGGAACAGATTAAAACTCGACTGCGACTGCGAAATAATGTAAACATGAATTCCAATTACTGATAGGAAGTAACATAGCTAGCAACTTGGCTAACAAACGTTTTGTCCTAACGAGGCTTACAGGGTTAGTGAGACTTCTCGTCCACCCTGTATAACCTCTGCAACAACATCCACAGGAAATAATAAAATGTCAAGTTCGCCACTGGATCCTAACCCTTCATAACAATCTTAGGATAGGACCGTTTTCGTTACAATAGTCACGCCCTATCTGCAACATTTAAGTATTTGCTTCTAGGAAACACTATTAGTACCTTCCACCAGTGATGCCCACTTAAACGACTAGGCCACAAACCGTTACTTGACAGGGAAAAACAATGCCACTGGAGCAAAGTAATGTAACTATGACGTCTTACATCTGCCGCGGTTACAGATTAAAAGCCGACTACGATGTAAACATAAATTCCAAGAAATCATGAGAAGTAACATAGCTAGCAACTTGGATACCAAACGTTTGGTCCTAACGGGGTTCATAGGGTTAGTGGGACTTCTCGTCCACGCTGTATAACTTCTGCAACAACATCCGCAGGAAATAATAAAATGCCATTATTATACACCCTATACTCACGCCTATCTGTCTGCTCACGAGTTGAAGAAGTCTGGAACGTCTGTCACTCACGTCGTCACAAAAAGAAGTGCGGTTCACCAGCGGTACTGTCTCCACATTGGTTTGCACAACGAGTGTTAGTGCCAGCCTATCAGGGGCCAGCACCTCTTTCCACGTTACTACACCTTTTAATATCATTCTATAGAAGCTGTCGCTTTGAAAAAGTTAATAATATCCATATGGGAACACGTCCTCTCTACATATATGCCTCGAACATTTTAATTATTATTTATAGTAGGCAGAACGTACGCAATTTAAATGCAGGGCTGTGTTTAGTTGATCCGTTTTCCGTAGGACTTCGCCAAGTTAGGCTAGCAAGAAAGGATAGATCGTTTCCTGTGGCACTGCGGGCCATCTGGCGCTAAATCATCAACGCATTCCACCATGCAGCATACCTACCGCCCTTTTACAAAGGGATATTGTGTTCCCCCAAGCCCTTGCCAAGTCTATCGGGGCTGTTTCTACAGACATTCGCCCTCGTGTCAACTTTCTTCGTTTCCACAGGACCTGAAATTAAACTATCTGTCTCCTTATTGTCCGTTTTGCACGAGAGACAGGCTGGTCAGAATCGACTTCTATGCGCGTCACGTGCCTGTGTGTGAATCAGCCACAAATCACAGATGGATCAGTGACGTTAATGATAAATTTTTGCATCCGTACTGTGCAAACCTCTATGAAGTGGATGGCAGAGGATACTTCCCATTGCAGATTGCCAGTAAAGTTCCTTCCTGTTACACACCACTTAAGGAGCGCAGGGAAAATAACTTTAAACAGTTGTGAGCTCGCTGCAGCTAGTCTAATCTCGTCTTCGGGTTCCTACAGGAGCGATACATACGAAGTTGTATATTCATTAATTTCTCGCTCAAAACTGGTTGTTGAAACTTTGTAAGTAGGGTTCAAGCTCTACCAGTTCAATTTTTCCATTGTATCTGTACTCTTGTGAAAATGGAAAGCTAAGATCATATAGCGACAGCCACATCAATAGAAAATGTGATATACAAGTTTCAGGAGATCTAGTCAGACCGTCGTCACATGTTAAAAGAATTAATAAAACAGAGGATGAGTCAACAACTAAAAACACTTTAAAACCTCCGTCCTTGTAAATTGGACAGGAGTCCTGACTCCATATAAATTGTCAACAATTGTTATGCCATTCGTTCATCGTCGCCTGAAATGTCTCGTGAAAAGGCTCTAATGACCAAGCCGTTAAGCACGAAACAAAACAATTTTAAATCGATTAATCCATCCAGTATCTTCGTACCGGTCCCCAGTGGGTCAAACAAACATATGACCGAGCTCTCCTTATTTGTATACTTTCAATATTCCTTCTTACTCCTATTTGGTAAGGGTCCCACATATTCGAGCAGTATTCCAGGATGGAACCTACGAGTGTTTTATAAGCTATCTCCTTTATAAACAGATTGCATTTTCCTAATATGCTACCAATATGCTTAAGTATGCCTCCAGGTTTACCAACGATTGAGTATATGTGATCATCCCACTTCACATTTCTATAAATATTTATACCCAGATGTTTTTATGAGTTGATCGATACCATTTGACACAAATGTTATTGTAGTCACGCGTTACTATGTTTTTTCATCTTATGAAGTGTACAGTTTTACATTTCCGAGCAGCTAAAGCAAGTTGCAGTACTTTGGTTAATTAGCTTACTGCGGCACCTCTGGTGTACTATTTCTGCATTGGGTCACGACTATTAGGAGTAGTCGTTGTTTGCACGTCAGTGTCGAAACTGTGTGTGTTGTGAGAGCTGTCTGCTGTGCATTTGACACCCGAATTATGAAAACCAAGGAAATGGTAATGCAACGGGCTGCAAAGACGGCAGCGATCTCAAGCTAAGCCACTGTCTCCTCACAGCTATTGTCGCTGCATGCGATATGCGGTAGTTCCACTGCATTCAACCATATTCGCCGTCTCGCTCTGCTGTACTGCTGCGAGACTTCGTCGGCGGTACTTGGCAATAGGTGACAGCCGTGGGAACGTCTCTTGCAGATACCAGTAAAATTTCGAACTTGATCACGCTTTGCGATTAGCTGTTCAAAAAATGGTTCAAATGGCTCTGAGCACTATGGGACTTAACATCTGAGGTCATCAGTCCAATAGAACTTAGAACTACCAAAACCTATGTTATGTTATGTTAACCGGGGACCTAGAAACGACGGAGAGGCTCCGTCCCCGCCGCAGCCGCAGTGGTCCACAACCCCACGACGACAACCGTAGTCCACTTCACCCCACCGCAGCCCCACACCGAACCCAGGGTTATTGTGCGGTTCGGCCCCCGGTGGACCCCCAGGGAACGTCTCACACCAGACGAGTGTAACCCCTATTTTTGCGTGGTAGAGTAATGGTGATGTGCGCGTACGTGGAGAACTTGTTTGCGCAGCAATCGCCGACATAGTGTAGCTGAGGCAGAATATGGGGAACCAGCCCGCATTTGCCAAGGCAGATGGAAAACCGCCTAAAAACCATCCACAGACTGGCCGGCTCACCGGACCTCGACACAAATCCGCCGGCCGCATTCGTGCCGGGGACCGGCGCTCCTTCCCGCGCGGAAAGCCGTCCGTTAGACCGCACGGCCAACCCAGCGGGCCACTTAAACCAAACTAACCTAAGCACATCACACACATCCATGCCCGAGGCAGTATTCGAACCTGCGACCGCAACGGTCGCGCGGTGCCAGACTGAAGCACCTAGAACCGCTCGGCCACGGCGGCCGGCGCTGCGATTAGCTGTGACTGATTACATCCTGTGATAGACACTGGACTTGAACGTCTACAGAGAAGGGCAGTACGAGTGTCACAGGTTTGTTTGACTCGTGGGAGGAGTTTGGCACGGAGATGCTGAAAGAACTGGACTGTCACACTCTTGTAGATAGACATAAACTTTACCTAGAAACCCTTCTTGCAAAGTTTCAAGAACTCACTTTAAACGATGACTCTAGAAACATACTGAACCCCTACGTAGGGATCGTGAAGATTAGATAAATTACAGCACGCTCAAAGATATTTAAATATTTATTCTTCCCGCGATTCATATGTGAATGGAACGGACAACGCTCTACAAATTGGTACAATGGGGCGTACCCTGTGCCACAGACTTCAGTGGTTTGCACAGTATAGATGTAGCTGTGGAATTTCAGGAACTTAAACTGACAATTCGTTCCACTTCATATATTTTCTTATAGTCTTCAGTTTTTTTTCTTGGACACTACGACTCGGTGATTTAAATTGTATTAATACTTTCATTTCATAGCATATATACGCTATGACTGTAAAAGTGTTTATGCATTTTGGTATGTTACGGAAATAATCGCATATAACACTGCTTGTTCGTTAATTTTATCTGAGCTTTTTCCTCATAAAACTGTGATATTTATTTACTGCTAAGTAATAAACTGAAGCAGATTTACATTCCAAGAACGTCGACATGGTGATTGAAAATGGTGTTGTAGCTCCCATATGCGTCGGCGATGAATAGAAGAAATAAAGTGTTGTGACTAAAGACACATTCCCGTGCAAGCGCACTCGCGTGAGTGGCGTGCTGACACACTGAACTGTCGATGCGAAAGCAGCATTTTCAGACCGTTTTACACGACCAACTTTCTGGTCAAAATAGACTACTTGTGATAGTGACCGTTGCGTGCCTGTATGTAAATCAGCCACCAACCACGTCATGCAGTTCTAAAATCCTGAGTACGGTGTAGACCGCATATGTGCATGGACAGGAGACTATGCGGTCATCTAGTAACATCGGAAGTTAACCTATACCCTTCGCGCTCACCCCTGTTATAGAAACGGATTTTATCCATTCTTAATCCTCATTAACACGTTTTTATTAGCTCGTTTTCTTGTCTGTCTGTTTGGCACAAATTTTTCAGAGCTCAGAAATCAGTACTAACTATTTCTCTTGTCGGTCTGTTTGGTACAGGTACGGGTAGGGGCAAAAGAAGTTAGTAATAGCTGACATCTCGGCTACACTGCATCTGTGCTGTGTGTGTAGTATCGGAATGCTTTCAAGGCTGTATCCGACTAGACTGGCACAACTAAGCAGAGAGATATTGGGCAAGAGGAGATGAAAAGGGGTGGAGGGGGGTTGAGGTGGGAAAAGAGATGATCTGTGCAATATATGTGACATATGCATACAGGGGGAAATACATGAGTATTTCACGCGCACAAGACTAAATGAATTTTTAATATGATATGTTTTTAAATTGGACTAAAAGGTATAAAATAATTTTCCTTGCTCCAAAAAATAGTACTGAAAATTTATGCTTACAAGTTTTTAACAGCTCTAACAGTACTTGTAAGATTTATAACGAATACAGTGCATGCAACTGATAACAATTAGGAGGTGAACTATTCATGCATCAGTTATGTATATAATGCGCTGCACATTTTTCGTTATAAATCGTGCCAGCATTGTCAAAGCTATTAAACACTCACACGCTCAAATTTTCAGGACTGCCTGTATGGGAGTATTAATCTGGATGGCGCTAGGAAAAATTATTTTATAGTTTTCAGCCGGATTTAATAACCTATTAGATTTAAAATTTAATTTCATTTAAATATTTACTTTATGTTTTGCCTTATCTTCGTCACACCTAGCAAAGGTTGCACCACGACGCGGTATTTTCCTGGTAGTGTTCTCTCACAAGAGAGATCAAATATCTGGAACCATTTCCAGGATAAAGAAAAAGCTTACACTGTGCATTAATATAATGTAAATAGAAAAAGTGCTTCAACAGTGAAAACGCCAGACCTATTGAAAGTGAATAATAATTGTCGATACTATTTGGTACTTAGAAAGAACTCAAACGATAAAGTAAAAGTGTGCTATTTACTGTTTTCGAAATAATGTCTGATGTGTTTGTATGCACATATTTTTTCGAGAATGCAAATGTTGATGTTCTGAAATGTTCCTCGTATATTACACCGAAAAATACTGCTCGTACCACCCTGTAAAGCGAAGCTGTGGACTTGATTCCAATATTCAAATACCGAAATCAGAAATGAATGCAAGCGTTATAGAACAATACTTTTCCTAATACCATAAAAAAAGAAACACTGCTGGAAACAAAAGTTGGGATGCTACGGGAGAACAGCGCAACGGCCTAAAGAATGTACGATCGGAGACGGGCAGCGGGATGTAGGCGTCAGCTCGGTAGCACCTGTTACCCGTCCGTTAACAGCACGGCAGCGATGCCTATCGCGAAGTGACGGAACCGATTACAGTTCTCGGCTCGCACAACTCAGAAGACGGACGACTTTCCTACGGCCAGAGATTCACCGAGTTTATTTAAAGACCAACTCGCCGTCCCACAATGCTCATTTACCTTCTGTGGCTTCATGCCAGATTTCGAAGTCAACTTGTCGGACAGAGTTTTTATTTGGCTTGCGCAACGTTAAAGATGCCTTCATACGAAGTTAATATCGCAGGGACATTATTTGTTTAATTGAGTGGCTTCCCGTCAGATGCCGGTCCACAGAGCAAGATGGCCTCACTGGTTAGGACACCAAACCTTAAGGAACTAGAGCCATGTTTTGGAAGGACGGGGATCAGAATAGGGTACAGTCATTCATATTTAGTTTTAGGTACCCCAGAACTCCATCACGGCGACTTCTGGATTGTTTTCTTCGAAAATGACGCTCTGTTCTCTTTCCCTATCCCGGTCCTTACCGAGCTTCGTATTCTCCTCTGACGATCTTGTCTTCAACGGAACTTAAACCTAATCCTTCCCCATTTTTCTTTATTATGAGTTGACCGTCTCTGTAAGTGGAATCCTACTTTGTGCAATAGCTGTGTAGCGCGTAGATAACGTATTAACTCGTGATTTTTAATCTTATGCTTATAAAATTAGTTGCGTTTAGCATTTGTTGTTGTTCTTTTGATTCCTCAGACGATTAAAGATCAAACACTAAAATATTCGTGGTAAGACTTGCGGAAAATATAAGTTGGGTTACATATCTTATGGTTAATGAGGTATACCCCAGAAAATGACGAAAGCTGAAGGAATTATTCGAATAGGGCGGAAATCGGTAGATGTGGTGTACATGTAAAGATAAACAAATGATTACAATTTCAGGTAAACTCTATGATTTATTCAAGAGAACGAGCTTCACAAATTGAGCAAGTCAGTAACGCGTTGATCCACCTCTGGTCCTTATGCAAACTGTTATTCGGCTTGGCGTTGATTGACAGAGTTCTTGGGTGTCCCCCTAAGGGACATCTTGCCGAATTCTGTCCAACTGATTCGTTAGATCGTCAAAATTGGGAGATGGTCGGACCTGTTGGTATCCCACTGGTGTCTGGGGCGTCTCTATCACGCCTTCGCTTGTCGTCGGGGCTCAGTTCGAAGCGGGACTCATCGCTGAAGACGATTCTACTCCAGTCAATGAGATCTGAGGCAGAAGACGTGTCTGGAGATGCCACAGGCAGCAGTGGGATTTTAGCGATGTAACGCAATAATGGGACAAAATTTGCATATATCCCTCAGGACGACATCCAACAACTCCAGCAATCAGTGGCAACCCGAATAACAGCTTGCATAAAGGCCAGCGATAGACCGACGCATTACTGGCTTGCTCAATTTGTGAAGCTCTTTCTCTTGACTGAATTATCCAATTCTTCTGAAATTGTAATCATTTGTTTATCTGCTCATGTACATCGCATCTACCGATTTCCTTCCCATTTGCACAATTCCTTTGTGCTGCGTCGTTTCTTTCGTTTTAGAGTGTATTTTACAGGTCAGTTTTATTTTACCTGCCCTGTGTTAATAATTGTAAAAATAAATGCATTATTACTCGTAAGACAGACGTAATGAGAGCGAGAGTACAAAGTGCTAACTGCATGCTGTTACCCACACAGGCGAATAAGTGTTCGCATTGAGTTGAGCAACAGTTGCCTCGAGAATTTCTTAAGCAGAAGTCATAGAGAGGACGTCATACAGCTTCGTAGTACGTACTGCCGTCAAGTCGCCATTAATTATGTTTGTCACACTGAATCCAGTCATCAAAATCATATTCGCATCCGAAGCGAATGTATTCGGGTTTCCTTCTCATCTTTATCCTTCCGTTTCTGTTCGAGTGCATTATTCATCGGTGGTGAGGAGAGGATTTACGATTTTTAGCCTCTCTGCTTGCTTCTGTAGCTTGATGGCGGTTTTGGCGGAATGCATGTCAGAAATAAACGTGTGCGCTTGACAATGCTAGCGGCACTGAACCCCTGCACGCAGATGGAAGTGCTCAAAATGGCTTTCAGCACTATGGGACTTAACATCTGAGGTCATCAGTCCCCTAGAATTTAAAACTACTTAAACCTATCTAACCTAAGGACATCACACACATCCATGCCCGAGGCAGGTTTCGAACCTGCGACCGTAGTGGTCGCGCGGTTCCAGACTGAAGTGCCTAGAACAGCTCGGCCACACCGGCCGGCAGTGGAAGTGCCTGGCGGGGCTTTCTTCCCTGCACCACTGTCTCCAAGCGTGTTATTATATTCGATGATCTGAACAGCAGTTTTATCTCTTGCTGCTAAACGAGAAAGAGCATAATCCTCCTCCAAATAAATGTCAGGATCGTATGGGAATATTCCCGTTACTTTAAACGTTATTGCTGCCTTTTCTATTACTGCTGTCGGGCGGTAGGCACCTCTGCATAAACTAGTTCCACGTTTATGATGTGTTGCTAAACCCAGATTTGCAGATATTTTACCTAGGCCTTAACACCTTTAGAAAACACGCTCTTAAAATGGTCCAAACTACTGTACCTGAGAGTTGACGCTTAAGACCTGAATGTGGAGATAATGTCAGCAAGGTTATAATCTTCAAAACAGAATATTTCTTCTCATGTTCAGTGGTATCTATGGTAACCCGTTATCAGAAATGCTGGATCCCCGCTTAAGGATTTCGTGTGCTTCTCGTACTACTGTAGACGCTGTATGAATTAGTCAGTATTCCTAACTCACATATCGTGAAATATGTGCGAGAGTTTCCGACGGCAGATCTTAGTACAAATCATATTCCTCCGTTTCCTAGGAAACATCAGTGCCAGAGGAATTCGAGAAACAGTGGAACTGGTACAACAGACTGACGTGATCCTATCACCACGTTGACCAGAAGAAACTTTACAAACAATTGGTTTCATCTGCTCGGAATAAACATTAGAACAAGGTTTAATTTTTTTCCATAATAGATGCTGTTGATATCTGTGACTGCTCCTTTAAAGGTTACTGACGAAGAAAATCCGCTACACTCATAATTATTGAAGGTGATTTATTTCAGACATGACCATTTTCGGGCCTATGTACATCTTCAGATGACTACATTCAGTTTCATCTTAATGCATTCAATGTTCCGGTTAAACATAAGTCGAGTGTCCAAATGATAAAACATAGCCTATTTGACTCCAGTCATTTGAAGCACCATATTTCTATTTTCACACATTAATTACATGTAAAATGCTGTAAACAGCGGACAATATGTGAACGTGTTTTCGTCTGAACATGGCCATACGTACGATAGCGACCGTATTTTAACTAAACGGGATTTTGTTGCGACTGGTAGCGGATTTTGTTCAACATTACGCTTCATTAGGGGGAAAGATCGACCTATGTAAATACCTGTTCTAGTGCTAAAGATATTACTATAATCTTCGCAGACTGAGGTAAGAATAACAAGCTTTTTCTTTATAGCGATCTGTTTGTTCTGATACTGCAATACAAATATTATATGCTTATTGTGCCCTGCTGTCTGAAAAATGTTGACACTTAAGCACAAAGAAATTTGTATGTTACTGAAACTGACTGCATTTTTTAATGGAATCAGACTGAATTTATTAACTGAACCTGACTGAATTTAATGTTACTCATAGGTTCTGCGACATGTGGACAAGACTGACATTCCCCCATCGTTTTCATCGTATCAAGCAGTCTCTTGCAACGCATGTAACAGCAAATACGTCGTTGCGCTGCTCTTCCATTTCATTCAGTGAACGCTTACAAGAGGCGCACATCGGCTAATTCCACTTCAGTAAACCTATCCATATTGCTGTCTGTCACTGTTAACATAGAACTAATACCTTGGAAAAAACAAATCCGAGGTGACACCATTTAATAGTGATTGCAAAGTTGAATGCGAAGAGTACTGTTGCTGCGCGGTCTGGGCGCCTTGTCACGGTCCGCGCGGCTGCCCCCGTCGGAGGTTCGAGTCCTCCCTCGGGCATGAGTGTGTGTGTCGTCGTTTGCGCAAGTTAGGTTACGTTAGATTAAGCAGTGTGTAGGCTTAGGGACCGATGACCTCAGCAGTTTGGTCCCATAAGCCCTAACCACAAATTTCCCAAGTTCTATTGCCATTACTCTTGTCAACAAGAGTGAATGGAATGAGTTTGCTTCCAAACAAGACACGCAGAGCTTACCGTTGACATCCGCAATATTGGAAAATCAAAGTGAAAGGTAAATGGGGTTTGAAATCAACGGAAACGGCCCTCTGGGGACCACGGGTCAAAATACTCACAAAATATTGGCGAATATCTGCGAAATATTGCATGTTAACTTTGCTTTAATGTCGATTTAGGTAAGTTTTATGCATTTGATTAACAGATTACAATATGTGTCTTGACAATAACTAACAGATAACGCTTTGCAATGAATGTGTGGTTTTTCTTTAACTTGGGTGTTGGACGCAACATTACCCATGCCACTTTTCTGCAGCGTTTTCTAATGGAAACTATATTTCTGCCTGAGATTAAGCCCATTCCTTGTTTTTCAAGGCGTCTCATTGAATAACATGCAACAAAATCAAATTTACTCATCATATTAACGAAAAAATACGAGTACTAACGTAAACATATTGCCTTTTGTCGGATAATCTGTATATAATCTCGAAACAATCTTGACCGATTTACTTATAATTTTTGCATGATACTCTATATTCGGAGATCAAATTTCGCCGTTGTTACCAAAAATCTCGAAAAGTTCTTGACCCAAGTTTCTTCAAATTTCTATTTTTTAGCAAAAATGTCGAACATTTATTGACCAGTTCACTTCAAATTTTTACACGATACTCTAATTAACATTCGGGAGTTCATACGCTGCAAACTGTTTCAAAAAAGAATGTACAGTTTTTGTTATAGAAAGAAAATGCTGTGCTGTACTCTGCTAGAAAATGTACATTTTTGTTTTCTTTCCCACAGTCAGTTTTAATAAGATTTCAAGGCCCTTAAACCATTAGACAAATTGTTTCTTCCATATATATTCTCATTAATGTATTTATAAACAAAAATTGTATACACAACAATGTGTTGTTTTTTTACTCCCTCCCAGTCGATTTTCACAGGAAACAGGAAAGTTTTATTTATAGCTTATCGGCATATAATTAGAATAATACTACGGTATCTTTAACTAGCGCTAACAATAAACAAGGCCCAAGATCAGAGAGAGGGAGAAAGAGGAGATGGACTGGGGGAGGGGGGAGGAAATGGATGTGGAGAGGTGGAATGAGGAGATAGACAGAGACAGAGAGAGAGAGAGAAAGGGAGAGGGATCAGGCGGTGATGGAGAGAGAAGAGGGGAGGAGATGATTTACAGGGAGATGGTGTAAGTGGCCACTGCGGGCCCGCCTCTCACTGTGTCTGCAGTGCCCCATCAGCAACGGCGGCCACGCTGGCAGCCTGTGCTGCTCCGGGCATCGACGCGCGGTCTGTGTGCAGCACACTGTTCTTGATGCAGACAAGCCCCTTCCTTGACTCAAGGAATGTGTCATGCCTGTACGATGTTGCAGACCCAAATGAACAATAAGTGTGTCCTTCCGAGGGCTAGTCGCATAGTGTCTCTGAAATCCTGCATTGCCTTTAGAATGATGGTTCTGAATCTATCGATTCAATATTCGCATAGTAGTCGTAGGATCACGACCACTGTTAGCAGCAATAAAACAGAATGGTGAACTGCCCCTGCCGAGTTCCAATACTAGCTGGTAGGCGTCTATCTTTCGCAGTGGATAAGATGATCCTCTCACAAAGAACTAATATTCAACCGCGATTTCTGAATCGGAAACCCACTGCCTCATCTTTTTGTATATACAGAATGTAAATGGTATTACACCCACCTACTTTGTACAGTTGCAACGAATTGCTAAATATTTACATAATGCAGCTTTTAGTACGCTAAAAGCTAATTGGACTTTAGTTGCATGTCTGTCGCCTGCCAACCTGTGCACTTCGAACATTCTTGCTCTTTTTTTTGGTAGGTGCAGGAAAAGTTCTTTATTACCTGAATGTGTGATTATACGCAATGTCATTAAATTTGTATGGAAAGAGACAAAAAGGGAAATAAATATTATTGAAAACTGTGCTGCCGATGGCTGCACGACCCCCACTAGCTAATCAAAACGCTCAATGAAGAGAATAAAGCATAGCTACAAGTACTTCCCAATGCTTCACCGATTTGTAAGAACGCGAAAGGAGGAGAAAAAATTTTTATTTCCGGACTGTAGTGCTGAACAAATTGACACACAATTTTCACTGGCGTGGAAACTGACATACGGCCGGGAGAATGGTGTGCTGACCACATGCCCCTCCATATCCGCATCGAGTGACGCCTGTGACCTGAGGATGACACGGCGGCCGATCGGTACCGTTGGGCCTTCATGGCCTGTTCGGGAGAAGTTTAGTTTAGTTCTTTATTTTATTTTGCAGTATCGTAGTAAGAGACGTTGTGCACTACGCAACAGTTTTGTACCACTGTTTAGTTTTTTGAGGTTTTCTTCTGAAAGCACATGGTTGAACCTGTTTTCTGTACTCCGGTGAGAAACCGTTGACTTAGAATGTCTACATTTGTCGAATTATTGCTCGTACTGATGTATCCTGTTAGTACGATCATCTACAGAATTGCTAATCGTTGCTTCAAAGTTTCGCAAGATATGTAGAATGGGAGCATATATTCTTCACCTGATTACAATAATCGATTTCTAAGGAAGTATGCCAGATATCGCTACGCGGTTTGTTGAAAATGGTAGATTAACTCATATGGTTTGTTATGGCTATGTTGTCGCATGTGTTCCTTTGTCGTCTCAAGAACGTCTAAGCGAAAATCAGTTTCTCTGCACGTCTTTGCTACCATGTCTTCTGTCATTGTCTCTACAGGATCTCATCTTCGTGTCCCTCAAGCTGGGAAAAGTGGCAAGGCTGAAGTGTTCTCACTTTTTATGCTGAGTAGCAACAGAAAGAAATACATAGAAATGAGCGATTATAATCTACAGCTATTGAAGTATAATAGCCAGCAGATTTAACTATTTTAAACAGTTCAGTTTTCACAATGTGGGAAAATGGCCACTTTGCCTGACATGTGTGGGCAAAGTGGCTACTTAGTTTTACACTCAGAAACAAGGGAGAAAAACTGTTTTAACAGAGAACTAGATTATTTTATAGTGAAACACGGTTCTAAAAATTTATTTATACTTTTCAGAAATAAAAGTCAAAATGTGTTCCTCAACTCGTGTACAGGGTTCATAGGCGCGTCTGACCTTGAATTTGAAAGTTTTTCTTTGCAGTACATGCACTCTGTGCCGTAATTGTTGTTGTCAAGAGTTCTTCTAGGGTTGTTTTTTCTGCTCTTCACAATTTCCATTTTACTGCCTTTCTTCTCTTCAGCAGCTTTCATTTTTTCCTTCACTTTATTTTCTTTTTATTCTCTTTCTTAATTTGCAGCTTGTAAGTCACTCCTATAAGGAGGTGATGTAAATATTGCCGTGGAGTCGTTCCTTTGGCCACTGTAATTACATTTTATCTCCACAGAAAGTGGCCAGAAGTCACCACTGAGATGGCCACTTTACCTGCATTGACGCCACTACACAAAGCTGTATATCCCTCTAATAGCGTGACTGAGCTTTCAATAACTAAGGTAGAATATTGAGTCCAAGACAAGATATTTTGAACACAATTCCATTAAAAGCCATAAGTCACATTTTCTCTCCACAATCAATACACAAACTGACACCTTACATCAGGATAATTAAAATCCATAAAAAATATCATAATTTGGAGGAGCAGCACAACAAATGGATTAGACTTCATGGTGTGATTGTTTCCTCCAGGAAAAATAAGTTCAGGCATTTCCTTTGTGATGCTAGCACCTCATAGGTCCTGCAACCCCAGTAACCACTTTTCCTGACTTGGGCACTTTGCCCAGCTTTTCCCTAATGAACACTTCATTCTTTGCATACCCCCCCCCCCCCCCCAAAAAAAAAAACAACATTTGGGAGTTGTTCTATGTGGTGAACGTGGTAGCGATGGTGTTGGACTATATCTACCAATCCATTTTTCGAAAAAGGTTTATCCAAGAAATAGCGAACAAATAACCCTCCAGTGCATCACTGAAACATCTTGTTGAAACACTACACATGGTTGACATTCCTGTAAAGTAGCTGCGAGAGTACATGTAAAAGTGTATCTATAAAAACCTGATGAGTTCAGATAAAGTTAGCAAAAGAACTGCCTAGGCATCTGAAGTGCATCCATACAAAATGTTGTCAGTTAAGCTAAACTGCGTAGCTGTATCTAGCATAGGTCCATAGAAATGAATTTTTGTTCTCAGGGAAAGACTAAATGCTCACCCTGTATGTTTGTGTATAGGTTTCAACTGCTAACCTGCACTTCCCCTACCACGCGGAGCCCCCACCATTAGCGTTGTCCCCCACCCCCACCCCCCGTCACCCAGTGCGCCGTCTGTGCAGGTACGGGCCGCGTTATTCTGTGCGCACTCCGCACTCCACCTGCTGTGCGGCCTCTCTAGCAGAGCGTCTTTGGCGGTGTGTGGCGGAGCGCCTCGCTATCTGGCACGTCAGCCCTGTCCCTCCCTGCTGCCTCTGTCACCGCTTATCGCGCCCAGTCCTCTCGAAGCCCATTAGGGCAGCGGACTGGCTTGCCGGCGCGCCCAGTTCCCAAATGATCACCGCTGGCGACGCATCACGTAGCTGCTTGTGGCCGAACCATGTCCAGTCTCCCTGTATGGTTTTCGCTATGTTATTGGTCGCAGTAAATGCTTAAAACCTTTCCACAGTAGCCATGTGTGTGAAAGTGTCGCTTCTGGAATGGAGACATGTGTCATCCCGGAAATTTTATTTGTCATTATCGGTGTGTGGGAAATGCACGACTTAACCTGTTGACACGACTCATTACGATATCATAGGTGACAGTCACGTACCAACCCTTTAAAGTCTTTTAAGACATACAGACAAGTCATCAAATAATATATATGAATAAACGAACTGGCTGGACAACCCATTGCGATAGCCTTGTGTGTTAAAGCGCTGTTTGTGTGACAGGGAGGTGCGCCAGATCTTGATCGAAGTCGTCCCATGGATTAATGACGAGGATCTGTGTGTCGGCCAGCCTGAATGTGGATTTCGGGCGCTTTCTAACAACCCACTAGGTCAATATTGAGCTGGCAGCCAAGACCCACCTCACGCACACGAACTGCAAACATTTAGAAACCTTTTGCTTACGTAACATGAACAACAAACACTACATGCAAGCAGTTGTGGTATGCAATTCCGTCCCGGGAAGGGGAACAGGGTAGTAATAGGAAAGGAATTTGGCTCCCCTTTAAATTAACCATACCAAATGCGTAATATAACTGTACCAATCCTGAGATGATGTGTGAGAAAGCCACAGGAAAAAGGTGAAAAATGCAGTAAACGTTTTTCCCTCAAACATGTTCATATACACTGCCGACGTCACAATGCATCCAGAACAGGGACGGCCAAGAATTCAGCTCACTTGGTAAACCCACTCGCCTTGTCTAGTTCTCGCCCTGAATCCTGTGACTTAGCCTTGGCAGACGCAGGCTCACTATACTCGGATAGGGCGCTGGCCTGCAGTGCACCCCAACTATCCGTCCCTAAGTCTGACAGTCCAGACTAACAAGCCTAGTTCTAGTTCACCCTAACAGCGCAGTTAGTTCAGACTGTGCCCTGGCATGACTTCCATAGCGCTCGGCCCGGACGCCACATTTCCCCGACCGCCAAGCCACGCTGTCTGAGCATGAGAAGAGAGAAACTGTGACTCCGACACATTTCAGTGGCAATGCGGTTGCAGTGCGTTCGACTTTGCTTTATATTTCACATTTCTGAACAACATAGATAAAAAACAAATTTTCAGTATTACTTAATTATTTTTAGTGTGCTGAAAACATAATTTTTATCTGGAACACACTGTTGCGTACTGCAAATACTGACAGTTTTCAAAGATTTTTGCACTGAGGTTGCCATGTAGTCGTGACTTGTTCAGTTTGATAATCGAAAAAACATCTTTCACACAAAAATATTGTAGCAGTTTAGCAACCTGCTTATGGAGATGTGAACCGCTATCAGACCGAAGCAGTGCAGCTGTCCTGGACAGTTTTAACGTTGAAGGGATTCGTCTTTCTAATGGAAATGACATTACACATCAGTCAGTTACACATGCATTTACACAAGAGCACATTCAACTGACATGGCAAACGGCCTCGAAAACAGATGTAAGATTGACAGTGTCCTCAGAATGTTTAGGTAACTATCCTTGTAATTCTTTCAAGGCCACAATGAATTTTTCAAATCTCGCGTTTTCTCCAGTGAGATTAAGGAACTGGTCTGTGTGTGTCAGAATGTGTCTCCTCAACAACGCGATTTTCTTTTTAAAATCATCCAGGAGGCCTCACATGCGACGCATGCGCTTCCTCCTAAAGGTGTCCTGGCAACTTACATGTTCCCACCAATGGCGCTTCCACCCCGAGAGCAGAGGACCACCACCTGGTGGTCACTTAGCTGGTGGGCGCGGCGCCTTCGTCTTCGTCTTCTTCTGCCTCCTCTCCTCGGAGCTGATGGTGAGGAGAGCCCTAGGATGCCTGGAGACAACCACCTACAATGGTGTCCCAGACCCCAGGTGAATGATGTCGCCCAAGGCTGAGAACCATGTGGCAGAGCACGGCAGTCCCCCGAGGTGTCTTCAGACTGCCTTGTCGACTGCACGTGTTGGTGCTGGGCGCTCCAGCCCCAGTGGAGATTGGGGTCCCTCCAGCAGCGACTCAACAGCGCACGGACAACACTGCTAGCGATGCATCATCGATTGCTCAAATGCGAGAGCCACCACATACTCCCGCACCATGGTCTTGTGCATTACCAAACTCCTTCTGCCCTTTATGGCGTCCAGGGTATGACGCGGGAACAGGGTCAGCATTCACGGCTGATACATAAGAACTTTGAGTCGCTAGCATATAGGAATGTTGCCTCTGCCAGGGCGTGCTCCCACAACTCCTCCTTTGCCCACCGAGCTCTCTTCCTTTCACATTCACCGGCTCTGGTTGTGCCTTGCAGTGATGTTGATCGAGGCCGTTCTTGGTCTGGCATGTCAGCAGGTTCTGCAATGGAACCACAGCTCTCCGTCCTCTTCTATTGCAGGGATGGTTGGTGGGCTGGGAGTCGGGATAGTTGGGCCATGACTTTCAGTGGAAAGCCCGTTACCCGTATTATCTTTACTGATGCTTCCAACAAATAAGGGATTAAGAGATGGAGGGCTGGTAGCCACTCCAACGCCTCCAGTGTGGACTTCCACTCAGCTCGCTGGCTCTAAAAAGAGCCAGCATATCAGCGGTCTCTTGAGAAGGGGGGACGCCGCAGGTGAGTAAAGGCTAAGAGGGCTAGGCCCATGTATTGTGCAGCATTCATGCAGGACTATAATCGCAGGAAGATGCCTCACTGTAGCAGCATGGTCGTGAGAAGACTGTACTTCGGGAAGCAAAAATCCGCTGCCAACTGATAGCCACAGTTTGGCTGCCTAAGAGAGTCATAGTTACTCCGCAATGCTGTTGTGCTGACGCACTTGGCTGCCTTAAGAAGGGACAGCTACGATGATGCATTTGGCTATTTTAGCCACCTTTATTCACAACCAAGTGAATAATACATAAATAAAAACAGATATTAGCTAATGGGCCAACGCCTCCTCCCTCCCCTCCCATGGGGGAGTTTACATGGGGCGCCAGCTACCTGTTGTAACTGCAAAATAAAATAATCACATGTTGATTCAAATTACAACCAGAAAGATATATAGATAAGAAAAGAAAAGAAACAATAGTATAATTTAGCAAAACGAAAATGGAAGCCAGTATTGCTCCTGAGTATTGAAACCCTAAGAGTCTGAGCAAACTAAACAAGACTGGCTGCCTAGCTTCCTCCATCCTGAACATCAGTCTGTGGACAGTCATTCTTTCGAAGAAGTTACACAGCCACTTGAGGGATTGGTAGGCAGATGAGGGCACCCTTAACCCCCCCCCCCCCAGCTCAGTGTCCCCGTGAATAAACCAATGCTTCTCAGTGCCGGCGAAAAGCTCCTGACTGATAAGACATCATACTTTGCTGCCTTCTGTCGGTGGCACCAGACGGTGTCGAGTGGGTCGCTGACGATCTGCATGTCGATGACGAGCGCTATGCCTTCCTTCGGCGCCATGATGTCAGGCTGTGGACTCCCTCTGGTGTACAGAGATGGGGCTCGATGGAGACGTCAAACCCCCACTGTGCCAGCCCACATGTGATGTGCTTCACGACAGTGTCACACACGAGCTCTGCTGGTAAGCCTGCAACTCTGGAAGATGAGGTTTGCTGTCTCAACGGCGTTGGACCTTGCACCCAACTTCTTCTCCCTGTCACGGCCACCCTTCCTACAGGCTTTAGATGGTAAGGCAGCCCAACAGAAGTGACTGGTGTTCTTGATCCATCGGTATTGTCCAGGTGCCTCAAAGACAGCAAAGCAGCTCTGTTCAAGGTGACAAGCAGGCGCATGGCCAACATCTCCCAAACTGTGCAGACATCTTCAGCAGATGGCTGTCTCACATTACGTGACACTCAAGCACCTCCACTTCGTGCTGCACATTCCCCGGGCCTGCGCCGGTGACCTGCTCTGGTCACAGAAGGCCCAAACTTCAGCAAGGCAAGGACTCTGTTATGCCTCAGAATCGGCCACATCCAGCGGGCAAGCAGGTTTCTGAGCCCACTCTGGGCTATAGGAGTGTGAAAATAGCCAAGGAAATGTCTGTTGGGAGGCAGAACCATCTCCTCACTGCAGCCTGAATACAGATGTTCATGGGTTTGAGGGCGCCAATGTGGGGTGCGGCTGAAGGCAAGCCCTTGGTAAAGGTCTGGCAGAAGTACATGTCAGAGTGTGCAGAGCGGCAGCTTAGACTTCAGCAGCAGATGGAGTCCACAGTGGAAGGTGGCTTTGCCATAAAGAGGTCCCACCAGAAGTCCACCAACCCACTGATGTTTTGCGGTCAGTGGAGCAGGATGCTGTCCTGGAGGTCTCGCATGCAATGTGTGAGGTTCCTCCTGAAGGCATCCTGGCATCTTGCGTATTCCCACCAAGAGAGCTTTCGCCACGAGGCGGGCCACTTAGTAGGTGTCCAGGGTACGATCCGGGACAGGGGCAGCAGCTCTTGGTTAGCAAATAAGAACTTTGAGTCGCTGGCTCAGAGAAACCTTTCCTCTGCCCCGACGAGCTCACGAGACACCTCCTCCGCTCATCGAGCTCTCTTCCTCTATCTACAATGATTGCCGCGTTCGCCGCCTCCAAGTTTCCCCTGTGGTGATGCTGACCAACGCCGTGCTTGGTCCGAAAAGCGCGTCGACAAGTGCACCACTGGACCCGCGACTTCACGTCTTCAAGTGCAGCGACGGTTGTTGAGCTGGAAGTCGGGATAGTTGGGGCGGGACTTTCAGTGGAAAGCTCTGTACCCATATTTTCTTCTCTGCTTTTCCGATCTGATAGTGGTTAAGCGATGGAGGGCTAGTAACTCTTCAAAGCCCCTGGTGCGGACTTCCACTCAGCTTACTGGATCTAAAAAGAGACAGCTTGGCTAAGAGGGCTAGGCCCATGTATTGCACATTCTCACCCAGTAGCTACAGC